>NW_027187223.1:390569-431826 GCF_028583685.1 Petaurus breviceps papuanus
CCCATATGTTCCCCTTTATATTTGTCTGGCTGTCGAGGTTACCATAGTGACAAAGAAGGCTGGCCAGGGGCAAAACTATGAAGGTTTGTGAGATGGTAGTCTCAGTTGATTCCAGCCTCTGGTCTTTCTTCAGAGTTCTTCTATTTTACAGATGTAGAGACTGAGGCAGAATGATTTGCTTCCTTTCTGTCACATAGGCAGTAGCAAAGGTCCTTCTTTGATTTCCAGGCATAGGGTCATAGATTTAGAGTCGGAGGGTGCCCTTTGAGGTCATGGGCTCAACTTCCTTACTCTACAAGAAATTAGAGATGGGATGTCAACCCAGGTGTTGCCAAGTTTCCTAATCCCTCCTGTCCCATCCGCTCTCCATGCCTGCTCTTCTCCTCTCCATACACAGTTCAGCAATCCCTCTACCCCTTCTGGGTTTCAGAGGAGAGAATCTGGGCCTTCAGTGACCACCTGCAGCTGACATCCCAGGGATAGGGGCTCATTCTGGAAGAGGGAGCCATGCTGGCAGCCTGCTTCTCTATTATGGAAAAGACCCCTTCCTTTTGCTGGTTCAAAGAACAAAGATGGAAACTCATAGCTTGGGAGATTGAGAGTTGGAAGGTAATTTAGAACACAGATCATTGAACATTAGGATTGAAAGGACTTTTTTTAAACACCATAAACCATTAGAACTGGGGGGAAAAACCCTTTGAAATGCAGAATGCAGACTGTAAGGTCTGGGAGGAGCCTTAGAACCTGGGAGGGAGGCTGTTAAGAGTTCTACCTTTGTCCATTTCTTTCCCAGGTGACAGCTGGATCCTCTTCCTTCCCTCCTGAATTTTTTCCCCCCTGGATGGAATAGGGTCTGGAACTGTAGCTTTGTCAGTATAGCAGGGATGGGGCACCTGCAAACTCAAGTTCACATGTGGCCCTCAACTGTGGCCCTTGGACTGAATCCAAACATGGCAGAACAGATACTTTTATTAAGAGGATTTGTTCTGTTAAGTTTGGATTCAGTCCAAGGGCCACCCTTGAGGACCTAGAGGGCCACATGGGGCTTCAAGGCCACAGGTTCCCTACCTCTGGTAGGGCTTTCTCTAGGTGGTGACTCTATCCATGGATGCAGAGAGGCAACAACTCTTCTGTAACTTACAGTAAGTCTTACAGAATTGCATTGAAGGGTTCCATGACTTGGCCAGGATCTCACTGCTAGTATGGGTTAGAAGAAGGACTAGAACCCAGGTTTCCTGCAGGTTGCTGTATGACCTTGAACTAATCACTTCCCTTCCATGGGCCTCAATTTTCTCCTATGTAAAGTAAAGAGGGTTGGATTAGCTCCTTCAGCTCTGAATCAATGATCCTAGGTCCCTTGCCCTCCCTGGACCTCAGTTTCCTCTTCTTTAAAATGAGGGTGGTTAAAATAGCTAAGAGGCTCCTTCCAGCTCTAGATCCCACGTCTCCCTCTAAAGACCCTTTCATACTAGACCCTTCAATGTTCAAAGCCGCCTCCTGTCTTGGACATTTGGTATTTTCAGGTCCCTTCCAGTTCTGGTGATCTGTGATTTTCTGGAATTTCCAGGGCCACAAGTGAGGTCTGCTTCCCATTGGTCTGTGCCCCATTAGCTGCCCTGCCCCACTCCCCTGCTCATGTGTTCCCCAGCCTTAGCTCTAAGGCTCAGCAGACCCCAGGCAGCCAGAAGCAGCTGTATTCAGCTTGGTTTGTGTTAAAACCCTGGGTTCTACAGACTCACTTAGTCTAAGCCAGCATTGTGCAAAGCTTGGAGAAACTAATGGGTTATTAGTGGGTGAGGCTTTTACTGTTAAAAATAGGCCACCTCCTGCCGCCTTAGCCGTGTTGGCATTCAGTACTGTGATAATTCTTCTCTAAGGCAGCCAGTCCCTTGGCTGATCAGAACCTCCAGTCTTGTTTTATCGATTGCACCAAAGGTCACTTGGTAGTATATGGCAGGTGTGACTCTGACCTTTCAGGAAGCAGAAAAAAGGAATGTGAGGAGAGGTTGGCCCAGTGGGGTGGGTCCTCAGCTCAGTCAGCCATCTGAATCTGACTGCAGTCATCCTCTATCTACCTCATTGAAAGAACTAGTCTTCCTTGGCAATGTCCAAGTCTCAGACCTGAGACCAGCCGACAGCTGGCAGGACACGAGCCATTTGTAACTTAACACTGCTTTCCTAACAATATCCCTGCCAGGTTGGAAGAACATGTACTGACTGCCCCATTTCACCAGTGAAGAAACTGGAAATCCAAAACGGAAAGAAACCTGCTCCTTGGGAACCAGGTGTAGACCTGAAATTTTAGCCCAGAGCTTCCAACCCTAAGCAAACCAGGTCCCTTTTTCAGAATATCATGATGCTGCTCCCCACATCTTATTTCTTATAGCAAGGTCATCTGGCTTTGGATCGCTCCAGTAGAAGAAATTCAGTCCCATTGGGACTGTTAGAGCTGGGAGGGGACTTAGAGATCATCTTGTATAACTACATGCTTTTTTAAAAAATTTATTTGTTTTTAGTTTAAAATATTCAATTAGATGATTCAGGACTTGTTAAACAGACAGACCCAAGAGTAGCTGTTAACAGTTCAGTGATCACTGGGCCAGAGGTCTCACCTAGGCATCTCTGTTAGCTCTATGTTGGCATTTCTAGTCAAGACCTGAAGAAAGGAGTAGATGGGAGAAGAAAGGGAAGGGAAGAAGGCAATGGGCATATTATGTGTGTGTGAACACAGCTGCTTCTGGCTGCCTGGGGTCTGCTGAGTCTTAGGGCTGAGGCTGGGAAACAGATGAGCAGGGGAGCTAATGGAGGACAGACCAATGGGAAGCAGACCTCACTTGTGGCCCTGGAAATTCCAAAAAATCACAGATCACCAGAACCGGAAGGGACCTGAAAATACCAAATGTCCAAGACAGGAGGGGGCTTTGAACATTGAAGGGTCTAGTATGAAAGGGTCTTTAGAGGGAGACGTGGGATCTAGAGCTGGAAGGAGCCTCTCAGCTATTCTAACCACCCTCATTTTACAGAAGAGGAAGCTGAGGGACTAATCCAACCCTTTTCACTTTACAGAGGAGGAAACTGAGTTCTACATTTTATCCCCCTTCCTCTGCTCCCCCCTCCCCAATCTGATATAGGCTATACATGTACAATTATATTAAGCATATTTCTACATTACTCTTGTTGTAAAGAATTAGAACCAAAAGGTAAAACCATGAGAAAGAAGAAAAAAAATAGTCTACTTCGATCTGCATTCAAGACTCCAGAGTTCTTTGTCTGGATGTGGCTAGCATTTTCCATCCTGAGTTTTGGAATCGTCTTAGATCCTTGCATTGCTGAGAAGAGCTAAGTCTATCAGAGTCGGTCATCACACAATGTTGCTGTTACTGTGTACAGTGTTCTCCTGGTTCTGCTCACTTCACCTAGCATCAGTTCATGTGAATCTTTCCAGGTTATTCTGAAGTCTGCCTGCTCACTATTTCTTAAGGAACAATAGTGTTCCATTACATTCGTATACCACAACTTGTTCAGCCATTCCCCAGTTTTGGGGCAATTTTCGGCAAAAGAATTTCCAATTCTTTGTCACCTCAAAAAGAGCTGCTATAAATATTTTGATACATATGGGTCCTTTTCCCATTTGTATGATCTCTTTGGGATATAGACCTAGAAGCAGTATTGCTGAGTGAAAGGGTATACACAGTTTTATATTGGGCATAGTTCCGAACTACTCTCCAAAATGTTTGGATCAGTTCACAACTCCAGCATCAATGCATTAGTGTTCCCATTTTCTCACATCTTCACCAAAATTTATCATTTTCCTGTTTTGTCATATTAGCCAATCTGACAGGGTGATGTCAGAAAACCTCAGAGTTTTTTGATTTGCATTTCTCTAATCAGTAGTTATTTAGAGTATTTCTTCATATGACTATAGATAGATTTAATTTCTTCCTCTGAAAACTGCCTGTTCATATCCTTTGACCATTTATCAACTGGGGAGCTACATTCTTTCTAGCACTATATCACCACTTCCCCATTCAAGACCTTTTACCAATATAGTAATTTAAAACACTACGAAATTTTTAAAAGGCAATTCAGCTAGTTCTCCTTTTTCTATGTAATTCCAGGCCTCATTAATTGTCTTACCTGTAGCATTAGTTGAAGACATATATCTTGATGGACCAGCTCTGTGGGCTATCCATTCATCTGCATATCATAGGCTTGACAATAGGCATTCTTCATCCACTTGCTTTTTCCCAAGTGGAAAGTTACACTGAGCCATCTTAACCAACTCAAGTTCTCATTTAATGAGCCTTGAGGACAGGACACATTTTATTTTTGTATCCAGGGTTCTTTAGACATTATAGAGAAGGTACTTTCAAATATTCATTGAATTGAATTGTTGTAATCAGCACTTTATCCACAGATCTGAAGGACCTCACCATCTATGGGAAGTACTTCTGGGATCAAAATTAAAAATCTTTTATTTGACTTTTAGAGCCCCTCTCTACCACTTGGCCCTTTCCTACCTTTCTAGTTTTTTTCCCCATAGTTTCCTCCCCTTCCCCTACTTCAGGACCTGGTTATACTGGCCCCCTTGCTCCTTCTCACACATAACACTCTATCTCCGGTCTCCTTGCCTTTCTGCCATTTGTCCGCCATGCCTGGAGTAGTCTCCTTTCTCATCTCTACCCCTGACTTCCTTCAAAACTCTGCTCAAATCCCACCTTGTGTTCTAGGAGGCCTTTCCTGACCCCCCTCATTGCTAGGGGATTCCCTTGGAGATTTCTTTTCATTTGTCCTATATATATCTGGTGTGTTTCATTTTTTTTTTACATATTGTCTCCTTTTAAACTGTGAGCCTCTTGAGAGCAGGGAACACGTTTTTGCAATTCTTTGTATCCCCACCCAATAGACTCTTAATAAGTACTTATCGACTGACAATGTAGCCTAAAATTGCATTTTCTTTTTTGGCTGTGTATCCCATACTATTAACTCCTACTGAGCTTGCAGTTCACTGAGACCCCCAGATTTTTTTCTGATAAATTCCTGTCTAATCACATTTACTCTATCCTGTACTCTTAAAGTTGATTTTTAAAAAATTCTTAAGTGCCAGACTTTACATTTTTCATATTGATTTGTATCTTGCTCAGATGAGTCCAGGGATCTAGTGTGTCAAAATCTTTTTGGATTCTGCTCATGTTATCCTCTCCCTCCGAGCTTTGTGTCATCTGCATATTTGATGAGTACATCATCTATGAGGCAGCTGGTATCATAGTGGTTAGAGCACTGGACCTGGAGTCAGGAAGACTGAGGTCTAATCTGGCCTCCAACACTTCCTAGTTGTATGGCCCTAAGCAAGTCACATAACCGTTGTTTGCTTATTTCCTTGACTGTAAAATGGGGATTATAACACTTACCTCCCAGGGTTGTTGTTGAGGTTGAGGATCACACACACACACACACACACACACACACACACACACACACATACACAATATGCCCATTGCCTTCTTCCCTTCCCTTTCTTCTCCCATCTACTCCTTTCTTCAGGTCTTGACTAGAAATGCCAACATAGAGCTAACAGAGATGCCTAGGTGAGACCTCTGGCCCAGTGATCACTGAACTGTTAACAGCTACTCTTGGGTCTGTCTGTTTAACAAATCCCGAATCCATCTAATTGGATTATTGTCCAGCCCACATCTCTATACCTTTTTCATATGATCAGCATGAGAGACTTCAGCCCAGACTCTGCTAAAAGCCAGGTAAAAACATCTTCAGCATCCCTCTGATCTTTTGGTATGGTAAACCTGGCCAAGGAAAAAGAAAGAAAGAAAAAGAAAAATGAATTGAAATTAGTCTGGTGTGACCTGTGCTTGATAAAGCACCATTTCTTAGCTATATGTTCCCCAACTATCTTTTTTAAAACTAAAAGGACCAAAAGTGTCAACTGATGCTTTTTTTTTTTTAGACACTTGAAACTTGAAGAGGTGGGAGGTCTTTCTGTTCTATACTTGATAACTTTTTCTACATGTTTATTATTAACATTCCTTAGCATTCTAAAGACTTTACAGACAACACAAGAAATAATTAATGTGGTTCTACCTCTAAGGACTGGATACGTGAATACCATAGCTTGGTCCTTGAAAATATTCTTAAATTCGAATCTTCCCTTTTTTTAATGTGTGTGTGTGTGTGTGTGTGTGTGTGTGTATTGCTTTTTTGGAGGGGGGAAGGTAGGGCAATTGGGATTAAGTGACTTACCCAAGGTCACATGGCTAGTGTCAAGTGTCTGAGGTTGGATTTAAACTCAGGTCCTCCTGACTCCAGGGCCCATGCTCTGTTCACTGTGCCACCTAGCCACTCCCATTCTAATTTTTCTTAATGATTAATTCTAGAATTTTCCCAGGAATTGGACCTCAAGTTTACAGGCATAGAGCTTGCACATTCTATTCTCATCATATTTTGAAAATCAGGACAACACTTGCCTTTCTCCAGTCTGGCAGTACCTTTCCTGTTTTCCACAATCACAGCAGCTCAGTTATTCCATCTGCCAGTTCATTTAGCACCCAAGGCTGTTGTTCATCTGGGCCAGAAGAAGAAGACTAATTCAGCAAGGGCTTCTCTTAAGATAACTCCTTACTTCTCTTGGGGATTTGAATGACCCTCTTAGCCAGATTTTCCTGTCATTTCTGTTGTGGAGGTCATTCTCACTGACAGAAGAAACAAGAAATCAGTGTTTTACCATGTCGATTGATTCGTGAGCTCCCTGTGCATCCACATTGATGTTGGAATTGTTTCCCTGTCTGTTTTGGGAACTTTCCCAATAGAATTTTGATCCATGGGATCCTACCTTTTGAAATCTGTTCTCCTGAAATTTCATGGGCATTTCAGAGAAGATCTCCAAGTTTCTTTACCTTCTCTTTCCCAAACTCTAAGTGGGAACAGTCCCTTCCTCACAAGTTTCTCATCATTTCCACTCCAAAATATAATTTTCCCTTGTTGATTCCTCTAGCTTTGAAGTATCAGATGATCTTGAAGGCAAGTCAAGAAATGATTTGACAGAGCATTGTCTGAATAATAGTTATTACTCTGTCTTTCCTCTGTCCTGAGCTTGTTTTCTTTTGATGTGATCAGCAGGACACTCTGATGTCTAGGATTTGTTCTGTAAAGCTTGAATTCAGTCCAAAGGCTGCATTTGGGGACCTAGAGGGCCACATGTGACCTGAGGCTGTAGGTTCCCCACCCCTTGACTCTACATCATTTCTGTTTCTCTCTGTTATGTCTCCACCCAAATGTTCTCCACTATGATTGCTCCTGTTTCCTGAATTTCCTCACATGAATTTATTTTCTATTAGAGTAAATCTATTATATATATATATATATATATATATATATATATAATCTTCCATTAAGAGTATATCTTCCTTACCATTTTCTCACTTTATTTTTCTTGCCTTTTTTTGTCACATGGCTAATATGAATATATATTCTGCAGTATTTCACATTTATAGTGGATGTCAAATTGCTTGCCTTCTCAGTGGGTGGAGGAGGGATGGAATTGGGAACTCAAAACATTTTTTAATGTTAATAAATTAATAAATAATTGAAAAATTAAAGAAATAAATTAAAAATTAAAAAATAATATCTTCTAACCATACTACCCCTATCTTCCTCCCTCTTTCTACTGCTATTTACCCATCTTGGGTTTTTTGAATAAGGTCCATTCCTCCAGAGCCATATTCCAATCATGAATTTCCTCCCATCACATCTCGATGATTCCTGTGTGTCCAATTGCCACTCTACATGAAAGCTGCTAATATTTCTTGCTTGTTGCATAAACTTTCATCAGGGCTTTTATTACTGGTTTCTTTCTTGGAATTTATCTCCTGTGATCTTTCTGGTGTCTTAGATGGTTTTCTTTGTCCTTTATTGTCACTGCTCTCTCAGTATCTAACGTGGTTCGGATACATAAGCAATTTTCTCTCCTTCCTGGGCCACAACGAAATAAAAAAGTGTAATCAATAAGGGAAATCTGAAGAAAGGATTCAGCCTCGAATGGCAACTAAACAATTTAATCCCAAAGAATGAGTGGGTCAGAGTACAAATCAAAGACACAATATATAATTATATCAAAGAAAGTGATAACAATGACAATTGGCTAGCCTGACAATACATAGAAGATATGGCCAAAACAACTCTTAGGAGAATTCTTGTCTTGAAATATTTTACTTACATTAACAAAGAGAGAGGAAGAAGAGGTCATTGAATTAAAGATGCAACCCCTAAAAAAAGAGCCCTAGAATTCAATAAATAACCCCCCAAATAAATCCAAGAATAGAATTCTGAATATAAATGAAGATATAAACCACATTGAAAACCAAAATAATTGAGACCATTAATAAGAAGAATAGCTAATTATCTTTAAAAACAATAAAATAAAGAGACCGGCCATTAGTTAGTTTGATTTCCACCCACCCTGCAAAAACAGAGAGAGATGGAAACCAGATTACCAAAATTCAAAAATGAAAGACTAAGGGCCCAAAAATTTAGGAGAAAATAAAGGCAATTGCCCCAAACTGGTATGCCTAATTATGAGCCAATAAAACTGAAAACTTAAATGAAATAGATAGTTTTTAATTTACAAAATACCTAGATTAATAAAATAAGAATTTTTTTCAAAATAACCTGGTATCAGAAACAGAAATTGACTAAGTCATAGATTATTCCTAAAGTGGAAGTGGTTGGGACCTTGTGCCTTGATTAACTTAAGTAAATTCTATCAAGCATTTCAATAACAACCCCTATAGTCCGTCAACAAGCATTTATTAAGTTCTTCCTCTGCTAAGTGCTAGTGATAGGAAGAAATGCAAAAGATGGTCCCTCCTCTTGGGGCTCCCAGTCTAATGAGGAAAACAACATGCAAATCGAGATAGGATACACTGGAACTTTGTAAAGTCAGAGGCACCACGTAGTTGGGATTCAGTCCAAGGGCTGCCCTTGAGGACCTAGGGGGATTTGTTCTGTGAAGTTTGGAGTCAGTCAAAGGGCTGCCCTTGAGGACCTAGGGGGATTTGATCTGTAAAGTTTGTGTTCAGTCAAAGGGCCTCCCTTGAGGATCTAGAGGGCCACATGTTGCCTCAAGGCCACAGGTTCTCCACCCCTGGAATAGGAGTGTGATCAATGGCTACAGAGATGTCAAGAAAGGTGAGGGTTGAGAAAAGGTCATTAGATTTTGCTAATCAGGAGATTGCTTTTAATGTTGAAGAGAAACTTCAGCTGAAGAAGTTAGAAGGCAGACTTCTGTAGAGAGTTAAGAACAGAAAGAAGAGAAAGTACAGTCACCATTTGTAGGTGGCCTTCTTAAGAACTTTAGCCACAAAGGGAAGAGAAATATCATTGACTTGTCTTTGTGGTAGATACATGGATTGATTATTTTTTTTATCATCCCAGTCACCCTTTTTTCAGTAGTAATTTCTCATCCTTTCCCATTTTCAGATCAGTCCCTCAAGAAGCTTAAAATTTTACTATTGTCAGCTTGTACCTCCTCTGTGTTTTTGTGGACTAGCCCAATTGCTTGTCCCATCTTTGCTTTCTTCAATGCCATTTTTATTTCCTCATATAGCACATTAAGGGCTGTTATGTTAGCATACAAATGTGGCAGCTCCATTGCCATTGATAGAGAAAATAGTTTGCTATAGAAATCTTGACAGATCTTTTCCATTTTTCATTTTCTCGTTGATCTTCTTCAGTGTTTGTATGTTATTGTTTTTGTTGTTCAATTGTCTAACTCTTTGTGACCCCAGGGATCTCTGTCCTTGCTGTTCTTGGCAAAGATACTAGAGTGGTTCGCCATTTCCTTCTCCAGTGGATCACTTTTATGTCAGGATTCTTCACTATGACCTATCAATCTTGGGTAACCCTGCTCATAGTTTCATTGAGCTACACAAGCCCCTCCACCATGACAAGGCAGTGTGATCCATAGACAGACAGAGGTTAATGACTTGCCCAAGGTCACACAGCTAAGATGTTTCTAAGGCTGTATTTTAACTCAAGTCTCCCTGACTCCTAGCCCAGCACTCTATTCCCTTTGCCACCTAGCTGCCTCTAGTGTTTGGTATAATCTGGCCTAAACCAACTCATAGGATCATAGTTGGGTCTCTTGCTAAGCTTTCTGAAAATTTGTTTTTTCCTCTACTTCCTGCTGTTTTATAAGGCAAAACTGCTAGTAGTTTTCTGTCATCTATTAGATTTTACAAATGAGTTTGTCCCTTTAAACTGATGTTGAACTTGACTGCCACATCTCTTGTAGGGAGATTAAGTGTTTTCTAATCCTTTTTGGCCTTTTCTTTGTGTTGACTGATTTATTTCAGTTAAACTTCCCTAGCAAATTGTGACAATCTATGTTGATATTTGTTCTGTTATCCAGTTCCCATTTTTCAGCATCAGCAACTTGCTTAAGTAGGTCAGGTTGGATTTGTATCTCATTGTTATCTAATTTGGAAGTGATTTTGTTACTTGCTCAAATCACTTACTAGTGTATTGTACATAGACTATTGAGATTTTAAAATGACAGCCACATTGTTTGTTAACCAGTCACCAACCACCAAAATAAAATCAGTTTTATTTTTTATTATGTTATTTGGTACTTTTCGTGTCAGACAGCTCCAGTTTCCATCATATAGGTGCTTCTTCTGTATAATCACCAAACCTTTTCTCCTGCCCCTGTTTCTATTCCTAAATCACATTTTCTGTCATTCTTCCCATCATCCTTTCCTTTGCACTGATAACACAATTAAAGTAAAGAAGGATTTAGTTTGGAGACCCTTACCACAGTTGGTCTGCCAGTGGCTGTTTTTACCAGTTGCCTGGCTTGTAACCACTCTTGTTCTCTTTTTCTCTTCATAGCTGTGGGTGAACCAGGAAGATGGTGTGGAGGAAGGAACCAGTGAGGTACAGAATGGGCATCTCGACCCCAATGCCGACTGCCTATGCCTGGGCAGGTCACTGCAGAACCGGGACCAGATGCGTGCCAATGTCATCAATGAGATCATGAGCACTGAACGTCACTATATCAAGCACCTCAAAGATATATGTGAGGTGAGCTGGGGGATATCCCAATGGGGGGCATCAGGGCTCACTTACCAGCCCTACCTTTCCTTCACTCATGGAACAAGACATTCTAATTTTCTGGAGGCAAGAACCAGAGGGCCTGGGTTGAAGCCTCAGCCCTACCAAGTCTAGGTGTGACTTTGGCAACAAAACCCAACTTCCTTGATCCTTAATTTATGCCTCTGTATGGGGATAAGAAGTGGGAGAAAAGTCCTTTTTACAATAAATTGTAAAAGCAATATGAATTATCATTATGCCTCAACTGGAAAATGGAGTCAATGATTACCCTTGCCAAGAGCAAATGTGCAGGTCCATCTGTGGCCTTAGAACTCCATGGCATGGTTCTCTTCTCCCAGTGTGATCCCTCAGGCCAAAGGTCATACATAAGCTAAGGGCTTGCTCTGGAATCTGGCTCAGGAAACCACAGCTCTGTTCCATGGGCTTCTTTCCTCCCCACAACTTACCTGTGTGATGAATGAAAAGACTGAGAGAGAGAGTTTCTGGGTAATTGATAACCAATTTATTGATTATGCTACCTGATAAGCATTCTATTGATGGCCAGTGTTTTCTCTCAGTAACCAAAGACAAAACCATGGAAATCACTGAATGCTTAAGTACCTTGGGAAAAGTCAGTTCCCCCATAGATGAAAATCAACCCTTATTGGTGAGCTATTAATGAGGGGGTGGGCATATTAATGAGGAGGTGGGCTAAAAGTCTCCAGCTCCTCCTACTGAGAATGTGACTTGATCTTGGAACTCAGCCACCTCCAGCAATCTGGACAAACAAATCTACCTCTACCCAGACCACTCTGATTTGGTTTTCTCCTTCATAAGTTGGGTTCCTCTAGAATCCAATGGAGAGCTACCAAGACAGGGGTAAGGGCTGGAATTCACTTAGATTAGATTCTATTTATACTCTAAATGGAAATATGGTCTTCTAATTGGGTCGGGTCCTGCCCAAGGTCAAGGAGCAAGTACCCAGATGATTTGAGCAATCTCACCCAGCAGCAGTGTCCTTAAAAGACGGACTAGTCCCTGAATGAGGAAATAGAATGGAAAAAACCTCAATACTAATTTAATAATTGGTTATTAATACAATGGAAAAGTAATCACTTCCCTTATCTGCCTTGGCTGCTATCTGCACAGCTCTATAGAGAGAGAGCTACATTTGGAGCCAGTAGTCTCCAGTTTGAACCCAGGCTGGCTCCTTCACTTGTAACCTCGAAATCCTATGATTTGGATGCCCAGTTAGGGACATAGGTCATTCATTAGGGGTTTCTGGACATGAGTGCAGGCATGGTGACCCATCCCCCAAATTCCCTGACCCAAGGCCTAGGTGTTTTTTTCCCTTTCTCCCCAAACACCTCTTCTTCTAGGCCTCTGCTTCCTTCTTTCTAGCTAGCCAATGGTTAACAGCCCCAGTTTCTCTAATGCTCCCGAGTTTGCAATAAATTGATCCCCAGACACCTTTCTATGGTTCTAAATGACAGGAGACTCAATGAACTTCATTAGTAGAGGGAGTTGTTCCACTAAGACTTCTCTATACTGATGAAATCACAGGTTGGGTTTTGGGTTTTTTTTTTCATTTTTTTAAACATTCTTTTCTTTTTTAAATTTTGAGTTCCAAATTCTCCTTCCTTCCCACACTCACTGGTAAGGCAAGCGATATGATATCAATTATATATGTGAAGTCATGCAAACATATTTCCATATTAGCTATATATATATTTTAAAGCAAGAAAAAGAAAGAAAGTGAAAAAATTATGTTTCACTTTTCACTTGGAGTTCATCAGTTCTCTCTCTGGAGGTGGACAGCATTTTTTCATCATGAGTCCTTTGGAACTGTATTGGATCATTGTATTGATTAGAGTAGCCAAGTCTTTCACAGTTGATCATCATTGCAAAATTATTGTGAATGTGTACAATGATCTTCTAGTTCTCACTTCATTTTACATCAGTTCATATAAGGTCTTGCCATCTTTTTCTGAAACTACCCTCCTCATCATTTTCCATAGCACTGCTATCATATGCCATAGCTACTTCAGCCATTCCCCAATTAATGGGCATCCCCTCAATTTCCAGTTCTTTGTCACCACAAAAAGAGCTGCTATAAATATTTTTTTACATATAGGTCCTTTTCCTTTTTCTTTGGTTTCTTTGTGATGTAGACCTGGTAGTGGTATTGCTGGTCAAACAGTATGCACAGTTTTATAGCCCTTTGAACCTAATTCCAAATTGTTCTCCAGAATGGTTGGACCAGTTCACTACTCCCCCATCAATTCATTACTATGCTGATTTTTCACTCATCACCTCCAGCATTAGTCATTTCTGCTAGGTGTGAGGTAGTACCTCCGAGTTGTTTTAATTTGCCATTTTCTAATCAGTAATGATTTAGAGCATCTTTACAAATGACTATAGATAGCTTTGATTTCTTCTTCTGAAAACTGCATGTTTATATCCTTTGAACATTTGTTAATTGGGGCATGGCTCTTATTTTTTATAAATTTGACTCACTTCTATACTCAGCATATATTTGAGTAATGAGGCCTTTATCAGAGAGATTTACTGTAAATTTTTTTAATATTTCATTGTCTGTGGTATCTTTTAGCTTTGTAGTTTCTCTGATTATCTTTTTTAATTAGGTCTGTTTTTACTTTTGCTTCATCTGAGATCATGATTCTATCTCTGCCTTTTTAAATTAAATTGAAACATATTAGATTCTGCTCCAGCCACTTATTTTTACTATGTTTGTGTCTTTCTGTTTCAAGTGTTATCTCTTGTAAATGACATATTGTTGGATTCTGGTTACTTATCCATTCTGCTATCTTCTTCCATTTTATGGGTGAGCTCATCCCATTCACATTCATTAACTGTGGATTTCCCTCCATCCCATTTTATGCTGTCCCTCCTCAAAAATCTATTTTGCTTCTAACTGCTGCCTCCCTTAATTTGCCCTCCTTTTTATTCCCCCTCCTCCCTTTCTCATATCCCTTTTTTCTCCTATTTACCTATTAGGTAAGATAGATTTCTATATCCAACTGAGTGTGTGTATATATTCTTCCTTCCTTGGACCAATTCTGATGAGAGTAAAGTTCAAGTATTGCCTGCTATTCCACCATTTTCTCCTCCAGTGTAAAAGGTCTTCCTGGCATACCTCTTTTATACGAAGAAGCTTTCCCCATTCTACATCTCCCTTCCCCCTTCTTCCAGTGCATCCCTCTTTCTCACCCTCCCTTTTTAAAAAAAATCATTCCAACCTAATCAACTAAAGCCTATGCCTTCTGTCTTTATAACCTCCTTTAACTATCCTAATAATGATAAGGTTCTTAGGAATTACATATATCATCTTTATTGGAATGTAAACAGTTTAACTTCATTGAGTCCCTTATGATTACTCTTTCCTGTTTACCTTTTTATGCTTCTCTAGAGTCTTGTATTTGAAAGTCACATTTTCTATTCAGCTCTGGTCTTTTCAGCAAGATTGCTTGAAAGTCCTCTATTTCATTAAGTATCCATTTTTTCCCCTGAAGAATTACACTCAGTTTTGCTCAGTAGGTTATTCTTCATTGTAATCCAAGCTCCTCTGTCTTCCCAACTGTGATATTCCAAATTATCTTCTCCTTTAAAGTAGAACTTGCTAAATCTTGTGTAATCCTGACTGTGGATCCATGATATTTGAATTGTTTCTTTCTGCTTAAAGGTATTTTGTCCTTGACCTGGGAGCTATTGAATTTAGCTATAATATTTCTGGGAGTTTTCATTGTGGGATCTCTTTCAGGAGGTAATTAGTAGTTTTTTGGTTTTTTTTGCTTTTTGGAGGGCAATTGGGGTTAAGTGACTTGCCCAAGGTTACATGGCTAGTTTTTGTGTTAAGTGTCTGAGGCCGGATTTGAACTCAGGTCCTCCTGACTCCAGGGCTGGTGCTCTATTCACTGCAACACCTAGCCACCCCTTGGAAGGTCAGAATTCTTGTTTTTTTTATTCTTTCAATTTCTATTTTGCCCTCAGGATCTAAACTGTTGGGACAAATTTCCTTGATAATTTCTTGAAACATGATGTCTAAGTTCTTTCTTTGACGATGGCTTTGAGGTAGTCCACTAATTCTAAAATTATCTCTCCTGGATCTTTTTTCCGGGTCAGTTATTTTTCTAACAAAATAATTCACATTTTCTCCTATTTTTTCATTCTCTTGACTTTGTTGTATTGTTTCTTGATGTCTTGTGAAGTCATTAGCTTCCACTGGTCCAATTCTAATTTATTTTTTTAATTTTTTTTCAAATGCTTTATTAACTTCTGATTTCCATCATTAATTTCTGCCAGATTTTGAGTTACAAATTTTCTCCCTGTTTTTCCCCTACCCACTGCCCCAAAATAGCAGTCCCACAGGATATCCCCTCCTCTAATCTGCTCTCTCCCATATTTTCTCCCACACCCCTTTTGACTTTTTCAGTGGATCTCTATGCCCCAGTGCCTGTATATCTTATTTCCCAATTACATGTAAAATAGTATTAATAATAGTATATATATTTGAATATTTGATTTTAAAACTTTGAATTCCAGATTCATTCCCTTCCTCCCTTGTCACCCACCCTTACTGGGAAGATAAGCAGTTCATTATAGGTTTTACCTGTTTGGCTAATGCAAAACAATAACATAGCAGATATATTGTAAAAGGCTGACTGTATTTCCCTCCCTCCTATCCCACCTCCCACTCATTCTATTCTCTACTTTGATCCCATCCCTTTTCACAAGTGGGTGCTCCCAACTTCCCTCCCCCCAGCCTGCCCTCTTTTCCATTATCCCCCCTCTCATCCCCTTCCCCCCTACTCTCCTAGAGGGTGAGATACCCCATTTAGTGTGTATTTGATTCCCTCCTCAAGCCAAATTCAATGGGCATAAGGTTGACCCCTTCCCTTTTGCCTTCTTATTCTTCCCCTCCATTGTAACCATTTTCCCTTGCCTCTTCTATATGAGATAGGTTACCCCATTCTGTCTCTCCTTATCTCCTCTCATTATATTCCTCTCTCACCTCTTAATTTCTCCTTTTAAGTATCAACCCTTCCCGTTAAATTGTTCCTGTGCCCTCTATCTATGTATACCTGTACACATATATACACACATTCACATATGTATTCAAATGCCCATATACCCTCATATATATATATGTGTGTGTGTATATATATATATAATTTCTATTCCCTTAAACTACTGAGAAAAGTTTCATCAGTTACAATTATCATTTTTCCATGTAGGAATGTTAATAGTTCAACTTTGATAAGTTCCTTATGATTTCTTTTCCCTGTTTACCTTCTCATGCTTCTCTTGCTTCTTGTATCTGAAATGTCAAATTTTCTATTCAACTCTGTTTTTTTTCAGCAAGAATGCTTAAAAGTCCTCTATTCCACTGAATGACCATATTTTGCCCTGAAACATGATACTCAGTTTTGCTGGCTAGGTGACTCTTGGTTTTAATCCCATCTTCTTTGACCTCCGGAATATCATATTCCAAGCCCTTCTCTCCCTCAGTGTAGAAGCTGCCATATCCTGGGTTATCCTGATTGTGTTTCCACAATATTCAAATTGTTTCTTCCTGGCTGCTTGTAATAGTCTCTCCTTAATCTGGGAATTCTGGAATCTGGCTATAATATTCCTAGGAGTTTTCTTTTTGGGATCTTTTTCAGGAGGTGATCGGTGGAATCTTTCAACCTCTATTTTGCCCTCTCGTTCTAAAACATCAGGGCAGTTTTCTTTGAGAATTTCCTGGAGGATGATTTCTAGGTTCTTACTTTGATCATGGCTTTCAGGTAGTCCAATAATTTTTAAATTATCTCTCCTGAATCTCTTTTCCAGTTCAGTGGTTTTTCCCACAAGATATTTCACATTGCCTTCTATTCTTTCATTTGTTTGGATCTGTTTAACGGTATCTTGATTTCTCATAAAGTCATTGGCTTCCATTTGCTCCAATCTAATTCTGAAGCAATGATTCTCCTCATTGAGCTTTTGAGATTCTTTTTCCATCTGGCAAATTTGGCTTTTTTTAGGCATTCTTCTCCTCATTGCCTTTTTGAACCTCTTTTGCCATTTGAGTTATTCTATTTTTTAAGGTGTGATTTTCCTCAGTCAGGCTGTTGACTGTCATTTCATAATTTTCTTGCATTGTTCTCATTTCTCTTCCCAATTTTTCCTCCATTTCTCTTATCTGCTTCTTAAGGTCCTCCATGGCCTGTAACCAGCTCGTATTTTCCTTTGAATCTTTACTTCACTGTCTTCCTCCTGTTCCATGCTTTGATACTTTTTATCCCCAAAATAGGAATCTAATGTTGGAATCTTCTGTCTGCTTTGTTTCCTTTCCCTGGTAATGTCACCCCTCAGTCACTTGACCCCTGGGATTTTTGCCACAGCAGGACTCTGCCACCAGACAGGGGAGCTTTTGTCCCAAACGCTGGGGTTTTCTCAGCTGCCGAAGGTATTAGTTGGGTGCCCTCTCTGAAGCCTCCACAGGCTCTGGCAAGCTGGACACACACCCTAGCACCTCCACCCTAGGCTGCAATCCAGATCCAAGCAGGTTAAAGCAAGATTACCCCTCAAACTGGTGCTTGGTGTCCCTACACTCTACAGGCCAGGAGCTGAAACTGCCACGTGGTGCTGGCTGGCTGTGCCAGTGTCTCAGTGGCTTCTCGCCTGGGGGCTAAAGCCACGCACTCCCACTTACGTGGTCCCAAAGTCCAGACTGCGCTGATCTCTCACTTTGTCCTTCGCATCTATGTGTTGATAAATCTGGAAATGGCCACAGCTGCTGCTGATTGGGAGTCCCTCTGGCCGAGGCTGGTCAGGCCCACCCTGGGTCTAAAGCCTCAGCGTGGGGCTGGGATCGGCTCCCAGAGTGCTGGGCTGGCCGATTCCTGCTGGGCTGTCCTCAGTGGGAGGTTAGCTTCTCCGTGTCATTTTGTGGGTTCTGCAGCTCCAAAGTTTATTCAGAGTCCCCTTTTTACATGGATTGGGGAAGGTGGAAGCTGGAACAGCAGGGAGGTCCTGCTTCTACTCTGCGATCTTGACTCCGCCCCCCTCCAATTCTAATTTTTAAGGAATAATTTTCTTCAGTGAGATTTTGTACCTTGTTTTCCATTTGACCAGTTCTGCTTTTTAAGGAGTTCTTTTCTTCAATGAATTTTTGTACCACTTTTACCATTTGGCCTATTCTAGTTTTTAAGGAATTCTTCTCTTTAAGTGGATTTTTGTGCCTCTTTTACCATTTGACCAAGTCTGTTTTTAAAGGTGTAATTTTCTTCATTTTGTATTGCTTTTACCAAGCTGTTAATATTCTTTTTATAATTTTCTTGGATCACTCCCATTTCTTTCCCTAGTTTTTCCTCTACCACTCTTATATTTCTTTAACTTCTAGGAATTCTTGTTGGGTTTGTGACCAGTTAGCATTTTTCTTTGGTGCTTTGCTTTTAGTTGTTTTCATTTTGTTTCCTTCTTCTGAGTTTATGTCTTGTTTTTTCCTGTCACTGTAGTAACTTTTTATGGTGAAATTATTGTTTTTTTAAACTATTTGCTCATTTTTCTAGCCTATTTTTTTACTTTCAACTTTATGTTAAAGTTGACTTCTCTTTACACTGTGCCAAACTCCAGGCTTTCCATGCTACTGTTTTCAGAGCTAGTTTTGGGAGTCTGCAAGTTTTTGGTATTTTTAAGGTGGTGCAATCTGAGGAGAGGTGTGGTCACTGCTCTCCTTGTCTGTGCTCTGATCTTTACTCGGTAAGGGCCCCTGGTCCCTTGCAGGTACACATGTTAGTGCTTTTCTTAGCCCTAGAACTGAGACCAGGACCCCTTTTCCCTTGTGACTGACCACAAGCACTCCTTTCCACCCTGGAACTGTGACCCTTAACTGTGTATGGACAATAACATTGTCAATCAGTGTGAGCTCAATCCAGTGCCGGCAAATCTCTGTTTGACCAGTTGTCCAACCTCCTCACCCACTTTGTACCAACAGCCCCTGAAGCTGCCGCTGCTACACAGTAGTAGATCTCTGCCTTGGTGTCACACACTTCTACTGCTAACCTCTTAAGTTTTCTTAGTTGGGAAAAATGTCTCACACTGACTGGCCCTTTATTGCCTGTACCGCTCCAAAATTTGATTTGAGGTATTATTTTAAAGTTTTTTGGGGGGAAGTGTTGGGAGAATTCAGCTGAGTGACTATCCCTAATTTGCCATCTTGACTCCACCCTCCATTGGTTTTTAATTACTGGAGTTCAACTGGATGGCCTCTAGAATTCTGGGATGGAATCTGGCCTGTTACAAAGGGGAGAGAGGAATTCAGCTGGTTGGCTCTCCCTAGGTAGCCCTTTGTCAGTGTGTCCTTCCTTTCTGTGCAGGGTTACTTGAAACAGTGCCGGAAGAGGCGGGATATGTTCAGTGATGAGCAGCTGAAGGTGATTTTTGGCAACATCGAGGACATCTACCGGTTTCAGATGGGCTTTGTTCGTGATTTGGAGAAGCAGTACAATAATGAGGATCCGCACCTCAGTGAGATTGGGCCCTGCTTCCTGGAGCATGTGAGTCCTTGTGGCTTGGGAGGCTCTGGGGGGCCAGGCCACACTCATTCCAGCATGACGCAGTAGCAAGTGATTCAAGCTTGGGCTTGGCCAGGCTAGGGATAGTGGGGGTGCGGACTGAACCCATTTTCCAACTCTCTTCTGCATTGGCCCTATGACCTTGGGCAAGTCCCCTCCCTGCTGTAGACCTGGATTTCTCTGTGAAATGGGGCCACAGTTGAAGCAGCATGAGATAGTGTGCTGTCTATGTAACCCCACACCCTACACAGTCCAATAACTTCTCCAGACATTAGTTTCCTAACGTGATTGGACAACAGTAACTTGAAGGTCCTTTCCAGCGCAGACCAATGACTTAGAGGGAGCCAGGAATCTGGAGGCCTCCCCGTAAACATTCCCATGTCCCCATCTCTGCCATCTTCAGACAACTGGGGGAAAGCCAACATCAGCCCCCATCAGTGCCTTGCCCCTGGTGGCCACCTTCATAACAATTTGGAGATGGTGCCATTGTAGTTACATGAATCCCTTAATCTCCCCTGCTAATGTAGGGGGTCAAATGGTCTGGATGATGCCAAGTTGCTAATAACCCCCAAAGAATCTCCATTTAGCTTGAGCAGGCACTGTTTGATTTGGTTTTTAATCAGGATATTAACCAACATAGTGACTTTGTTCCCAAAGCTGTTTTTGCCAAGCACTTATAGATAGGCCATGGTAACTGGGGCCCAGACACAGTCTGGGGGTCCAAATTCATGTTGAACAAACACTTGATGTGTAGGTTGGGCTCTAGGGAGTCACAGTCTAAGGGGAATGGGAGTTAGAATTGGATGGTAAGCTAGATTACTACCACAATGCAGTGGCTGGAGAATTTGGTTTGGAGTCAGGAAGATCTGAGCTCAAATTCTACCCCTGAAACTAGCTGGGTCACCTTGGGCAAATTACTTCACTACCCTGGGACGAGGTTTCCTTCTGTAAATGAGGGGGCGGGACATGGTGGCCTCTAAGCTCCCTTCCAGCTATAAATCTATGTTCTAGAGCTGGAAGCCAGACAGACCATGTAGTCTAACCCTTATCATTTTACAGAGAAGGAAACCTAGTAATTTTGCCAAATTTACAGAGGTAGTAAACCTGCAAAGTGAGATTTAGACCCAGGCCCTTACACTTTAGAACCAGGGCTCCTTCCTTGGTCTCTTTCTGCTTCCCACATTGTTCTTCCTTATTTCTTTCATAAACTTGGAAGCTACAGAATCAGCCTAAGCTATAAATGATCTCTTCCTTGAGGGACCTTGAAGGACTGTTTTAACTCAGGTTCAGTTAGCTCTCTGGAACTTCTCACTTTGGGGTGGGTAGCTAGATAAGGTTATGTCCAGGTTCACTATGAGCCTGCTGAATCATTGGAGTTAGGAGAGCCTTAACCTCCCCACTCCAGAAGGCTGTCTCAGATGGGGTCATCTCAGATACAAGAGACAAATGCTCCCCCTCAAAATGTGGCCTCCCATCATCTGTGTGAGCACCTCCCCATCTTGGGCCAAAGCCATGGATTCTTTCTACCCCCTCTCTAGCCCATGGCCTCAGCCACAGTGCAGATTTGGGCCTAGCATTCAGTGGGTGCTTCCTAAATGCCCTTTGTCTGATCTGTTGGCAAGTGAGACAGATTATCAATGTGAGACCAACTGTAATATCCCTGCCCCACAGGGAAGGTAAATCCAGGCTCCATCAGTGCTTAGGGTAACGGGCCTCCTGGGGGATGGCTAGGTGGCACAGTGAATAGAGCACCGGCCCTGGAGTCAGGAGGACCTGAGTTTAAGTCCAGCCTCAGACACTTGACACACTTACTAGCCGTGTGACCTTGGGCAACTCACTTAACCCCAATTGCCCTCCCCCAAAAAGAAAAAGAAGCCTCTTGAGCCAAGAGGAGAGTCCAAATGACATGTTATATGAGGCCAGGGTTTGTAGGGCACTTCAACCCAAAGGTCAGGCAGGAGATAGGAGGTTCACAGCAGCAGTCAAAAGTTGGGGAGGCCAGCATGGGTTAAATGATGAAGCATGACCCAAATGATGTTTTCTTATCCTACTCATTGGCAACATGGGATTGGGGGGGACCCTGGAGTCAGAAGACCTAAGGGAGAGAGGAGAGGGGGTGGAAATCTGATCCCATTCCTGATGCTTCATACCTGAATAACCTGGCCCACACCCTTTCCCCTCCCTGGGCCTCAATTTCCTTCTCTAAAATAAATTGGAGTGGTACAAGATGGCCTGAGTTCCTCCCAGCGCTAGATCCAGGACAGAGATAGCTTCATCTCACACTGTCAAACATTTAAACAGACCTGATCCTTGCAAGCCTGCAGATTGACTTTGAAAACCACAAATGAGCATTCTCTTGGAATTGGATTTTTATTATTTTGTTAAATATTTCCTAATGATGTTTGAATTTGGTTGGGGCTGTACACAGTGGGATAGGGCACTTGCGGGATGCCTGGCAGGTAGTGATTTTGATGCCTCTGGCTTAGATCCCAGAGTCATAGAATGTTTGAGCCTAGAAGGGCCCTCTGAGGCCATCTTCTCCAACTCTCTCATTTTATAGAGAGGGAGACTGAGGCCTGGAGAGAGGGAAAGGGACTTGGCCAAGGTCACTATAAGTAAGATTTGAACCTAGTGCCTCTGACCCCAAATCAGGTACTCTTCCTGTCACACCACTACACTATTCATCATCTCAATATGCTAATTGTCTTCAGCCCTCTAGTCTCCTTCTGCCCCTCCTTGTTTGCACACTCGGGCTCTGGTACCCTAGCAAATACCCAGGGGGCATGGCTTTTCCTCTGCTCTGAAGGATGTCTAGAGACACTACCTCCATCTGAGCCCAAATATGCTCAAGCATCCCAGAAAAGAGGCCTAGACTCAGTCAGGAAGCATTAGATGAGCCAGTGAAAATCAGGCAATGGCCTCTCCTCCAGGGCTTCTGATCCTTTGCTGTGTCCTGGGGGCCCCCACCCCTTGGGCAGTCATTCTAGTGATGTCCATGCACCCTTTCTTAGAATCAGATTTTTAGATGCATAAAATACAGAAGATTGCAAAGGAAGCCAGTTCTATCAAAATATGGTTATCAGAATATATGTGTTTTTAAAAGCCAAGTGCATGGAGATCAGGATAATGACCCTTGGGTACATTTCCTGCAGGAGGTATGTAGGAGGCAAACAGGAAGGTGGTAAGGAAGGAGGAGGAATGGGGCTGGGGCCAAGTCCATGGCCCAGCTGACTGGCCTTGAAGCTATCTACAGAGCTTCCTTAGGGCTAAAGTACCCACCTAGCCTGCATAAACTATGTTGGTGGGCCCTTAGAAAGGAGAAAAGGGAGAAGAATTCAGCAGGCAGCATCAAGGAGAGGAGGATTCTCATTGCCCTGGCACTCTAAACACCTCTGGGTGACTTGCCCCAAGCCTAGGTGGAGGCAGAGGACCTGGCTTCTAATCCTGCCTCTGCTCATTTCTTCCAGTTTGCCCTTGGACTAGTCACTCCCCTTCTCTGGGCTTCAGTTTCCTCCTCTGTAAAAGAAGGGGATTGGACAAGAGCCTACCTCTCCATCCCAGCTTCTTCCATCTTCAATCTGCCCCTCAGTTTCCTTTTTATTTTTTAATGTTTTTAAAAAAAAAGAACCTTTGATACTTATTGGATAGTTCAAGCCAGCTTGTCATCTTTAGAAGAGGGGATTTGGGGGGGGGTACAGTAAGTCAGAAGAACCCTGAATTTCTAGTCAGAAAACTTGGTTTTTGAAGAGTTTTGGCTTTGCCATTTTTTCCCCAACTGGACTTGGGGGAAATCCCTTCCCCCCTCAGGACCTCAGTTTTCTTCTCTGTAAAATGAAAGGCTCAGACTAGTGGCTTCTGAGACCCAAGGTCCCTTCTAGGTCTAGATCTACAATCTCCATGTGTTACCTTGGACCAGTCCCTTTCCCTCTTGGTTTCCAAGGGACTTGTACTCAATGGCCTCTGAGTTCTTTTCCATCTCTGCCATTCTATGAACCTATGATTTGAGGACATTATTGCTTGAAGGCAGGGGAGTGGGAAGTGAACAAAATAGTTTCTCATGCCCTTGACCCTGATGATACAGGTATAGTCTTTTCAACATATTGGCCCCATGTTACCCAGAGTTCCAGGACCCATGTATGGCTTTCCCAGAACTTAGCCCAGGGACCTATGGGCATTTCTTAAGAGCATGTCCTTTCTCTAAGAACCCCAAAGTGAATAGGGATGGTCTGGGGCAGGGGCTTGGGTTGGAGGCTCACAGCATTAGAGGGTAGTGCAAGTGCTTCAAAGGAATTGAGGCCAGCAGAAGAAGGTGTCACTAGGGTCTCAAATCTAGCAGAAGATTTCTCATTTGAACCCTTCTTTATCTTGTGTATCTTGGACCCCTTTTGGCAGTCTGCTGATGCCTGTGCATCTATTCCTAGAATAATATCTTTAAATGAATTAAAATAAAATCTGTAGGGAAACCAGTTACATTAAAATACAGTTATCTAATATTTTTCCAGCACCTTCCGGGACGACCAATTAAGAATTCATGCTGTAGTGTAAATGGGTAGCTACAAATCCTTGAACAAGTCCTTTTCCCTGCCTGAGCCTCAGTTTCCCCTTCTGGACATTGGAGCGGGTTGATCTCTAAGGTCCCTTCCCAGTACACTAATCCAAGAGCCTCACATTGCCTTCTCCTCTTGCCTTGTCTCTCTCGCCCTGTAGCAAGATGGCTTTTGGATCTATTCGGAATATTGTAACAACCACCTGGACGCATGCATGGAGCTCTCCAAGTTGATGAAGGATGGCCGCTACCAGCACTTCTTTGAAGCTTGCCGCCTGTTGCAGCAGATGATTGACATTGCCATTGATGGCTTCCTCCTGACCCCAGTGCAGAAAATCTGCAAATATCCACTGCAGCTGGCAGAACTCCTGAAGTACACAGCCCAGGATCACAGGTAAGCTGCTTGGCCTGTGCAGGTTGGAAGCCTGCTAGGGTACTACCGCAGTATGGGACAATAGGCTGGAGCCCCTGCTCCAAGTAGAACCATCCTGGGGGTAAAATGGGAGGCTGTGAAGGATACTTTACAAATGTCTGCATTCCAGTACTAGCTCAAGCTGTGGGACCTTGGGCAAGTTGATCTCCCTTTCTGGGTTTGTTTCTTACTCTGTGAAATGGGGAGTTAGGAAGATCAAATGAAACAATGTGAAAGTGCTTGAGAAAAGTGTGATATAAGTATGAGTATTATTATTACTCCCATATTCTATGCTGCCATCTGGCCTATTTGACCTTAGCTAAGAAACTTAACCTTACTAGGTCATTTTTTCCTCTTCTGAAAAATGACTGAGCTGAACTTTAACAATGGGTTTGCAGACAGAAAACATGGGTTCAAATCCTAGCTTTGTTACTATTTGTGTGACCTTGGACAAGTCATTTCTACTTTCAGGGCCTCAGTTTCCTCCTCTATAAAATAAGGGAGAGTCAGTGGCCTCTGAGGTCTCTTCCAGCCCTAGATCTAGGATTCAATGTGTACAACCTTGGGCAAGTCTTGGGCAACTCAGCTTCAGTTTCCTTCTTTATAAAGGGAGGGAGTTGGTTAGATCTTCCAGTTCTGCTTTGTGTGTTCTAAGGCCCCTCCTACCTCTGACATTCCATGTTCTAAGCCCCCTCCCAGTTCTGACATTCTCTGCTCTAAGGCCCCTCCCAGCCCTGACATTCCCTGTTCTAAAGTCACTCCCAGTCCTGACATTTAATGTTCTGAGGTTGATCTCATGGGTCAGACATTTTATGTCCTAA
This sequence comes from Petaurus breviceps papuanus, assembly GCF_028583685.1. Lineage (NCBI taxonomy): Eukaryota > Metazoa > Chordata > Mammalia > Diprotodontia > Petauridae > Petaurus > Petaurus breviceps. The sequence continues at coordinate 416,028 of NW_027187223.1, forward strand.
AGTCCTTCCCAACCTCTATTCTAAGGTTCCTTCCATCTCTGACATTCCAAGAGCCTTTCTAGCTCTGACATTGTGTGTTCTAAGGCCCCTCCCAGCTCTGGCATTCTTTGAGTACATGGGATCAAGTTTGTGACATTGGCCTTGTTAGTACGCCACTTTGAGCTGAGCTAATCAGCTCAGACTAAACAAGCCAAGGGGGAAGGAGGTGTTTCTCTTCCCCCTCAGCCCCCTGTCTGATTCTCATTAGGCCCACTGCCTACTTTGCTCTGGGCCCATTGTTTGATTTCCTCTGGCCTGCCTTTCAGCACTGGATATTGAAGGCCTCTGATTTGGTTTACATGTAGGAACTGGAATCCTTCACTTCTTCCCTCCCCTGCTCCTCCTGGCTGGCCCCATGACATGTGTTGGCCCTCCAGAATCCTGCTGCCATTGTGACCCTATGTTGGAATGCTCTGCATAGAACCAGGCCTCTGAGGCCTGGCCTCCCTCTGTCATCCACCTAAGTAGAGAGCTCCTGAGTGGATTTGGAGGTGCTTACATCTCCCTTGAACACACCCAGCCCAGAGCCCAGCTTGAAGGCATCCAGGAACCTATATTCCTCCACCACGTGCCTTGTCTTTTTATGGAGGATGTGAAATGAATCTGTTTCCTCCTGCTCTGGGGCTCTTTCTACTCAGGAGGCAGCATGGTGGGCCTAGGGGCCGAAGGAGCCAAGGTAGAGTCCCAGGTCTTCCTCTTTCTGGTTGCATGGCGTTATCTGGGGTGCTGGCCTTCTCTGGGCTCCAACTTCTCCATAAGGTAAAAGGATAGACTTGGGTTAGATCATCTTGAAGGTGCCCTAAGCTACCTCTGACATTGCATGTTCTCAGTTCCACAGACTCTAGTGCATTTTTTCACCTGGAAAGGATAGTTCCCCATTTTCCTACAGCTCTTACTACTGAAGGTGTTACCATCTTTTCTGGTCTCTGTCTCTGTCTGTCTCTCTTTATCAGTTATTTTCTCTCTATCTCTTTCTTACTATTTCTCTCTGTTTCTGCCTCTTTTTCCCTCCTCTTCCTTTTTCTGAGTCCTCTCTATTTCTGTCTCTTTCTCCCTCTTCTCATCTCCCTCTTCCCTTCTCTCTCTGTGCCTCTTTGTCATTCTCTCTGTCTCGGTCTCTCCTCACTATCTATTTCTCTGTTTCTGCTGCCGACTCCTCTCTGTTTCTGTGTCGTTTCCTCTTTCTCCCTCTCCTTGTCTCTCTCCCTCCCTTCTCTCTCTCTCTCTCTCTCTCTCTCTCTCTCTCTCTCTCTTTCTCTCCCTCCCTTTTTCCCTCTCTTCCCCTTCCCCTTCCTGAGAGCTTTATCTCTTGCTCCCTGCCCAAGCAGTGGCTGCTGGTCACTTCCTCCCCATTCTCCCTTGGGTGGCTAGGGAGGCCACAATGACTCATGGTGGAAGCTGTCTGAGAGGCAATGGTTTATGGAAGTGTGCAGCAGCAAAATGGTCAGGCCTGGCCTCCTGCCTGAGGGACTGTCACAGGCCCAACCTTCTTAAGTGAGCACACCTGAGTACCAATGTTTTCCTTCAATTTTCTCCTCTGTCAAATGAGGGGATTGGCCTCCCTGGCCTCCAAGGACTCTTCTAACTGATACTATGACCCTTTTTAGGGTACGGAACTTGAAGTTAGAAAGACCTGGGTTCAAATCCTGCCTCAGATACTTGGTTATATGACCTTGGCTTAAGTCCCTTCCCCTCCCTGCACCTCAGTTTCCTCATCTGTTAAATGACAGAGTTGTACCTTAGGGCCTCAAGTGTGCTTTCCATATCTCCATCTAGGATCTTATTTCCCCTCCCTGGGCCTCAGTTTCTTCATCTGTAAAATGACAGAGTTGCACCTTATGGCCTCCAGTCTTTCCATCTGTCCGTCTAGGATCTTATAAATGTGTTTTTCAGGAGGGGACTCATACCTTCTAACAGCAGCCCTCAGGCCCTCCAAGGGTCCATTGGCCAGTAGAGTCCCAGCCCTAGCTAGCCCACTAAGCCTGAACTAAGAAGCACCACATGAGAAACAGAGATTAGGAAATCTGGGTGAGACATTAGATGAAATCTGGCCCCAACACAAGCCCCACATTGGAGAGAGGAAGACAAGGTGCCACAAAGAAGGGACAGGATTGGCTCACTGTCTTTTAGCAGGACTCGGTGTCTGAGACTTACAATTATAACTGGAAACCCCCCTCACAAGGCTGGGGGTGGTCACAGATTTGCTGCCTCATCATGCTCAAGGCTGCCTCATGGAGTTTATAGTCTAATCCAGGGGTGAGGAACATGCAGCCTCGAGGTCACATGTGACCCTCTAGGCCCTCAAGGGCAGCCCTTTAACTGAATCCAAACTTTATAGAACAAATCTCCTTAAGAAAAGGATTTGTTCTATAAAATTTGGACTCAGTCCAAAGACCACACCTTAGTACCTAGAAGGCCATGTGTGGCATTGAGGCCTGTAGGTTCCCCACCCCTGGTAGTCCATGCATATGGAACCACCCCAGCTTAAGTATGGGCAGCTAGGTGACACAGTAGATAGGGCAGCTGGCTGGGTCCAAGTGTCTGTGCTGATTAGCTCTGGAGTCCTGCTGGGTGGGTGGACGGACAGAAAGACGGACGAATGGATGGATGGATGGATGGAATGAAGTCAGGCTAAAGGGCTCAGTGACTGCTGGAGATACAGACAGAGCACTGTGTAAAGCCTAGTGGAGCAAACTGTTCCCAACTAGAGGTGAGGTCAGGCGTAAGGAACAGAAAGACCCAGAGGACAGAGAGTGTATTGGACCATAGTGGAAGAGATCAATAGAAGGAGTCTGGGCCCCAGGGCAAAGGGATTAGCCAGGGAGGGAGAAGGTGACCACGCCAGCCTATATTGCCTCACCTAATGGTCACACTTTTTTTTTTCTTTGCTTTTTGGAGGGGGGAAGGTAGGGCAATTGGGGTTAAGTGACTTGCCCAAGCTCACACGGCTAGGTTTTGTGTTAAGTGTCTGAGGCTGGATTTGAACTCAGGTACTTCTGACTCCAAAGCCGGTGCTCCATTCACTGCGCCACCTAGCCGCCCCTGGTCATACATTTTTACCCTTTTTTTTTTTCCAACCTGTAGAGGCAAAAGTGTGGGTGGGGAGGAAGCAGCTCTTATATTTAGAAACTAATGGGGGGGGGGCGGGATGTGGTGTGTATCCTCCCCCAGGCCAATCAGTGTGAGCCTCAGGGAAGAGTCCTGGGCTTCAGACCACATCTACTCCTTCTGGCCGCCCACAAGGCATCCTTGTTCCAGGATCTGCTGAGAAAATCCAGATGTTCTAGTTGCTATAGGGACTGTAGAGACAGTGGATTGGGGGTGGGTGTGGGTTGACAGTTGTCCACGTCATGTGGGCTGTGTTAGGGAAGGGAAGAGAATCTGGCAAGAAGGAATGCTGGCTAGCAGCCCTTCCTCACCATTGACCCTGGGTTGGTGGGTGAGTGAGTGTCTGGGACTTTGGGAGCCAGCTGCAGCAGGCTCCACAGAGCTCTTGGGGCCCTTCAGGCTCTTCTCAATCAGGCTCTGTGAGAACTTCCTCCAGATGTAATGGTCCCAGGCTTTCTTTGCCCATCTGTGTCTTCCCATAAATCCCCTACAGAGGCAGAAAGGGGAAGCCCAGAACCAAGGGCTCTCCATCGAATGACCCATGCCAGGGAGACAGGTATGCATGTCAAAAGCTTGGCCTGAGCCTCAGGAAACAAACGAGTCTGTGCCAGGACACTCCTCAAAATGGTACCAGCTTAGGAGGGCCTACCAGAGATTGTACTCATTGGGCATAGGCCTCTGAAAGTCACCTTTAATCCCACTGAGGCAAGAGAGGAGGGCTGGGTAAAGGAGCCTGCAGATAAAACCACCAAACTTTGAGAATGTTTTTTGCCTGTAGTATGAAGAACCACAGAATTAGAATTAGAGTCTTAGCACACAGAATTAGAGTTAAAGTGTTAGAACTTAGAATTTTAGAACACAGAATTAGAATTAATGTCTTAAAACTTAGAATTAGAATCTTAGAACACAGAATTAGAATTAGAATCTAAGAACACAGAATTAGAATTAAAGTTTTACAACACAGAATGAAAATTAAAGTCTTAGAACACAGAATTAGAATTAAAGTCTTAGGACACAGAATTAGAATCTTAGAACTTAAAATTAGAATCTTAGAACACAGAATTAGAATTAAGGTCTTAGAACAAAGAATTAGAATCTTAGAACTTAGAATCTTATAACACGGAATTAGAATTAAAGTCTTAGACCACAGAATTAGAATCTTAGAACACAGAATGAGAATCTTAAAACTTAGAATTAGAATTTTAGAACACAGAATTAGAATTAAAGTCTTAGAACACAGGATTAGAATCAAAGAACTTAGAATTAGAATATTAGAGCACAGAATTAGAATTAAAGTCTTAGAACACAGAATTAAAATTAGTTTTAGAACACAGAATTAGAATTAAAGTCATAGAACACAGAATTAAAATTAAAGTCTTAGAACTTAGAATTAGAATCTTAGAAGACAGAAATAGAATTAAAGTCTAAGGACACAGAATTAGAATCTTAGAACTTAGAATTAGAACCTTAGAACACAGAATTAGAATTAAAGTCTTAGAACACAGGATTAGAATCAAAGAACTTAGAATATTAGAGCACAGAATGAGAATTAAAGTCTTAGAACACAGAGTTAGAATTAAAGTCTTAGAACACAGAATTAAAATTAAAGTCTTAGAATCTTAGAACACAGAATTAGAATTAAGGTCTTAGAACAAAGAATTAGAATCTTAGAACACAAAATTAGAATTAAAGTCTTAGACGACAGAATTAGAATCTTAGAACAGAGAATTAAAATTAGAAACAGATCCCTGTAGACCACATAATGACTTAGAAAACCACAAATTAACATTATCTATGTTTACTTTGTTATGCATTTCCTGATAACATTTGAATCAAATTCCCCTGTACTAGCAATCAGGGAGTATGATACCTCTGGCTTAGGTAGGGAAAGCTGAATCCAGGAGACTGGAGGGAATGAAAACTCAGGGACTGCCTTTGAGTTACCCATGTTTAAGGGGCCTAGGATCTCCTGCCTGCACAATGCTTCCTGGTAGTCCCTGTAGCCAAGATACTTTTTCCCTAGTCTTGTCTGTGGGCCAGCCTGAGAATGGGAGCCCTTTTCTCCGGCTGACACAATGGAAGGCCTAATGTGGGACTGGAGAAGATACTGAGACAAATTCCCCACCCCTGTAACTGAGAGGTCACCATGAAAGGCCTCAGAGGAGCTGGGATCGGCTCCCAACTAGGCTTCACACTAATTGGGTAACTTCTGGTGAATGCCATAACCTCTTGGGAACTCAGTTTCCTCCTGGGGAAAATGAGGGCCTTGGAGGACTTGTTCCTGAAGGTCCCTTGCAACTGTAGAACCAGCCTCCCAGAACCCTGCTGAGCTCACAGGCATTTGAGGCCTAACCTTTCATTTCACAGAGGAGGAAAGTCGAGGCCCCAAGATGTTACACAATTTACCACGGTCACACATTCACTCACAAGTGCCAGACATTGTACTAGGGAGTCAAAGACAAAATGAGACAGGGCCTGCCCTTGGGAAGCTTCCTCTCCATCAGTGTATTTGGCCAAACTCATTCCTGGTCGAGCCAGGGCTAGAAGCCAGGCTTTTCTATTTCAAGGCCCAGTTTCTTTTCACTATGTGCTGCTGCTTCTTTGATTGTCTGAACTGTTGAGAGAGATGCCACGCCACCCCCTGTCCCCACCCCAGCACCTGCCAGGAGAAATAGGGGGAGAAGCTTGTCGGCCCCTTCACAGTTCTCAGAGCTGGAAGATTACTCTTGCTGACACTGCCCCATAGTCCTGCCTGGAGCGTCTGTGATTTCCACAGTTATCATCGAAGTTGGCGGCTGATGCGGCTGATGGCTCTGCCAGCCTGTGCCCTGCTGGGTGAGGACAGTCACCTGGGACTTTCTGGAAGAGATAGTCAGGCAGCAGGGGAATGAGGCCAGTCAGTCTCCACATCACCTACCCCTATCTTCCTTTGTCTTAGAGGGCCCCTAAGTGGGGGACAGAGGTGGGAAGGGTGCCACCTTTCTTTCTACTTACTGCTGTAGTTTCTTCATCTGTAAGTTAACGGGATTTGTACTAGATCAGGGGTGGGGAACCTGTGGCCTTGAGGCCACATGTGACCCTCTAGATCTCCAAGTACAACCCTTTGACTGAATCCAAACCTCCCAGAACAAATCCCCTTAACAAAAGGATTTGTTCTGTCAAACTTGGACTCAGTCGAAAGGCGGCACCCAAGGACCTAGAAGGCCACATGTTGCCTTGAGGCTGCAGGTTCCCAACCTCTGGTCTCCACCAGCTTCTGACATTCCATGTTCCGAGGGCCCTTTACAGCTCAAAGATCCTTCTCAGCTGGTTCATTGTTCTTGGGTAGGTGATCTAAGGCGCCTTCCAGCTGTGACATTGCACGTTCCATATTCCAAGGTCTCGGCCTCCCATGGACATTACTTACCGTTCCCTCCGTGTCTTCACAGTGACTACAGGTATGTTGCAGCAGCCCTCGCCGTCATGAGGAATGTGACCCAGCAGATCAACGAGAGGAAGAGACGGCTGGAGAACATTGACAAGATTGCCCAGTGGCAGGCCTCAGTCTTGGACTGGGAGGTACGTTCCTCCCAGAAATAGGCCTATCCATAAGCTGGGGGTGGGGAACCTTTGGCCTCAAAGCCACATGTGGCCCTCCAAGTCCTTGGGTGCAGCCTGTGGACTGAATCCAAGTTTGACAGAACAAATCCTTTTCTTCTTCTTCTTTATTTTTGGAGGGGGATGGTAGGGCAATTGGGATTAAGTGATTTGCCCAAGGTCACATGGCTAGTTTTTTTGTGTGTTTTTTGTGTGTGTGTATGTGTGTGTCTGAGGCTGGATTTGAACTCAGGTCCTCCTGACTGCAGGGCTGGTGCCACCTAGCCACCCCAGCAAATCCTTTTCTTAAAGGGATTTGTTCTGTGAAGTTTGGGTTGTCAGTGGCCACCCTTGGGGACCTAGAGGGCCATATGGGGCCTTGTGACTGCAGGTTCTTTCCCCCCCCCCCACCCCAACCTGTCTAGTTGTAATGGAGATGTGGCCTAAGGGCAGTAATGAAGATAAGGAGGCTTGTGAGGCCTAGTAAGGGGGCTTTAAAGACAAAGACAAGCTGCTTCATAATTATAGCTTTCTTTTCTAGAGCTAGATGGGTCCCCATTTTACAAATGAGAAAAGTGAAACACAGAAAGAGAAAGTGTCTTTCCCAGAGTCACACAGCTAATAATTCTGAGTCATCTTTAGATCCGATGTGTGACCTTGGGCAAGTACTTCCCTTTCATAAGTCTATTTCCTCCTCTGTAAAAATAAGGTGTTTGGACTAGATGCCTCAAGGCCCTTCCAGCTCTAGGTCTGGGGTCTAAGTGTGACCTTGGACAAGTCACTTCCCCTACTTGGGGTGGGGTGAGGGGAGGATGGGAGATGTGAAGAAGGTGTGCACTAGACCAATGGTGCCAAACTAAAATAAATAGAAATAGATTCCTGTAGGCCACATGATGACTTAGAAAACCACAGATTAACATTTTCTCTGTTGTATTGCATTTTTCCTTATTTTGTTAAACATTTCCTGATGACATTTGAATCTGATTTCCCTGCACTAGCAAACAGTGAGTATCATATCTCTGGATTAGACAATATTGAAACGTGCTGTTCTCAGAACTGGTCATCTTGATCCATTAATGCTGATGGCAGCCATGCAAGAGGCCTCCAATAGAGTGCCCTGGAGATCTGTGTATGGTCCTGTGCCATTTAACATTCTTATTAATGACTCAGATCAAGGCACAGATGGTGCCCTTATCAGATTGGCAGATGACACACAGCTGGGAGGGAGAGCTAACACACCAGATTTCAGAGTCAGGATCCATAAGGCTCTTAACAGGCCAGAGCACTGGGTGAAGCTAATACGATGAAATGCATCAGGGATAGAAAGGAAAGTCTTTCATTTGAGCTCCAAAAGCTGGTCTGTAACTGGTCTGGGGGTCTTAGTGGACCTCAAGCTCAACCTGAAGTCTACAGTGTGATATAGGAAACAAAAAAGCTATTGTCTTCTTGGGCTTCATCAAGAAAAGCCTTAGTTTCCAGGAATAAGGACGTGACAGTCCTTCTCATCAGATCATGCAGGATTGTGTCCAGTTCTGAACATCAATGTAGGGGATTCAGCCAAAAGCAACTGGTATTTAATCTCAAGAGAAGAAGCTTCATGAGAATTCATATTGTCCCCAAGTGGACTGAACTTCCTCCAAAGGTGATGGGCTCCTGTACTGTAATGCCAAGGAAAGGCAACTTCCCGAGGTTCAGAATACCAGCATAGGGGCTCTCCATTTTATTCAGTGACAAACCAAGAACAGAGAAGGTCAAAACACGACATCATTCAAAATACAGCATTTACTAAGGGTGATTAAATAATCTCCAAGTACTACCCCACCCCAAGGACCTTCCAGTCATTCAATCAATTACAAAGTCCCTGTTCTAAATACTTCTCCACCCCTAGGCTGTACCTTCATTTAGTCCACCACAAAGCCCCTCTTCTCAAATGGAGATTAGTTTCCAACCATAAGTAAAGTACATTCATTTGTTCAATCACAGAGCACAAAAAGGTCAAAAGTTCCCCACCCCTGGATCACAATTGAATCTACCCCAGAGTTACATCAAGTTTAAGCACAGCACTTAATACCCAAATGGAGGTCTTTTCTTCATCTTGACAAGAGGCAAGTTCTCGGCAATCTTAGTTCCTGGGGAGACAAGGCTTAGCAAGGCCACAAGATACATTGCCAGTCCCTTCATTAATTCATCCTCTGTCTGTAGAACAGTCCTAGAACCCCTGAAAACATTAGCAAAACCCTCTCCCAGGATTTCTGTAAACATACAACCAGAAAATCCTTCTTCAGGGCTTCTGAACCAACAGAAAGGTTCCCAGACCCCTGCAACAACAGCACTGTCCTTCACCAGTGGACGGTATTCACTCTGTGTGCAGGACAGTCTCCATACCCCTGCAACAACAGCACTGTCCTTCACCAGTGGACAGCATTCACTCTCTGTCTGCAGGACAGTCTCAGGAGCTCTTAGCCAAAAGTCAGGTTCCAGGACTTCTTCAACAAAAGGACTGTCTTTCACCAGTGGACAAATCTGGCAAAACAACATCAAAACAGACAGACAAAGTACCAGCAAAATAGCCATGTCTCCTCAGTCCTTGGCAGCTCAGGGGGCAGGTCTCAAAAGTCCAGGGCAATTCAAAGTGGCCCTCAGCAATCCTCTCAGTCTCTCTCTGCCTCCACGAGGTGCTGCTTCCAAAAAGTTCTTCTGCCTCTCTCTTGTGTCTCTCCAAATCTATGTCACCAGCTCCTCCCAGTTCAGGACTTTCTTTTCACATCAACAAGTCCATCCCACAGGTGGGATTAACAAGCTCTGGGTTTTAACACAATCAATTTGAAAACCAAGCCAATGCAGGGGAATCTTTATATTCCATTACTATCACAGCTCCCCTTCCTTGGAGGCCTTCTGACAGAGGCTGGACAACCTCTTGTCAAGTGGGTCATGGTGGAGATCCTGTTCTTGTGTGGTTTGTGTGTTCCATTGTTCAATTCCTTGGGATTCTGGGTGCCAACTGAGCCATTGGGGCCAGTCTTGCTAGCTAACTTTTGGGATCTTTCTGGAGTTTCTCCAGGGGCCCTAATTTATGCATATGAAATGGCTGGGAAGACCATACAGGCCTTTACAGACAATCACTCGCAGGGTCCAGCTGAAATTTGATACTGTTCAACTTGAGGGTGTCATTTCTTGATTTACTTAACAGCAGCATGGTCTAGTGGAAAGGGCATCGAATTTGAAACCAGAGGCCCTGGCTTCAGACCCTGAGTCTAGAACTTAACTTTGCCATATTTCACCCCACATTGACGGACCTTGGATTTCCTCCTCTGTGACATAAGCAGTGTTCTAAAGCAGTGGTTCAAATCGAAACTGCCCAGCATATTAACTTAGAAACCACACATTTACCATAAGCTGTGTTAAATTGTATTTTTATTTATCTTGTTAAATATTTCCCAATGTCATTTTACTCTTGGTTCTGTTCTCACTCTCATGGGCTGAGAGAGAGCCTGTCATCTCTGGTATAGATCTACCATCTGGGCCACTTCTAAAACCTCTCATTCTAAGACTTCTCACTAACTCTGGGCCTTCTTGTCCTTTCTTTTCACGCCCACACTCTTGCTGTCTCCCCCTTCTGTCTAGAAGAGAGGAGCCATGAGGGTTGGAAAATCCAATGAAAGGATCCCAGAGGCAGGCTGGGGAAGGCATTCCTCACTTTATGCCTCCACCCTCTCCCTCTAATTTACTCTTCTCACACTGCCCACCTCATCTTGTTTCTGTGTGACCTTGGGTTTGTGTCCTGCTCAGAAATTTCAATGACTCCTTATTGCTACCCCAGATAAAGTTTTATCTCCTCTGCCTGACGTTCAGGGCCCTCCATAATCTGGTACCACCCTCCATTTCCAGCATTAGTTCATATTACTTTCCTACATTTATGTTCCAGTCAAAATAGACTCTTTGATATTCCCCTGATGGACTCAATACTTCTGTTGCTATGCCTAGAATCTCCTCCCTCCACCCTTTTGGTCCACAGCATGTCCTCGTGTCCTTTGTCCGCTGAATCCGTACCCCTCCATGAAAATCTAGTTCAAAGCCACTTCCTGTAAGAAGTCTTCCCTAATCACAACTCTGTCAGTAACATGCCCCTTACTCCCCTTCCCCAGAGAGTATTTCGTACCTCTTTAAGGCCCCCATGTTTGTAACATGAGGTTCTCTAGTTATCCAATCTTTTATCCTGTCTCCCTACTAAATTATGAGCTCTGTAAGGTGGGAACCATCAAGTATCTCCACTTTGTATGTCCCTTCATGTCTAGTACTGTGTTGTGTACACAGGAGGCATTTTGACAAATGTTAATCTGCTAGACTTGAAATCCTTTCCATCCTAAGTCCTGAGAACACAGGAAACCATGAGGGCAGACTATAAACTCTTACCTGTGTCTGGGAATTCTAAGGAGGGAGAGGTCAAGGAAGCCTTCCCACTGTCTGAAAAAGATAAGGGCCACGGAGTGTGGATGAATCCACAGTGTGAGAGAGCATTGCTTCTAGGAATGAGGAGGGGATGGTCCCAATGCCCACCGCCCAGTCAGATGACAGCTGCCTTTAGTTCTGGGGCCACAGCTTGAGGAGCTAGAGAAAGCCAAGAGAAGGACCTTTAGGCCATGCCATGTGACAGCTGGTTGAAGGAATTAGGCAAGTTTAGGCTTCAAATCAGTTAGAGCTATTCCAAGGTGATAGCTAGGCTGCCTCCAGGGCTGATGTGTTCCCTCTCCTTGGAAGTCTCCAAGAAGAGGCTGGCTGACTGCTTGTCAGATATGTTAGAGTGGGGATTCCTTTTGGGTATAAGTTGGTATGGGCTGGAGTAGAAAGCTCCTGAGCTTCTTTCCAGTTCTGTGGTTTTGTGCTCAGGACCTGGAAGGATGCTAGAGAAAGGAGAAAGAACAGGCATTCCAGGATAGGGTGTGACATACCAAGACAAAGGTTCAAGAGCCCAGGCTGAGTTCTCGCAAAAGTGATGAAAAGGTCTCTTCAGAGGAGTTCTGAGGGGCCAGACTGGGAAGACCCACTTGTGACTTGAATGTGCTGTCAAGGTTTGTGTTAGAAAAAGAGACGTGCAATGACAAGTCCGTCAAAGGCAACTACCTCTCAGGTACATGCTGAGCTGCATTATTTAGTGTTTTGTTCTTGTAACCACAGAGAGAACCAGGAGTAATGGCATTACAAATTCATCTCACAGACCAGAGCTGTCCAACCTGACAGGCCATAGAATAACATTACCCAGATGGGAGAGGCTGGGCATCCTTCCCAGGGAGGGGGCGGCCATGCTACCATAGAACCAAAGAGGCAACAAAATGTTCGCATTGAGAAGGACCTTAGAACAGAGAATAAAAAATATCAGAGCTGGAAGAAGCCTTGGAAGCCTGGCATGTCAGAGATGGGAAGGATCTTAGAACAGAGAATGTTAGTGCTAAAAGCTATCTTAGACCATAGACTGAACTGGGAGGGAGTATCAAATGTAGAATGTCAAAGAAGGGAGGGAGAATAGAATGTCAGCAAGAGGAGGACCTAGAATAGGGAATGTCAAAGGCGGAGGATCTCAGAACACATTGTCAGGGCGGAAAGGCTCTCACAATACAGAATATCTGAGTTGAAAAGGACCTCGAAATAGAATCTCATCACTGGTAGGGACCTTAGAACAGAGAATATAAGAACTGAAAGTGATCTTACAACACAGAATGTCCAAGTTGGAAGTAATCTTAGAACCTAGAATGCCAGAACTCCAAGGGACCTTAGAACCCAGAAAGTCAGAGATGAGAGGGACCTCAGAACATGGAGTATCAGTGCTCAGAGGGACCATAGAACAGAGAATGTCAGAACCCTTAGAACATAGACTATCAGGGCTGGGAGAGCCCTTAGGACAGAGAAGGTCAGGGCTGGGAGGGACTGTGGTCACAATCACCTCATTTTTCATAGAAGGAAACCAAAGATGAGTGATCACCCAGCAGTCCCACATTCTCCTGCCCTAGTTCTCTTCTGGCATCCCACACCATTGGGTGGTGAGCCTCTGGAAGCTCCCAGACTCCTCCCTTACCTGCAGGCCTCACTATGGGCAGCACTTCAGTATACCATGCCCCCACTGTCCTTGAGAGTGTGTCCAGAAGCTCCTCCACCCCCTGGCCTCTTAAGGATCCCATTTGCACTGAGGTTTGCTAGCATTTCATTGTTGGGCAAGCAGAGAGAGAGGCCTGGTGGATGGTAGCCCTGCAAATCAGCAGAGGAAACCCGTCTTCCTTTCTGCTCTCCCACGGCCTCCCAGATGTTTCTGGTTGTCAGAAGCATCCTCATGTTAATTTCAACTTCATTTACCAAATGAAGAGGATCAAAGCCTTTAGAGCTTAATCTGTCTTACTGAGAGGAAAGGGGTGGGGGAAAAGAGCTTCTGTGCAGGAGGCATGCGCATCTTGACATTTAGGCAGAGAAAGCATATCTTCTTAGAGGCCATCAAGTCCAACCCCCTCATTTTACAGAGGAGGAGATTGAGGCCGGGGAAGGGAATGGCCCAAAGTCACACATGGGAGCCTAGCTCTAGAGCTGGAAGGGACCTCTAAGGCCATCTGTACCAAACTCCTGGAAACAAGCCTAGGAAAGTTATGTGACTTGCCTGAGGTCACACAGTTAGTAAGTGATCAAGCTGGAATTTGAACTCGGGTCTCTTGACCCCTCCAGTTCTCCCCTCCTTGAGTCCAACTGCTTTTACCTCAAAAATTCTTGGCCTCCATTCACTGTGGCTGAGCAGTCCCTCTGCCTCTAGATAGGCGGGCCCCTAACTATGCCTGCATGAACAAGGAAAGGAAATCGTCAATTGTTCCGCTAAGTAGCAATCAATAGCCAGGCCCTGATTTTTGGGGGGGGGGGCATGGGAAGAGCCTGTTCCAGAGGCTTACAGGCTTCTGGGAAATTTCCATCTCTAATTTCCCTGATGTTGGGATGATTCCGTGGAGCTGTCTCCTTGCCACTGTTCACACTCATTAAATTCACTTGAAAGGAAGAAAGGGGAACACAGCCCTGACAGCTGCTTTTCGACTTCCTTCCTCCTGAACAATTCTAGCAGGAGCCTGAGTTTCCAGCGAATGTTCTGGGCTAGATTTTGTGGGACTGCATTTCTCTCACTGGCTCCCCTCTCCTCCAAACTTGATTGTGCAAATCCCCTGGGCCTTATCCAGTTTACCATTGAATGATTGGCTCGGGGATCCAAGTTCAAGAAAACAAAAAGGCAGACGTGGTGGAGGCCACAGGAGTGCTGATTTGAGAGCTCTGGTGGCCTGATGAGGCAGCAGCCCCGAGATAAGCTGGGGAACTAGATTCATTTCTCATATTATTTCCATGATGACATCAGACAGCATGGGGAAGAAACTAGAATTTAATCAGACTAGCAGACCTGAAAAGGAGGAACCTTAGACCCCCAGGGCCCTGAAAGGGCCCTTGGGACCAGCTAGCCCAGCTCCCTCCCTACTCAGAGGAAGCCAGAGACCCTGGGCAAATGAATTTAGAGGGAGAGTGTGTTTTCACTTAGGAGTATCAGCTGATTTCTTTGTCCTCTGTCCAATGTTCCAGCCTTGTTAGGTCCCCAAGGTCGTCTTCTCTGGTCTGCCATCCAGCTCCACCCCATCCCTGGACCTGGCACAGCCTTGGGGATGCATGGAGGACCTCAGCTCATTCCTTCACCTTTCTTTCCTCCACCAGCCAGGCCCTCCAATACTAGAGTCAGATTGCAATGTTGGTTAGAGGTACAATGGTGACGACCTTGCATTTGGAGGGTTTGAGTGTCAGCTCTGCAAATCCTCCTTATAGGACCTGGAACAAGGTCTTTGCCTTCTCTGGACCCCCATTTCCTCCTCTTTGGGATTCAATGAAACCTAGTTTCCAAGTCTGACATCGTGGGGCTTGCCTAAGGTAATGAAGGGAATTAATGGCCAAAGTCAAATTTGAAACTTTGCTAATTGACCTTCCCCCAAGAAAATGGCCTGGGTCACCTGCCCACCAGCCACTTAACCCAGAGAGACATTGATGCTTTTTGGCTTAGTATACCTGGGGGCAAAGGTAGTGGGTACATACTGCCTGATGCAGGGGGAAGGGGTGGGCAGAGGACCTTGCAGGGCTTCTACCAGGCCAAGGAGTCTGTGAAAGGGCTGGGGGCCACCCAAACGGGAGGGACAGTGCTAAAAGGAAGGCACATTTGGGCTCCTGTGGGGCCATCTTGGGGCTCTTGGAAACTGATGACAGACAGCTGGAGCTGGAATCATCCAGCCCCTTGGTTGCTAATGCCAGGGGCCATCACCTCCCCCCCACATTTTTCTCCACCTGCATTGCTGACGTCCCAGGGACTGCCTGGCAGCCTGCCAGGGGATGCCAGGCCCTCCACACTAGATTCTCATCTTCCCCCTGCATGCCTCTCGGGCTTCACCACTTTGGATTCAGTTCATTAAATGGAAATGTTAAGTGAGTTCCTAGGTATCATCCCCACTCAGCTTAGCACTCTGGACTCCAGCCCAGAATGCCCATTCGACTTCTATTAGGGGAAAGCATTTCCAATGAGCTGCCCATCCTCGAGGAGGGGGAGGGAGGGAAAGAGGGAGGAGGAGGGGGGGGAAGAACAATGAGATGTGTCAAAAAGAGCATGGGACTGGGCATCCAGTGGCTCTGGGGTCTAGGCCAGCTTCTGGCACTGTGTGGGCAAGAAGAAGGCTAGTCCTCTCTCTGGGCCTCAGTTTCCTCACTCTAAAATTGGGTTATACACACTGATTTCCAAGGTCCCATTCTATGCTCTGAGGCTCCTTCTAGCTCTGCCATTCCCTGTTCTGAGGACTTGTCCAGTTCTGACATCTCCTGTTCAAAGGCCCTCCCAGCTCTGACATTCCCTGTCCTGAGGTCCCTCCCAGCTCTGACATTCCCTGTTCTGAGGCCCTTCCCAGCTCTGTCATCCCGTGTTCTGAGGACTTTTCCAGCTCTACATGCCCTGTTCTGAGGCCTTTTCTAGCTCTGACATTCCATGTTCTAAGGCCCTCCCATCTCTGACATCCTCTGTCCTGAGGCCTTT
>NW_027187223.1:431836-485515 GCF_028583685.1 Petaurus breviceps papuanus
CCTCTGTCCTGAGGCCTTTTCCAGCTCTGACATCCTCTGTCCTGAGGCTTTTTCCAGCTCTGACATGCCCTGTTCTGAGGCCTTTTCCAGCTCTGACATTCCCTGTGCTAAGGCCCTCCCATCTCTGACATCCCCTGTCCTGAGGCCTCTCCTAACTGATCTTTGCTGCTGCATTTAAGATTTTACTGGCTCTTGACTACTCCAAGGTTCTGAGGGCCTGCCTGTCTTTTACCCTAACTTGAGGGCTTGAGTCTTCGTTGGTGTAGGACCTGGAATCTAGGAAGTTTGGCCTCCCCATTGCTTCTTAGCCAAGGGATAAGACAGCTGTCTGTTGCTTCCTGTGGATGATGGACCAAGAAGACAGTCAGTAGCAAGCTCTCCTGTTTTAATACACAGATTTTAATTAACCAAGGGGAGGGGGGGAAACCCCAACTATAAGAGGCTGAGTAGATTCTTCCTTTCCCTGCCCCCCTTTACTCATCTGGAAAGGAGAGGGCCTGTACCATCTGCTCAAATGTATACTTTTCAAAGGAAGGAAAATGGTACAACATAAATGTGGCCTGATGGGAACACTGTCCCAGGCTGCAGGAGCCCTGAACACGTCCCAGCTCCATCACTCACTGGCGCTCTCCCTGAGGCCAGTCGCTTCTCTGCCTGGGTTTCAGGAGAGCAGAGGGAGGGCTTCCTGCAGCTTAGGTTGGTGGGTTCAGCTCATGGCTCCCAGCTATCTTTCTCTGCCCTCCTGTCTCCTCCTTAATTACAGCTCC
Organism: Petaurus breviceps papuanus; assembly: GCF_028583685.1. Lineage (NCBI taxonomy): Eukaryota > Metazoa > Chordata > Mammalia > Diprotodontia > Petauridae > Petaurus > Petaurus breviceps. The sequence goes on from NW_027187223.1 coordinate 432,604, forward strand.
AAGAGTAACTCTACACCCTGTACCCCCTTCCCCCAATGCCCCTGCCTCCTCCCTCCAGGATTCTCTCATTACAGTAGAGTTATTTCTAGCCAAGTGAAGCTGCAGATTGCCATGTTTGACACCATGTTTGATCCTGCCTGGTTAAGTGAACTCCTCTTATCTAACTTTAGCAGCATGGCTCCATTAAAGCACCCCCCTTTCCACTCCTCGGGCCACCTTCGTTTCTTCTAGAAGTAGCAAGAGTCCTGACCTGGGAGGAGAAGACCTGGGTTCTAGTTCTGTCTCTTGTCCTTATTAGTGATGTGACCCTGGACAAGTCCCTTACCCTCCCTGGGTCTCAGTTTTCTCCTCAGTAAATTTAGGGGCCTGAAGTAGATGGCTTATGAGCCCCCTTCCTCCTCTACCTCTGAGATCCTACGTGTGACCCTTCCCTCCCAGGCCTCAGTTTCCCTCCACATTTGGTGGCATGGACAGCAAGTCTGCTGCCTCCCCCTCCCCTCTGTATCTCAGGGACCCCTAGTCGTGGCCATTCTGGCAGCCTCTGACCTGACTTTGTTTCTCTCAGGGGGAGGACATCCTGGACCGGAGCTCAGAGCTGATCTACACTGGGGAGATGTCTTGGATATACCAGCCGTACGGGCGCAACCAGCAGAGGGTCTTCTTCCTCTTTGACCACCAGCTGGTCCTCTGTAAAAAGGTAACCCAGCTCCGGGAAGCTCCTTCTCCTGCCTCCCTGGCGGCACAGAGCTCGGTGAGAGGGCTGGGCACTGTGGGGGGGGGGGGGGAGGGGAAGAAGGGAGGGGGGAGGGGGGCACCCAAGCCCTAGCCTCCCTTGCTACAGCTTAGCATGGGTCTCCACACCCTTCTTGGTTCACAGCACAGGGGTAAGAACTGCAGAAACGGCAAAGGGGAGGGCCAGGGCCAGTGAAGGCCGGAGTCCAGCCAGGCCAGCTTGGAGAAGCCTTGTCTTGGAGGCCCCAACCTCCTTTTTCTTCTCACTGTGTAGTACCTCTTTTTTCCTACCCAGAAGCCTTTGTTCTCTCCCTGATCTCCTTCCTTATCCAAATAGGCAGTGACCCCACTCAAGGCCTCATTTTCTTCATCTGGATAAGACTGGTCTCTGTAAAATCCCTTCCTGCTCTAAGCCCTGTGATTCCTTGTCCATTTCCTTCTCTGGGCCTTAGTTAACATCTTGTGATTAGTCTTAGTCTTGTGAGTTCAAATGAAGGGACTGGAGTAGATCTTTTCTCACGTTCCTTTGAGCCTAGACATACCATAAGCATCAAGCTCTGTTTCCTTTGGCCCTTTCCAGCAGGTGCTTATTAGTGTTTTAATCCTGAGCCTTTTCCAGGGAATGAGAAAACTTCAGCCTTTGATGGAGGGGCTTGAACATCACTGAATGAGTGGGGGAAGGAATTTGTGTGTCATGGGGGCCTCTGAAAGGATTCCATGTAGGCAGTGTCCTAATCTGGCTATGGTAAGACCAACTCTCGCCCAAGTGACTAGTAAGATAACTTTGGAAAGGTGGCTAAGAGACCCAGGGCAGCTACCTTAGATATCCTGAGCACTTAGAGCCAGAGCTGGAAGGAAATTTCAGAGGCTAACCCCCTCAAGGTACAGAGAAGAAAATAGAGGCCCAGGGAAGGGAAGGGACTTGTCCAAAGTCACACAGAGCATCAGATCTAGAGCTGGTAGGGCCCTCAGAGGCCATTGAGTCCAAACCCCTCATTTTACTGAGGAGGAAACTGAGGCCCAGGAAAAGCACTGGCTTATCTCAGGAACTCTTCAAGCCACAGCTGAGTGACTGGTTTACTGAAGATATCATAGAGGGTTCCCCTGCTTTGGGACAGTCTAGATCAGATGTCCTTTGAGGGCCCCTCTCATACTGAGATTCCCTTCCAAATTCTGGAGCACATTTCCTTGCTTCTGTCCATGGTAGGTGGTCGTTTTTGGATCAGAAATTTTATTCTAGGCTCTGTTCTCAGGCTTGCAGGAGAAAAACATTGTGGAGGCTTAGAAAAGGCCTAGGCAGTCTCTGGTTTGGAGGGCTTTTTACCTCCATCCCACCTAGTCCTTCTACCCACTCCCTGAGACACCACATAAAATGTTTGACTAGAAAATCCCTGAGTCATAAAGCTGTCATTCTGACACTATCATTTTTTCTAGCTTATCCCATAAATCCCACATCTGTTTTTTAAGCTCTCTGTTCTGTGTGTGTGTGTGCCCATATGTATGCAGTGGATGTGGTGGATGAGAGTGTGTGCATATGTTTCATCGAGCCTAGAATCAAGTAGCATTAGCATTTAAAGGACATGTCCTGAGCAAATGAGTTGACTCTTTCCAAAAGATATACTGATCTCTTGTTTTTACATCACCTCCATTTTGGAATCTATCCCCACCATCCACTTCCTTACCCAGCCATCCATGCTTTGAAAACAAAAGATTCCAAAGAAAGAGAAGGTACCCAACGAGCCCAACCATGTGTCCTACCTTGGCAAGGAATGGTGGAGGGAATCATGGACCTTCTCTGCTCAGGACCCAGCTTCATCATCATGATTCCACAGCGTTCAGTTTTGGCTGCTGTTCTCCTGTACTTTGTTGTACTCATTGCCTATCTAGTTTACTGTTTCTTCAAACTTCACTCTTCATCAGTTTAAGCCGCATCTCTGATGGGCTGACTCTTGACTCAGTCTGGAGCTGAGCCTGCGTGGGAGAAGGGCTGTGGATCTGTAACTGAGATGGTCACCAGCTCACCTTCTGCCTAGCTCTGCTCCCAGCACCCCACCAAGCTCCAGTTAGCCCACAGCAGGACCAAGTGGAGCAGTCTGCTTCCGAAGTCTTCATCCTCTCTCACCACTGGAGTTACCACAGAAACAAGCTAGGAAGAATAGCCAAAGTCTTGCTTCTCTCTAGTTTGGTTTTGCTTTCTCTGAATTCATTCACCCATCACTGATTTCAACAAACTTCAGCATGGATCAATGGAGGTAGTCACTTCCTTTTCTGATCTTCAGTATCCACTTTTGTAAAATATACAGATTGGACCAGATGACCTTTCAGATCCCTTCCATTTCTAATTATCTGTGAGTATGACTTTCTGAGACAGCACTGGAAGAGCCAAGCCCAAAGAAACAGAGTCAAGTCTTCAGCTGGTCTGGGCCCACAACAAAGAAGTCAGCTGGAGGCCAGAATGGAGCCATGTGAGATGGATCTAAAGAAGCCCAGCGTCACAGCTGCCCAGTGAGCTAAACCCAGGTGAATGTTGAGGAGAATAGAAGCACTCATAAATCACCAGATGCAGGAGAATCTGGGAATGGAGGTAAAGCCTACTTCTCACAAGAAGCCTCTCCCTGTTGCAACAGGAATTGGTGACTGTCTTCCCAGGGAAAGCCCAACTAGGGGCTTCCCCTACTGCTGCAGATGGGTTCAGCTAGTAGAGCTTGACATGAAGGCCATATCTGATAGTTAACATTTTCACCATGGGACTACAGACAAGGATTTCCATTTCAAGTCTACAGTAGACCCCTTTCTGCTCAGCAGCCAAGGACTAAGCTACATCTGTCCACAATGGCAAGAGGTGATCAGACAAGACTCGGGCATCCACAAACTGGACCTTTGGACTTTGCCTTATCTTTCAGGTGATCTACCAGTAGAAGCCAGAAGTCCAAATGACCTTTGCTTCAGGTTTCATGAGTCTTTGATGGGCTGGCCTATCTTCTCTATTTTGAATAGAGATGGAAGACATGGGTAAAGGAGAATTGGACAAAGGAAATGGATGGAGGAAGTGAAGGGGATACAGACTCAAACGATAACAATCTCCTTCCTAGGGCCCTTGGAACATAGAACACAAAATGTCAGAGCTAGGAAGGCCCTTAGAAGAGAGAATGTCAGAACTGGAGGGGCCTTAGAACGCAGAACATCAGAGCTGAGAGGACGTTAGAACATGATATACCTGAGCTGGGAAGGGCCTTAGAACACAGAACGTCAGAGCTGAGAGGGGACTTGGAACAGGGAATGTCAGAGGTGAGATCAGCTTAGGAAAGAGAATGTCAGGGCTGGGAGGGGACTTAGAACAAATAAGGTCAGAGCTGGAAGGACCTTAGAACATAGTATACTTAAGCTGGAGGGGGCCTTAGAACACAGAATGTCAGAGCTGAGAGGGGCCTTAGAACAGGGAATGGCAGAACTGGGAGGGGCTTTAGAACCCAGAATATCAGTGCTGGGAGAGGACTTCAAACAAGAGATGTCAGAACTGGGAAGCTCCTTAGAACAAGGGATATCAGAACTGGGAGGGGCCTTAGAATACTGTATGCCTGAGTTTTGATGGGCCTTAGAACACAGAATGTTAAAGCTGGAAGAAGCCTTAAAGGTCATCTAGTTTAAATCCCTCGTTTTACAGAGGGGAAGACAGATTCCTAAAGAGGGAACCACTCCCTCCCCGAAGGCCACACAGCTAGCTCACAACAGAGCCTAGACTAGAACTCAGGGCTCCTGGGTTCTAGTCTCTAACCCTCCTCTCTTAGTGCTTCCTCTGCAACATCAGAGGGTGCCTCACATATCATGGGGGCCCTGGAGGCAATAGTTTGAGACTTCCTTGTTAGCTCTCTCCCTTCCCCACATATGCTCCACTCCTTTCCACTTCTCCAACTCACATTCTTTTTCCTTCTTCCCATGGCCCATGCCCTTGGTCTACCAGTGGTACTGCTTAATCCCACTGGGGGCCCTCAGGGCTGAAGAGGTGGCTGAGCCCTGGGCTAGATCAGATCAGCAGGTCTCTCTTGCATGCTGATTAGACATGGGGTGCTGGGAGGCCCATGCTTGGCCCGGCTCCCTTACCAGCCATTCAGGCCGACCTTGCCACAGTAGTGACCCTTCTGTGGCTTAATGGTACTTGGCAGAAGCCAATCTCTAGGGCTGACTGGCCCTCCATGGCTGTGCCTGGTTGGCCATGGGATGCTGGTATCAACCTCTCCCTTGCTCTAGTGGGCTCCTCCCCTGAGGACTATACCAAAGCTGTTTGACCATGAATGTCAGGCTGGTTGTTGGTAATAACTCCATCACTTCAACCCCCAGCTTATTAGGCACCACCAATCATGTGCTCAGTGCTTGAGGATATAGAGAGGGAATAAGGCACAGTTCCTGCCTTCGAGGAGCCTACAGCTTTTAATAAGAGAATAGGACCTGTATCCAAATAGATATATGCTTAAGCATAGAGTGAACAAAAATACAGTAGTGGGTCCAGGCCAAATGGGACGAGGCATTTGAGGAAAAGGACCAGTTTCATTTTGGGGTGAGGGAGGTAGAGTTCTGGGAAGACATCATGAGGTGGGTAGCACCTGAGTCAGAACTGAGTGGAAGGGAGGTGCTTTATCAGGTTGGGGAATGAGAGTCTAGTATGAGCATGGGAAGTGACCAGAGCAGCAGTGAACAGGTAGCAGATTCTGTAAATGGGGAATTGAGAGGAGACCAGCTGGGTTGGGAGCTAGTAGGAGATTAGGCTAGATGGGCAGATGTGACCCAGCCTCATGAAGTGGGAAAAATGGGATATCCAACCTATCCCTTTTTTCTTTGTCCTGAGAAATGGGTCCATGCTTAAATATAAGTTGTCGAAAAAAATCTAATCTATCAGCAGACATTCATTAAAACACCTACTGTGTGCCAGGTACCATACTAAGGGTTCCAAAGACAAAAATAGGGCCTTCCCTGCCCTCAGAGAACTTACAGTCTAATGGAAATTCATTATAATCCATTATAAGATGCCCCATTTTCAATCATTAGCAACAACAATAATAGTAATATACATGATGGGTAACTCTCTAAGACTATAAGTTGGAGAGCTAATTTCCAATCCACATTGGCAGAGGGAGTTTCCTCACTGAAAATTCCTTAAACTTTAAATCACAAACCTAGCCCAGAAAATAGTCTTTAGAAAAAATAATGAATGGCAGCTGGCCCGTGAATGAATGAAATGCATTACCCTGTGCCAAGGATTGTCTCTAGAGGTTTCAGCACTCTGCATCCACTGACTCCTTCCATGCTCATTTTCTAGATGAAAAGAAAGGCTAGGAGAAGGGACAGGAAATAGCTTGGCCAAAGTTGCATAGTCCAGAACGTAGGGAACCTGACCTAGAAGGCATCTCTCAAGCCTGCCACATTCTTTCTTGACTTCTGCTTGGATTTATGACATTCATGGAGAGGTACTCCCACGGGGAAGATGCCCAGATACAAGAGTCGGAGTCTCTGTTTGAAGACAGGACATACACACACAGGCAAAGAGAGCAGGTCAAGTCAAAGGACTTGACAGGCCCAGACACCAAGTGCTGTAGGACCTTAGTGCATAGAGGATGTCCTGTGGGCTAGAGTGACCAGGGAGGGTTTTCTGGAGGCCCTGCAAATTGAATTGAGACCTGAACACCAGTCAGGATTAGAAGAGGGAAGGCATTGCAGGTAGAACAGAGTGTGAGCAAAGGCTTGGGGGAGAGAAAGCACCCATTTTGTTCTTGGCAAAATTGCAAATAATATTTTGAGATGCAGTGGGCCTTCAGGATTCTCTAGTTCCTGTAATTGTAATAAATATTACAAATAGGGACACTGAAGCCACTGTGCCCTAAAAGATTCGTTTAGAGTCATTTTTTACACATTGGAGGTGGTTGGAGCAGGAGCTCAAGCAAATTCCTGCTTTTTACTTCACCATATTGGTTCCGTCCCTGCTGTGCCCTAAAAGACTAGATAGCAGAGAGGAAACAGGCCAGGAATTGGAGGCAAAGGAAGTGAGTTCAAATCCTGATTCTCCCTCTTAAGACTCATAGGACTTAGGTTTGCTAGACTTGTTTCTCTTACCAATTTTTAACATTATAAAGATGCTGATGATAGAAATTATTTATCTGGATATAAACACCATATTCCATGAGCTGGATGGGGGATGGGGATTATTTGCAGCCCAAGTTCAGAAAACAGGAGGTACCTGAGCCAGGACTCAGCAAAGATGTTTTAAAGGCACCCCCTCCACACCCGCCATAGTTGTGTTGTCTAGACAGTGTTTTCCTAGCTCAGTGCAGGGTGGATCGTGAGGACAGAAGGCAAAGCTTTGATGGAGTTGGGCAATTGAACATCCGTCTCTTTCCTCTTATCTTTCAGACCTGTGTCTCTGCTATGGAAGGAGATTAGATTAGTCTGACAGGAGCCCTTCTCTTCTCCTCTCTGCTCCTCCCCCCTTACATGCACACAGTACACACACGGGTGTGCACACACACATACACACATGCATACATGCATGCACACGTGCACACACACACGCAGTTCAGATGATAATTGTAGGGATGCTGATTGGACCCTTCATCCTAGAACAGACCCATTAGCTTGCACAGAGGTCATGCGTGACTCAAAGAGTCCTCAAACTTCTGTGACCTTAGTGAAGTCCCGTGCCCTCTCTGGGTCTCAGTGAAAGAGGAATTACAGCATATGTTCTACCTACCTCTGGAGACTGGGCTTGCTGCTAAATTTGATAGAAATGCCAGCTACTCTTATGAATTAATGACCACACATAAAGAAGTAAGGATTCCAGCCTGGGGCCAAGTGCCCCACCCTGCCAGGCCCATTGTAAGCCAGAATGTGCCATCCAAGAATGGGCTGTTCCCCTCAGGAGACCCCAGTGGCCCTGGCTCACAGCAGCTCTTCCAGTGCCCCTTTGCAGCTCCTGAGGCTCCTTTGGAGAACTGACCTCTTCCCATTCTACAGGCCTAATGCTTTGGGTGCCAAAGTCTCCCACCAGCCTGTGTGCTGCTTAGGTTATTTATAGCTGTGCTCAGAGAGGAACGTGGCCGCTGCCGCCATGGTGGCAACAAAAAGACAAGATCAGTTTTTTTCCAGAGCATTTCATCCGCACCTGGGGTTCAGGAGTTGACCCAGCTATGCCAGGGCCCAGCCCTCCCAGACAGCCCAGAGGAGCCTAACTTTCCTGGAGGGTGGAAGGAATCAATCCCCACATCCCAGCCCTGTCCCCGGTCAGGAGGGCAAGGCCACTGCAAGCAACAGATGAGGTCTGAGTGACATGTGCCAGGGTCAGTGGAATAGGAAGGTTGGAACCATGCTGTCAGACATTAATCAAAATGAATGAGCTTTTCAGACACCACCCACTTTGACTGGAGATCATAGAAAGCTGGAGTGGAGTGGGAGTTGGCTGTGGCTCAGGACTGACCAGTAGAAGAAGCCTCTTGAGATGGGTGGGAATGGGGTTTCCAGATCTCAGACTACTGAGGAAAGTGGGTGCCGCCCCCAGGAAGGTGACCCCACTGAGTCAGGGAGAGACGGGGGAGTCAGAGCAGGGATGGAAGCCACATGATGGGAGGAGCAGCTGAAGAAACTAGGGCTGTTTATCCCAGAGAGGAGGAGAGAGGGGGAGAGAAACATGAAAGCTGTCTTCAGATATTTCAAGAAGGGCTTTCATTTAGAAGAGGAAGAACTAGAAGCAGTTGAGGGGGTGGGTACTTGCAGAGGTAGGTTTCAGCTCAATATAGAGAGAAATTTCTGAATAAAGTAGATTTAGGCTGTTTCATGAGGCAGTGAGTTCTTCATTCTTGATTGTATGGCCACTTGTTGGCCATACAATGGCCAATGTTGTTGAGGATATTCTAAGAGGGGATCCTTGGTCACCTGCCCCATGGCATGCCTCCCCCCACCCTTCCAGGTCCCTTGCAGCATAGAGATACTATACATGAATTAGGGAGACAAAATGTCCATATTATTTGCAAGAAGACTTCATCTTTATCTTACGACCTGTTCCTGGTTATCTCATCATCTCATCCATTCCTTTGTCTCCAAGCAGACCTACCCATAATTCTCTGGGACGAGTAGGGCATCTGCCCTTGTCTTCCCAAACCGTGCCCAAGTAACTCTAGTGTTTTCATGACCCAGTAGAAGCTGAGCCTCTGTCTGAGTAGTTTAAAGATCTCCACCGAATTCCCCACACACAATTCAACAGTCCTTTGAGTTGCCTGGCTGGCCAGGCATTGACCAAATCCCTCTAGTGAAATAGGTCCTTAGGATATTGACAAGTTCACCATGTAGGGTAGGCAATAAGTCATTGAGCTTTAGGCCAAATAAATCATGTCTGCTTCCTACCCCCCCAAACAGAGGCCAGCCAGTGGAGTGGCAAGGGAGACCTGTCCTGCCTTTGCCACACACTGGCAGTGTGACTTTGGACTAGTCACTTTTCCCCTTTGCACCTCGGGGTCCCTATCTGGAAAACAAGAGGATTGGGCTAGATGACCTCCCAAGACCCCTTCCAGCTTTGATATTCTGTCATCTCCTTTTATCAGTGTACAAAGGATTGACCTTTTTATGTGTTTGTTTTGTTTTGTTTGTTTGTTTTTTACCAGCTAGCCTCAGGCAAGTGCCTATTTATAAGTGTGTACCTGCTATGCTGCGTACATGAAGATGACGCTGCTGACCTGCCATCAGTAGGGCATACACACGTTTTGGGTTCCAGTAGCAGAGCCATTCACTGTCCCCAGTGCCTCCTCCCCCACCCACCCAAGCAACCTTGCTTTATAGCTTTGCCATATATACATAAGCCCTCTAGGAGGTTGGCAGGCAGAAAGGTAGGCTTAGACAAGATTAGCCTTCCCACAGAGGAGAGAACTCAAGTCCTTAGCCATTGGGACACGCAATAGGCCTGGGATCCTAAATGAGGGTTCGAGTACTGGCTTCCACATTTACTGGCTGTATGATCTGGAACAACTGACTTGTCCTCAGTTTTCTCCTCTGTGAAATGGTAAAAATAGAGAATGTTTCTCTAGTACTTGAAGGTTTGTAGAACACCATACAAATATCATCTCATTTGGTCTTCACAACTACCCCAGGAGATAGGTGCTATTATCATCTCCATTTTCAAGATGTGGAAACTGAGGCAGACAGAGGCAAAATTACTTGCCCAGGGTCACCTAGCTAGTAAGTATCTGGGGCCATCAGGTCTTCCTGACGTCAGGCTCAGCACTTTGTTTTCCCAATAATTGCCTTAGTATGAGAAAAGCACTTTGTAGACCCAAGATTTAAGAGAGTGGGAGTTGTCATGATACTGCAGGCCCCCTCACGTTAAGGGACTTGCCCAAAGACACATGGATGGTAAGTTACTGAATATGGACTTGAACCTAGGCCTTTTCACTCCAGGTCTGTCACTCTTTCCCCTGTATCCCCATGACTTCTTGGTGACATGCATGCCTAGGCCGAGGGACTCACTTCTCTGTCAGGGAACTCTATTTTACCTTGGAAGCAGTGGCTCAGCCAGGACCAAGCTTGCTCTTCAGCCTCATTAGCCCACCTCTCCAGCCCATTGGACCAATGAGGCCAGACCCACTTGACATACTTCCCAGGTGTATTCCTAAAAGAAGCCAGTGGTAGAAGGTTCCCTGCGTGCCTGCAATATGCAACTGCCCCTTTCCCCCCAACAGAAATCCCTTTCTTCCTTTGCCTCTAGGACCTGATTCGGAGAGACATCCTTTACTACAAGGGCCGCATCGACATGGATAAGTATGAGGTGGTTGACATTGAAGACGGACGTGATGATGACTTCAACGTCAGCATGAAAAATGCCTTCAAGCTGCATAACAAGGACACCGAGGAGGTCCATTTATTCTTTGCCAAGAAACTGGAGGAGAAGCTTCGCTGGCTCCGGGCTTTCAGAGAAGAGAGGAAGATGGTACAAGAAGATGAAAAAATTGGTAAGAAACCCTGAAACTCAGAGAGGCCAACCAAGAGTAAGGCTCTGGGGGTGGCTAGGTGGTGCAGTGAATAGAGCACTGGCCCTGGAGTCAGGAGGACCTGAGTTCAAATCCAGCCTCAGATACTTAACCCTTACTAGCTTTGTGACCTTGGGCAAGTCACTAAACCCCAATTGCCCTGCCTTCTGCCTGTAAAAAAGAAAAGCAAAAAAAAAAGGTAGGGCTCTGGTCAGCAAGAGGTCATGGAATCTAGGCTTAAAATCGTCTTAGGCATATTTTCCAGCGGGGGCATACTCTCCTGCAAAGTACATGAGGGGGAAAAAAGAGTGCATGGACAGTTACAAGGTATGAGTCAGCAGAGACCTTGGTCAGATTCCTCCCCTGACATTCACAAACTGGGTGGCTTTGGGCAACTTTTGTCTGAGCCTCAGTTTCTTAATCTATCAAATAGTCAATAACGCTTGCACTTCAACAATGTTGTGAGAAAAGCCCTTTAGAAACCTTTTAAATGGGGCTTTGCTATTAGATCCTATCCTGGCTCTGGCTTTGTTGAGAAGTCCATTCAGACTTAGCGGTTTCTGTGAAAGGAATCGTGGCCATGGTGATGAGGACCTGGCTTCTATCCAACTCAACCCCCACTTTGCTAGGGAGCCTTATCTAATCGTCCATGCCCTCCCTCCTTAACAACTATATTGAAGTGTCTGGCATTTATTATGTACATACTTAGATATGTAGATTGGTATCTATGCATACATGTATAGATAGACAGAGCGACAGACAGACAGATAGATAGACAGACAGACAGACAGACAGGTAGGTAAATGGATAGATGGATAGACAGGTAAATAGACAGACAGACAGGTAGATAGACAGACAGACAGATAGATAGACAGACAGATAAATGGGAATGGGGGGTAGCCTGATGTAACGAATGGAGAAATGGCTTCTGAGTCAGGAATGCCTGGTTTCAAGTCCTACCTCAGATGATACTTTTGGGCTATGTGACCTGGGCAAAGCACCTGACCTTTCTGGGTCCTGGGCAGCTCCCTAGACTCTTAAGTTGCAGAACAGGCACCAGTGAACACTGGTAGACGGAGTTCCCTAGTCCCATCCCATCTCCCGTCCTTGGAAATATTCTGGTTTTTAGCCCTTCTTGGTCCTTCCATCTCAGCACTTGGCACTGTGGTGACATAACATCATCTGTATTTTCTTCTTCACTGTCCCTCCTTTAGACAGCTGAGAGAAGTTCTTGGGGGCCCCATTAGAATATACCAAATTACTACTATTTTTCCATTCTTCGAATTGTGCTTAGAATCTCATTCTCTCGTCACACAGCTGAAAGGGAGCCTCTTAAAAGCAGTTGATTATAGGATTTTTAATGTTCACAATGGCTGCCACACTGAAAACCTGATCTCCTAGTTGCAGGCTGGATCAATAATGTAGCAATTATCAGTTAGTTTTTATTCAGTGACTGCCAACACATGGCGTGTCCCTGGATACTCCATCCAGACAGTTAAATGCACCTCATCCCAAACCCTCTGGCCACTTCTAGTCCAACACAGGCCTCCTGCAGAGGTGTCATTGACCATCCTTTTGGAACATTCAGTTTGCAAATGCAGTAGTCGGGACTCAGCATTTTCCTCCAAGGATGCTTTACCTGTTTCTGAATATACTTCTCCAAAATGGTGCTTGAGTGTCTCAGTGGTTGGCTCTGAATCACAGAGAGACAGCTATTTCACATGAATTTTCTCTGGCTTTAGAAAATGTCTAACTCCTGTTTCAACAAATAAACATAGCAAAGTTGAATTCCAATAGAACAAGCTTTATAAAGAAACAAGCATACAGGTAGAAATTGGTGCCTTTCTTACTGACCGAATTGTTAGTAATCACAGCTTAGTTCAATCCTGGTCTTACCTGAACTCTGAGAACACTCGTGATTCCAAGCCTTTGTGCCAACTTGGCACTGAAATGCCTCTGGTTGCTTTTGTCAGTGGCTGACTGCTGGAGTTAATGAAAAAGGCCAGCTTTAGTTTGCTTTTCTAATACTCCAGACAAGCTTGCCAACTTCTCTCCTTTCATATGCGGGAAGGAATACAAAGAAAGCCAGCCACAGGTTGATTCGGCTGAGAGCAGACAATTTCCCAAGACTGGTCTCCACCAATCCAAGGATTTTCCACTTCACTATGGGGAGGAAAGGTATTTCAGGCAGCATTAGTAGTTTGCTAAGTACTCTACCTTTTAGGGTCTCCCTCTGATAGAAAAAGAGAAGACAAAGTGCTGCCTACCAGGAGGCCCCATGTCACTCAAACGACCTGGCACGCTGCTTTGGCCAAAGGGGCCATCCATCCCCTCAGGTGTCAAGGAGCTTTTTCTGAGAACACATTGCCCATTGTCAAGCCCAGCCTTAGCTTGGTAGTGTCTTCCTGACATGGCCTCAGAGGGCCTCAGATGCCTTCCACATCACTCGGAGGAGGCTGGGCAACAGGATTTGCAAAGAACCCATTGACAGAAGGTTTTTGGTTTTTATGGTGACTTTAATTGCTTCTAACAGCCAGACAAGGCAGAAGTTGGGCCAAAAGGAGCAGCCTTGCATCAGGTTTGTGAGGAAGGTTGGGAAGGCTTCCATTTCATAGCTAAAGTGCTGTGCAGGCCTCAACCCCATCCCTGACACCAAAAGGAAAGTAGGTCATCCTTGGGGGAGGAAGGAGACATGTTTGGAGGGTGGCCTTCTTGGCTTCTTGCTCTGTTGCCAGTGGCTCAGGGCACTTGAATCACCACAGGCAACTTGTGTGTTTCCTCTGTTGCAGGCTTTGAAATTTCTGAGAACCAGAAAAGGCAGGCTGCCATGACTGTCAGGAAAGTCAGTAAGCAAAAAGGTAAGACCTTCTTTGGTCCAAGCTTAAAAAATGGGTCAGCAGCAGCACTAGGGTCTTCCTGTCTTGTCTATATTAAGAGAGTCAGCCACTTGGTGTATGCCCTTGTAACAGAGGTTTAAAAAGAAAGAGAATGAAATAGTTAAAAACAAACCTGGTACATCTACTGAATCTGAGAGGACAGGCACTGGTTCACACCAGTAGCCCCCACCGCTGTGAAGAGAGGAGGGCGCCTCATACCCTCAAGTCCTCTCCAAGGGTAAGCTTGTCTAGTATGGTCACAGAGCATTCAGGGTTTGCACTGCTTGTTATCGCTCATTCTTTCTTTTTTTTTGTTCTGCCCACTTCCCCCAGTGCTTCTCTGAATTCTTCATGTTAGTCATTTCTTATAATGCCGTAAGATTCCATTACATTCTTGTCACACGCTTTGTTTAGCCCGTCCCCAATCGATGGGCATACACTTTTATTCCAGTCCTTTGCTATCACCAAAAAAAGCATTGCTAGGAATATTTTGGTGTACATAAGGCCTTTCTTTTGTATCCTTAGCTTCCTTGGGGTATGTTATGCCTAGCGATGTTCTCTCTGGAGCAGAGTATGGACAGATAAATGTATTTTTTAAAAAACAAAAAAAAAGCAACCTCCTTGTAAAGTCATTCAAACTTACATTTGCTCAGACTGTTAAACGTTGCTTAGCACAGTGCTGGCTACATTTTAGGCACGAATACATGTTTATTGATTGATTGAACCAACATTACTCCAGTTAGGGCAGGAGGAAAGAGACCCTCCTTTCTGTACCCAGCTTGACCACTGATGGGATCACTGTCAAGTTTCCCAAGACTGTGTGACTCCCAGCTTCATCACTACTTTCCTTCCCTTCTGTTCCCATCTGATCTCCCTTTCTTGGCATGCTTGCCATACAAAAAGGCTCTTATTCCAAGAATCTAGGATGCCAACAACCATGGAAAAAAGCCCTGAATTATTCCCAAGTCCCCTTGATTGAGGGAGATAAATGCCTATGAGTAGCCAATTTCTGATTAAGCTGTTGTATTTACTGTTTATCCTTAGCATTGTCATCCTCCTACCAAGTCCTCTGGCAGAGCCATCAGCCCCTCCTAGCTCCCTCTCCAATACTAAGAGGTTTGACTAGATATGAAAATGAACACTGGACTTTGGTGTCAGAAAACCTGGACTCAGATGCAGGCTTTGTCAGTAGCCATGTGACTGTGGACAAGTCACTGCCCTGCTCTTAACCTCTATTCCTCATCTATAAAGTAAGCATGAATAATATAGTATTCCTCTATTCTAGTTGCTACGTCACTCCCTAACTCGTACTGTCTCCCACAAATATACAGTGCCAGTGGGAAGAGTAGACATATACCCAGAGCATATTAGTAGTGATGTGGCCAAGACAGGCTACGCCTCTGGCATTGCAGAGTGATGATGTCCTTTCTCTACTCACAGTATCCTTGCTCTGCTTCCTGATAGGTTCACTGTCTGATGGGCAGTTTGCTCAGATGAGCTCTCTGGGCCTACTTCTTTCCACAGCTCAGTTCAGCTCCCAGCTGCCAGCAATAATTCTCTCTTAAATCCATAGCTGGCTCTCTTCTCTGCTTCCAAGTGTCCCACTCCTTGTAGCCACTTCCGCTGACTTACCATATCCAACAAGGGAGAAGGAGAGAAATGCAATGTGGTATAGGTGCAGTTCTACTCCACAAGGAGACTTCCTGTCTTGACTGTGCCGTGATTGCTCTCAAGGCTGGCAAACTTACTTTTTAATGATCACCAGTGACATGGCTAATCTTCAGCTAGCCAATGGCCCCCATCAGGGAACCTTCTTCATACTTTGTTTAGGAAATGTGAGCAAGTAGACATGCCTTTGGACCTGCCCCATTCTGGGATGGGACGCCCCACTGGTGAAAGTGGGGAGATGGAAATCAATTGGTCAGGCATCAACTGCCCCATCTCCCTCCCTCTGTAATACTTAGACCATATAATGTAATGAACAGCAAGTCAGGAAGATCCTGGGTTCGGGTCTTGCCTTTGAACCATCCTAGTTGTATGACTGGGGGCCCCGGACAGCTCTCTAAGACTCAGAGTTACAGGCTTGTTACCAGTCTGCATTGGTTTCTTTGCTGTGAGTTTCTTAGACCAATGAAATATCAGCACCTTTTCCCTCCCCCCACATACACACACAGTGATAATAACACTTACATTTTCTACCTTGTCAGTGATTGTGAGGAAAATTCTGTGACTGGAAGGTATTCAAGAAATGTGTTCAGTCAGCTCCCATTTTTGAAGCACCTACAATGTACCAGGCACTAAGTTAAGTGCTGGGGATACAAAAAAAGGCCAAAAGCAGGCTCCCTGCTCTGTGCTGTGCTGGGTGGTGGAGGGGGAGATGGGAGTGCTGAAGGACATGCAAGTTTTTTAGATCAGACCCCTATCCCCACAGTAAAGAAATATCTGGGATAATTGCAAGATAAAGACAGGACAATAAACTACTGTCATAACAGTTGACAACAGGGTCCGTGTTTGATCCATTCTGGTTGGTTATGCCATGGGCCCTTGAAGCCTCTACAAATACAGCCCAAATTCTGGCAGGTTCTGCCATGTTGGGAGAGTCTCGTCTATGGTCCTAGTAACAGACTATGTTTACTTCTCAGGGTAGCCTAGATATGGATGAAGAGAAGCATCCATTTCAGAAGTCAGCACATGTGTAGCAGGAGTTGAGACGTTCAGAGACCTTGGGACCAAACCTTGGTCATACTGGCTGTATGACCTTAGATAAATGCCTTACCGTCTCTGAGTCCTAGCTTCCTTGTGTGTAAATGAAGAGATGGATTCCATGATATCTATGACATGATACCCAATGTATCTATGACTCTGTGAGTAGTGAAAAGAGCCCAGATTCCAGCCCTCCCTGCTCTCCAGTCATGGTGACTTATTCTTCCCTGTGAGACCTTGGACCTTCTCTGGGGTGAGGAGATGATTGGATTCCATCATCCAACAGGTCCCTTCCCTTTCTTGTGTTCTTCTCTGTCACTTCTAGCTTTGATCTGCTATGATGCTTTCCCTAACACAGTCTGGCTCCCAACCTCATTGTTTGATGGAAGCCGCCCTCCAAAGTTACCAGTGACCTCTTAATTGCTGAGTCCAGGAGCCTTTTCTTGACCTTTCTTGACCTCTTCAAGGTATCTGACATTGTTGACCAACCTCTCTCCCCTCCTGAATATTGTCTTCTCTCAGGGTTTGTTTTCATGACATTGCACTCTTTCGGATTTTCTTGTGATTTGTCTACTCACTCCTCACTTTCTTTTGAGGGATCCCTGTGTCTGTCTTTCTCTCTCCCCTCACCCTGCTCCTATAGGTTTGGTTAACACCTCTATACACAGGGTGGCCCTAAAGTCTGGACACATAGGAAATCTCATTAACTGTGCATATTTTCAAGAAATGAAATGAATGAAATTTTCAACACCATTTTATTTAATTAGCATACATTTTAGCCATGACAATTTCATATGAAATAAAAGCTTTCACTAGCTATTGGGGACTATTTTCCATATTAATGAGATTAATTTAATTAATTAGTGAGATTTCCTATGTGTCTCCTATGTCTTCCTATGGAATCTCATTTATGCTAATTAAATAAAATGTTGAAATTTTCATTCATTTCATTTCTTGAAAATATACATAGTGAATGAGATTTCCTATGTGTCCAGACTTTAGGGACACCCTTTAGATAACTCTGATCTATTATATCTAGCCCTAGTCTTTGAGCTCTGAGCCCTGATTTCCAGTCCTGAGTCACCAACTCCCTACTGGACATTTCCAAATGTAATTCCATAGACATGTCATTATCTATTCCCCCAAACCCATCCCTTCTCCTATTTTCTCTGTTTCTGTAGAGGGCACCACCAGCTTTCCATGTCATTCAAGGTTCATAACCCCAAAGTTATCCTTGACTCTTGGAACTCCCTCTTCTTTCCCTCACACCCAGTATCCATTAAATTGTCAAGTCATGTCAATTCTACCTTGAAACATTTCTCATATATGACCCCCTTCTCTCTACTTACAAATCTACTACCCTACTTTAGACTCTCATGACCTAGTTGGTCTCCCTGCCTCAAGTCTCTCCCCACTCCAGTCTGTCTCACACACACTGCCAAAGTGATATTCTCAAAGCCCTTAATCTTGACCAAGATACTCCCCTGCTCAAAAACCCCAGTGATTCCTTATTACCCCCTTAGAATCTCTTATTTCCTTCAAAATCAGCTCAAACGTCATCTCTTACAAGAGGACTTGGTATTAAGTTATAAAACAGAAAAATGGATCAGTTTACCTTAGTAGAGAAGCACGTAAAAGAAGAAATTGAAATCAGTTGGCCAGTGTTTGATAAACCTAAAATACAAAGTACCCTGCAAAGGACTCCCTTTTTAAACAAGAACTGCTGGAAAAACTGGAAAGTAATTTGGCAAAAGTTCGATTTAGATCAGCATCTTGCACCATATACTACAATAAGCTCCAAATGGATATGGGACCTGAATATAAAGGACACACCATTAAAAAAAAAAAGTAGAAAAGAACAAAATCAGATAACTTTCCTAACAGTAGCTGGGGTTGGAGTAGGGAATGAGGAAGAATTCTTAACCAAACAAGGGACCGAGATAAGCATAAAGGATTAATAGACTTTTGTGGCTACCGAAAATTGAAAAGCTTTTGCATGAATAAAATCAATAAAGACTAAGAAGAGAAGTGGTTTAGTGGGGAAAATGCTTTGCATCAGTCATATCTGATAAAAGTCTGATATGTACAATATGCAGGGAATTGACATAGAACACCAAGAGCCATTTCCTAAAAGATAAGGAGTTGAAAGATATGAATAATTTTCAAAGGAAGGTTTGCAAACCATAAATGACCCCAAGAAAATATGCTCCATATCACGCCTAGGAAAAGAAACACAAATTCAAACAATTCTGAGAGTTTACTTTACTCTATGCCAATTGGTAAAGATAAACAAAAGATAGGGTCAGTCAGTGCTGGAGGGATCTGAGTAAATAGGTGCACTGATGGGCTCTTAAGTGGTGCTATGAAGTAGTCTGACCATTCTGATTTTCAGTTTTGAATGAGGAAAGAAAAGTGATTGAACTCTCCATAACCTTTGACCTTGCAACCCCACTACTAGGTTCATAATTAAGGAAGTCTTTGTGGTAAAACAACAGTTGGTGCCCATCAGTTGTGGAATAGCTACAAAAGCTTGTAGGGTGTGTATATGATAAAATATTATTGTACAGTCTGGAATGATGAATGTGAGGAATTCAGAGAAACATGGAAAATTTTGCATGAACTGATGCAGAGAGAAATAATCAGAACCAAGAGAACAATATACACAATGGCTGCCAAAATGCCAAGTAAAAGAAAACTGAAGTCTGAGTAATGGATGTTCTGTTATAGTAGGTTATTGAGTGTGTCATAATAGGGATTTCTTTGGCATATAGGTTAGATTAGATGGACATTGAGATTTTATGATTCTCTGCTTTTGTAATGGACAGACCAGTTAACGTCCTGGAGAAAAGAGTGAAGCCTTACCTCCCTCCCAACAGAGAGGTGGGGAATTACTTGGGCAGACATTATCAGACAGGGTGACAAGGTCTCTATGTTGGATGGAAAACCACTCAATGGTTTTTCTTTTTCACAAGGGAGAGTAGAAGGTTCAGTAGTAGGGATGAGAAATGACTGTGATGTAAGATATCAATAATATGTGTGTGTGTGTGTATGTGTATGAGGCAGCTCAGTGGTACAGTGGATAGAACACTGGACCTGGAGTCAGAAAGACCTGTGTTCAGATTCGACCTCAGATGCTTTCTAGATGTGTGACCGTGGGCAAGTCACTTCACCTCTGTTTGTCTTAATCCACTGCAGAAGGAGATGGTAAACCACTCCAGTATCTTTGCCAAGAAAACCTCATGAACAGTATTGACATTATATGGTCCATGGGATCACGAAGAATTGAACACAGCTGAACAACAACAAAACACACACACACAACTAGGAATGTTACAGCTAAAAGGAATCTTAAAGGCTTTCTGAGCTGAAAGGGGAACCAGTTCGTCTATTACATAACCAACAGGTGATCACTTGACCTCTACTTGAAGTATTCCAATGTGGGATAACCCACTACCTTTCAAGCTATTCATTCCACTTTTAGGTAGTTTAATATTGAAAAGGTTTTCCCTCCCCAGTAGATAAATGGTCAAAGGATATGAACAGCTTTCTGATGAAGAAATCAAAACAATTTGTAGTCATAGGAGCAAATTCTCTAAATCATTATTGATTAAAGAAACTCAAATTAAAAGAACCGTGGGGGTATCATTTTGCACCTATCCGACTGGTTAAAATGATAGAAAGGGAAAGTGACAAATGTTGGAGGGCATATGGAAAAATTGGAACACTAATATTACTGTTGGTGGATCTGTGAACTAATCCAACCGTTTTAGGGAGTAATCTGGAATTATGCCCAAAGAGTTATAAAACTGTGTATACCCTTTGACCCAACAATGCCTCTATTAGGTCTGTTTCCCAAAATGATCAGGGAAAAAGGAAAAGAAACCATATGTTCTAAAATGTTTATAGCAATTCTCTTTGTGGTAGCAAAAAAAAAAGGAAATTGAGGGGATGCCCATCAAGTGGGGAATTGCTAAACAAGTTGTGGTATATGATCGTGATAGAATAAGAAATGAAGACCTAGATGATTGTAGAAAAGTATGGAAAGACTTACATGAACTAAGGAAAAGTGAAATGAGCAGGACCAGGAGATCATTGTATATAGTAACAGCAGTATTGTTTTAAGAACAGCTTTGAGAGACCAAGTCATTTTGACTATTATAAATACCCAAATTAATGATAAAGGATGTATGAAGGAGGGTGCTATCTGCATTCAGAGAAAGAACTGATAAATAGAAGTGTGTATAGTATGGATTTACACACACACACACACATATTTGTATCTGATAGTAGTCATCTCTAGAGCAGAGGGGGGTGGGGAGGGAAGGGGAAAAAAGAAAATTACATAATAACTTTATTATATATGGAAAAGGAAAAGCAAGTTGTACATAATGGATTTGCAATTTCATGTGCAAGCCTTTTTTTCTATTCACTTTGTTATGGAAATGCTTGTTTTATTTCTTAAGTTTATATTAAAAAATAATATTTAGTTAATTAATTAAAAAAAAAAAAGGTTTTCCCTTACGTTAAGCCTCAACTGACTGCATGAATCTCCCACTCATCGCTCCTGGCTGTGTTCTTTGGTGCCAAGTAGAACAAGTCTTAACCCTTCCACCTCCCATCCTTTCAGATAATTGAACATAGCTATCAGGTTCCCATTGAATCTTCTCTTCTCCAGGTTAAACCTTTCCCATGTTTTTAGCCAGTCTTCATGTGGCAAAAGCCCAAGGCCTTTTGCCATCCTGATTGCCCTACTGTGTCTAATTCCAGGGTTTTTTTTTTCCTTCTAGAAACACAGGACCCAGAATTGATCAGTTTTCCATAACTGGTCAGATACACAGTCAATTGAGTAGATCAGGATTATCACCTCCCTTGATCTGTACCCAACTGCATTAGCTTTTTTGACTGCCGTATCACACCATTGATTCATTAAGCTTGCAGTCCACTAAAATCCCCAGGTCTTTTTCAGATAAAGTATTATCTAGCCTTATTTCCCCTATCTTGTGCTTGTGATGTTGATATTTCAAACTGAACTGTGAGACTATATTTATCCCTGTTTAATTTTACCTCATTACGTTCTAGCTTGTCAGGTTTCTTTTGCATCCAACATGTTGGCTCTCCCTCCCGGCTCTGTCCTATCTGCAAATCTTATCAGACTGCCATCCATCCCTTTATCTAAGTCTTTGGGAAAAATGTCACAGAGAATAGAGCCAAGGATAAGTCCCATTAGAGAGACCTTACTTCAGGTTAACATCAGACCATTAATGATTCATCTTTGGATCAGCCATTGACCAAGTTCCAAGTCCACTCGAGTGTACCTAGCCCTAATCCAGGAGTGGGGAACCTGTGGCCTGGAGGCTACCTGTGGCCTTCTAGGTTCTTGGGTGCAGTTTTTTGCTTCATCCAAGTTTGACAGAATAAATCCTTTTATTAAGGGGATTTGTTCTGTGAAGTTTGGAAAGGGTTTCACTTGAGGACCTAGAGGGCCACACATGACCTGCAGTCCACAGGGTCCCCACCCCTGCCCTAATCTCTTCCTTTTTCATAATAAATTTCATCAAATGTTCTGATAAACTCTAAACAAATGTCTACCAGAATTTCCCTGATCTATCTTATCATAAAAGGAAATTGTCTGACATGGGCTATTCTTCAAGATGCCTTGCTACCTCTTTGTGATCGTTCCTTTTCACAATGCCCCCCCCTCCAGTTTTACAGGGAAGGAAACTGAGACTCAGAGGAAGTGACTTGCCCAGGTTATACAAGATCCAGTGACACTGACCTCTTGGCTGGTCCAGGAACAGCACCCACCATTTTCTCTGGCTGTCCCCCAAGCCTGGAATGCTCTCCCTCCTCTGCTCTGCCTACTGACTTCCCTAGCTTCCTTTAAGTCCCAACTGAAATCCCATCCTCTACAGGAAGCCTTCCCCAACCCCTCTGCATTCTAGTGCCTTCCCCTTTTTGAATGATCTCCTCTTTATCCTGTATAGAGCTTGTTTTGTATATATCTGCTTTTTGCACGTTGTCTAAGCTCCTTAAGGGCAAGGCCTGGCTTTTGCCTTTTTTATATCCCCAGTGCTTGGCTTAGTAGTAGGTAATTAATAAATGTTTATTGACTGGTTGATAAATCCTAGTTCTTAAGCTGGAAAAGACTTCAGAAAAAAATTGCTCCAACACTCATTTTATAGAGGGGGACATAGGTCTGGAGAGAGGAAGTGACTTGCCCAGTGTTACTTGCAGCATTTGAACCCAGACCTTCTGATTATAAGCCATGCATTTTCACTCCTCTGCCATGGTACTTTTCTTGACCATCACCACTTGGACAAAGTACCTGGAGGAAATACAGTCTACTACACAGAGTCCCTGCCTAAGAATAGCTGGCCAACTTGGGTTAAGGCCTGGCCATTTCATGAACTCATTGTATGTCCTGTCTCCTCTCTGGGTCTCAGTTTTCTTACCTGAAAATAAACTTTTCCTCCATAGGGCAGGGAGGGGAGAAGTATTTATGTAATACTTACTGTATGCCAGGCACTTTGCTACCCTAAGATGACAAAGATTTGAGATGAGAAGCTGTACTACTCACTTAGCTGTGTGATCGAGGCCAAGTCACTTTTCTCCTGGCCTTACTTTACTCTTCTGTAAAATGAGTGTGCATCTGGATGGTCTCTCGGTGCCCTTCCCCATTCTGACATTTTACAGACCTCAACTAATTAAGTCGAGTGTCCAGTCGAATCATCAGTACTGCCCTGTGATCTTCCAAGGAGCTGTCCACTGTCGACAGAAGAAAAGCAGAGGAGCTTTGTACAGGCTTCCCGATTGAAGTGAATTGCTGTTCTCCCCTCCCCTTTTTTTCTCCTCCGTCTAGGTGCCAACTACTCCCGGGCTGTCCCTCCAGCTTACCCGCCACCCCAGGACCCAGTGAGTCAGGGACAGTATTTGGTGACAGACGGCATCACTCAGTCCCAGGTCTTTGAATTCTCGGAGCCCAAGAGAAGCCAGTCGCCCTTCTGGCAAAACTTCAGCAGGTTAACTCCCTTTAAAAAATAGCGTCCAGTGGGCAACGTCAGATTTTAAAAATAAATAAAATTATATTTCTAGATGGACTTTTTTTCGGAGAAGCACTGTTGCTATTAATATTTACATGCATATATATATACACACACCCCCCCTGCGTATGTATATATGGAGAGAGAGAGAGAGAGAGAGATAGAGAGAGAGAGAGAGAGAGAGAGAGAGAGAGAGAGAGAGAGAGATATGTACTGAAGGACCAAAAATGAGTTTTCCCATGTTTTGGGAAACAAGAAAACCTGTTACTAGATAGGAAGATGTACCAATGATTTCTAACCATGTGATCCTACCTTGCCTTTTTCTGTTCTCTCACTCTCCTCCTTTAATTAAAAAAAAAAAAAACAAAGAAACAAAACAAAACAAACAAAAAAAAAAACAACCTTGCCTTTTCTCGTGTCCCCCAAATGACTTTCTGGTTACTCTGTGGTTGATTCACTGATCTGTCTTTTACAATCATGAATGTCGTTGTGTTTTGATTTTTTTTTTATAGACATAAATGATGATGATTTTCTTTGCTGTAATTAGGTTTAGGGGATGGGGTTGGAGAATTTTTCCCCTCCTCCCCCTCTTTTAATTTGTCTTTGGAACCGGAAAGTGTGTGGGGGTCAGCCCCTTTCCTTCTCCCTCTGCCTTTGGCGAATGTTTCTGAAGACTCCACCCACCCCTGAACAACATTTCTCCCAGCATCCTCTGTTCTCAGTCGTGCTAGTCAGGATGTGCTCTGTGACATTCCGCTAGGTATTTCTATTGCTTTTACTATTTTCTATGTGTTCGGGGGGGGGGGGGGGGGGGGGGGGTAGTCCTACCAAAACCGGGGGAACATCAGGGTTTTCTGATCTGGGAGATGCTTCCTATCCAATTGGCTTCTGTGTATCTTTGATTTTCCTCTCTGGGCCTGCTGGGTGGCCCCAGGATGTTGCAGATGGAGAAGGTACTGGAGAGTGGGGTGGCCTTCTTCTTTGGGCAGACTGGTTTGGTTGTAGGACACTTTCCAGCCCCAACCAATACAAAGTAATTTTTCTGTATGGTTTCTAGGCCGAGGGCTCCACCCTCTGGGGGCAAGGCTGTTATACTGTGTGGCCTTGCTCCCCCTCCTTCAGCTCTAGTTAAGAAGGGTATAGCACCTGCTGTTAGACTGAGGAAAGGGCCCAGCCATGACTTCCCCCCCATTTGTGGGCTGTGGTGGGGCAGCATGGGAGCTGGGAGGCAGGCTCCAGGCCCTTTGTTAAGCAGGAGCAGTTAGGGACTTCTGGGCATCTAGCCTGCTGTTCACTGGCTAGGGAGGGCCTGAGATGAAAAGCTGCCAGTTGGGAAAGATCAGGGCCTGATCTGGACAGAGTAAGGACCTTGGCCAAAGTGAATTGGTTGCAATAATCCATTTGGAGGGGCAGGAGCTGCAAAGGTACATTTGTTACCAAATTGCATGGACAATCACACCTTCCTCCTCCCTCCTTCCTTCCTTTCCCTTCCCACACTTTCTTTTACCCCCCCCTTTTCTTTCTTTCCCCCTGCTCTCTCATCCTCTCTCTCTCTCACCCTCTCCCTCTGTCCTCCTTGCTTACTCTCTCTCTTTCCCTTTCTCCCTCTCTGTATCTCCCTCTCCCTCTGTTCCTCAGTCCTCCTCCTTCACTTTCTCCCTTTCCTTTTCTCTGTCCCACCATTATTCCTTTCCCTCTCAGGAAGTCAGGTTTCCATCAGCTGACACAGTGAGGACTTGGTCCCTGTACCTCTGGGAACTCCCAGTCTAGTTGGGGGAGAAGGAGAGAGGAAAACAGGAAGGGCTCCATTAGATTGGGGCAGAGGGAGAGGAAGTCCTGGGTCCATCCCAAGGCCACTATCCCTGCTGGTCTGAGAGATCAGGAACGGGAACCTGACTTGGTGTCATTTGGAGAGTTCTTTCAGTTTTGGAGGACCCAGGTTCTCTTCCTTTAGTTTCCCCACTGGGAATGCAGCAGGGCACTGTAGGCCAATAGCCAAGATGCTAGGAAATGGGGAGACCTCATGGTGTCTCTAGGGCTGAGATGGGTTCCCAAGCTTGAGACCCTGCAGCTCCATGATAGCTAGGAGGAAACTGAGACCTAGAGAGGGAAATGACTTGCCAAAGGTCACACAGTTAGTAGTCAGGATTTGAACCTAGACCCCCTGACCTGAACCAATAATTAGTGTGCTACACAACAGCTGTGTTAGGGGATGCTAGCCCAGTTTCCCTGGTTAAACTGTTCTGTGCCTTGAAAGAAAGCAATGACAGGGCATTTTTTGGTGAATGGGATGCTTGTCATGCCTCTGATCTGCATCATGAAGGTAGCTGAGCCTGACCAGGCCACCCACAGTCAGAGCCTGGCATCTTCCTTCCTGACAGTTTGTGTGGCCACAGCCACAGCCAAGCCAGACTGGGCCAAAGCAGAAGGCAGACTGGGGGCTGCAGGCTTCTGTATCCCCTGGGCAAGAGGCAGGGCATGAGGGGGTGATGCACTGTCCTGGAAAGCTCAGCTCACCCAGATGATCTGGGCAGCTGGAGTTTGTTCCTCCAGGTGGATCAAGCAGTTTGAGCTTTTGAAGGTGTGAGGGGATAGAGAACCTGGCTTGGCCATGATGGTGGGCCAGCTGAGAATGAGCCTCCCCACTCAGGACCTGCCCACCTTACTGAGGCTGTCAAGGCCCCAGCCTCCTGTTGAGATCCCCACTCATAGGCCTGCTTTTCAGACTTCAGGGTCAGGGGTTATCAGCCCTGCCATCCTACCTGTACCCCCCGCCCCCACCCCAGGTACGTCCACCCAGTCTAGCAACTCACTGACAGTATTGATTTGGCTTTTCTTTCTTTCTTTTTGCACTCTAGGGAAGGCCCCTGGGCCCGTAGTGATGGAAACGGGCCAGCCACTGAGCCAAAGGGGGTTGGGCTAAGCAGCCTGGCTTCAGATGGTCTGGGCTGGGCCGGGCCAGGCCCAGTGCCGGCCTGGGAATGGGCCAGCTGCTGTGGGGAGCACGGTCTTCAGAAAGCTCGCTCCCAGTTTCCCCAATGCCGCCACATTCCCCAGCCCACTTAGCTGTCAGTTCCTGCATGGCGTCAGTTGACCTTAGCTTTTTCCTAAGGAGAGAGGAAGAGAGTTCCTGAGCTGAGTCTGGTTGGGTTTTGTTTCTTTTCATTTTTTCAGTAGGGCACTCTGGCTAGGTGGGGAGGGAGGGAGGGTGGGAGGGAGGGTGGGTGGGTGGGAGGGCGGGAGCCTGTAGCCGGAACTCCAAAACACCTACCTAGGGCTCCATCTTGAATGAGGATGTCACTGCGGCCAAGAGGGGGAGGTTGGCCGGGCCTAAGCTGGAGCCTACCAGTGACATTTCTGTGCTCTTGGGGTGGGGTGGGGGGGGCTGGGTGATGCTGATTTGGGCCTCCCCAGCTGTGTGCATCTGCCAGTTTCATTCTTCTGTTTATATCTGACTGTTTGACCCTATCCAACAAATGTCCAAGTTGTGTGTAAAAACAAAAATGTGTTTAACAAAAAAAAAAGAGAGAGAGAGAGAGAAGTGTTGTGAAGACACTGAGCCTTATGAAAATATTTATGGAGCTAAATAAAAAGTCAAAAGATACGTCCGGCCTCGCCTCTTAACTCTATTCATTTGTTCCATTCATTCATTCATTCACTTATTTATCTATTTACTCATTCATTCATTTATTTTTATCAATTCCAAGCAAAGAAGGTGCGTTTTGTACTAGGGGTCCCATCAGGGCCACCTGCTCCTGTTTCCAGAGATGGCTGGGAGGTTGGAGGGGGGGGAACGGGTTGGCCTGTCTTCTCTGCCAATGGCATCCAGGCAGAGAATGGAGTCTCTGAACCTCACAATACACATATCCACTGTTAGCCCAGCCCCTAACTTTACCCTGACAAAACAAAACAAAACCTCATAGGCCATTGAGTTCAACCCTCTCTTTTTCCACCGGAGGAAACTTGAGACCCAGAAAGGGGCAATGACTTGGCCAGGGTCACACAAGTAGTAAGGAGGCAAAACCAGGATTGGAACACTAAGATTCTTGAGACCTAGAGAGGGGGTGTGACTCCTGGGTCTCAGTTTCCTCCTGGACTAGATAACCTCTTTGTGTGACTTTGGGCATCACTTAGGACGAGCTGCCCTTGAAATGCTTGATTTGATGAGTCTACACTCTTCCCCTGCTTGCCCCCTAGGGAAGGCACAGACTGTGAGCACAATTTCAAAATGGATTCTTGGAACCAAAATGAGTGTATAGCTGCCTTCTGAAGTCAGACCTCCTTCCAGAAAAATGGGAATTATAATGAAGACTGTCTTCAGTCAAAGGAACCAAGCTCTAATGGTGAAGAACCTGCTAGGGCACAGAAGATTTCCCATTTCCCCTGAAATCATCCCATGCTGGTGACTGCCAGCATCCTCCCATAGAGCAGGGGGCTCCTGGTGAATATGAAAGCTCCTCAGAGTCCACTGGGGGAGGCCAGAGTGGCAGTCACCAATGCTGAAAATCTCAAGGCCTTGTCCACATTTGTCACCACTTCCCCTTTGACCTCCCTGCACTGCCAGGCTCAGTAGACATGTTTGTCAACAATTCATCAGCCAAACAAATACCTATTAAGTGTCCACTCTGCAGTGGGAACTGTACAAGTCAGAGGGGCCTCAAGGGGCCTCCATTTTGTTGGGCACATACAAATATAGACAGAATGAGTCCCCACATTCTCCCCTCCCAGACTGGAGCATGGGAAGGGGAGGCTGGATATCACTGTCTTCCCAGGCCATCAGGCCCCCTGGGACACATGGGTCATGTGAATTAAGCTGAAGAATTAAGCAGTTAGCTGGTACAACGTATAGAGTGAGGAACTTGTTAGAAACCAGCAAAATCAGGCCATTGACCATGTCTGAAAATGTACCCACTTCTGCTGGGGGGCAAGTGGCCTGTGGCACCATGAATACTCTGACGTCATCATTGGATACTAACTGTTCCTTGGATAGAAGGAGAGAGATGGTAATGAAATGGGGCGGTAGCCTGTGGGTCTGGGCCTTTTTGAGTTCTGGGATGTCCCCTGTGCTCCAAAGTAATAGTTAAAGGGAGTTTCCCAGACAGGAAGTCATTGAGCATCAGACTAATGACAAGTGGAAGCCAAGGTCTCAGACATCCTGTCAGCTGGCCCTAAAAATAAAGGGCTATAAACAAACACAAACTTCTAAGGCCCCAAAATAGACAACAGGAGAAGCTATTCCAGAAGACAGCCAAAGGGGTGGAAAAGGGCATGGGATGGAGATGGACTCTACTGCTATTATGACCCACCCTGCAAGGTAGAGAACAAAGGACAGGATCAGGGACCAAGAGGTCTGGGCCTCAGTTTACCTCTCTGTCAGTTCCAAATTCTCTCCCCCACTCATTGAGAAGGCAAGAGATATGATGCCCATTATACATATGAGATCATACAAAACATCTCTACACTAACCATGTTGAAAGGGTGGGAAAGGAAAGGATAATATAGAAAGGAAAAAAAAGATGCTTCAACATGCACTGTCTTATCAATTCTCTATTTGGAGGCGGATAGCATTTTTTATTATGATGGACTAGGTGGTCTATAAGGTCCTTACCGACCCTGGCATTTTATGTCCCAAGTTCCCCACCAATCTCAACATTCCCTGTCAGTCCCGATATCCCCTGTCCCAGGTCCCCTTCTCAAAACCTTTCAGGCAGTAACCCTAAAATCCAGAGATGTAACCAAGCTAAGATTGGAACCCAGTGCCATGGGTACCAAGAAATTAGGGTTTGACTAGACCCTGGCCTTCTGACAAGATGACAGAGGTATGCAAAGAAGTACTGAGCTTTGCAGAGTGCTGACCCTCAACCTGGGCATTGGAGGAACCTAGCACAAAGACAGCAGGTCCTTCTGCTCTAGGGCATCCTAGGATAGCTCTCAGTATCCTGGACCCAAGTGGCTGGAGTTCAACCATCTCCAAAATCCTGTCTCATCCCTGAGGAGCCACCATAGTTGGACTCTAAAGCCCTTTCACCTTAGGCTAAAGCCCTGGGATTCACAAGACTTTGGGGCAAGATCTTGCTCAGATAGGGCTATGTGGCAGAACCATAGAATGTCAGCTGGAAGGATCACAGGGTCACAGATTTAGCAGCACCAGATCTTAAACTATATTATAAGGCAAGAATTATCAAAACTATCTGATATTGGCTAAGAAATAGAATGGTGGAACAGAGTATATGTACAATATACAATAGTAAATGATTATAGCAACCTTGTGTTTGACAAATGTAAAGATTTAAACTTTTGGGATAAGAATTCACTATTTGATTTTTAAAAATTTTGTTGAAAAAACTGGAAAGCAGTCTGTCAGAAATTGGGTATAGACAAGCACCTTACACCATTCACCAAGATAAGATCAAAATGGATATATGACCTAGATATAAACAGGAGATAGCATAAGAACATTAGAAGAATATGATCATATTGTTTATCAGACTTATGGGTAGGACAAGAATTTATAATAAGTAAGAGATAGAGCATTGTGAGATTCAAAGTGGGTAACTTTAATTACATAAAATTAAAGGGGTTTGTAAAAATAAAACAAGTGTAGCCAAGATTAGAGGGAAAGTAGAAATATGGGGGAAAATTATAGAAAGTTTCTTGGATAAAGGTCTCATCTCAAATATATAAAGATTAACAGGGTGGTGATTAACAAAGATTAACACCAGCCCTGGAGTCAGGAGGACCTGAGTTCAAATCTGGTTTTAGACACTTGACACACTGTGTGACCTTGGGCAAGTCACTTAACCCCAATTGCCTTGCCTTCCCCCCTCCAAGAAAATATTAACAACTAGTGGAAAGACCGATTGTGTGTGTGTGATCTCACATGGATTTTCCTAGGTCACATTTAAGAATATTTTAAACTTATATAGTGGGAGCCCAAACTAGCAAAAACAACATGCCAGAAGGAATTCCCTCAAAAAAAAAAAAAAACTCCTTAGAGCATGGGCTAAGGGAGAGCTTCCAACTGAGGCAGGCATGATAAAAAAGCAAGACATTAGGGAAAAGTAAAGCTGGCCTCAGTTTGGAACTTTTGATTATCATAAACTGAAAGGTTTAAGATTAGTCTTAGCAGATAAAAATCCAAAACAGTTAGACTATTGCTATTTATGGAATGAATTAATGGATCATTTAAATGAAATTAAATCATCTGATGAAAAACATTTTCCACTTTAAAAAGGCAATAATAATCTTCTCCACCACCTCCTCCTCTTCCTCCTCCTCCTCTTCCTCCTCCTCCTCCTCTTCCGCCTCCTCCTCTTCCTCCTCCTCCTCCTTCCAATAATAGCCTCCAGCCCAAGCCTCTGAGGCTTAGTGTTTAGATTCTGATGGCTTAGCATTACTGTAAATAGCGACTTTTTTCTGTGCTGGCCAGAAATTTTGAGGGTATTCCTCTCCCAGACTGATATTCTTGTGAAGGTAAATTAACCCCTCTTTTGTCTCAATTCTTAGCTAGCCCTTAGTCATTGAATGGTCATTGCCTCAGACAAACTGAGACCTGGGAAAGACCTTAATTTAGAAAGACCAAGGTCACCCCCTGCATCCAGGGTCATTGCCAGTCATCTTGAGTTTTCTGGACTCCACTGACTCTGGAGGAGAGAGTGAGGTTGGTGACTTTGCACAACTCTGCCTCGCTTAAATCCAATTCGCTCACAAGTCAAGACATCCCCCCCCATATTATTGGTCCTCTTCAAGAATGAAGGACAATAGGGCAGCTTGTGGTGCAGTGAATAGAGCACCTGTCCTGGAGTCAGGAGGACCTGAGTTAAAATCCAGCCTCAGACACTTGACACTAGCTGTGTGACCTTGGGCAAGTCACTTAACCCCAATTGCCCTTCCTTTCCCCCTCCAAAAAGAAAAAAAGAATGAAGGAATAACAACAGCAGTAGCATCAGGCTATTAAAACAGCCAAGGGGTGAAATGATGAGGGTCCACAGCAGGGTAGTTGCACTGTCAGAGGAGAGAAGGATTTAGCAACTTTTTCACATAGTTCCAAATTACTCTCCAGCTATGGACCAGTGTCATCTGACAAAAGAGGAAGCTGAAGCTCTTAGCACAAAAGTTCACGAGCATTCTGGGAAACTCATAAAGATACCTACCATTTCTGCAGTATTTCAAAGTTCACAAACCTCTTTCTTCAAAGTGGCCTGACAGATAGGATTCTTACAGGTAAGGAAATGGAGGCAGAGGGAAAGGAAATTTCTTTTTATAAAATTCTTTTTTTATTATTATTTTTTAGGAGGGGGAGAGGGCAGGGCATTTGGGGTGCAGTGACTTGCCCAAGGTCACACGGCTAGTAAGTGGTAAGTGTCTGAGGTTGGAGAAAGGACATTTCTTTAAAGGTAACAGAGCCAGTGAGTGTTTCAGCTGAGATCCAAACCTGGTCCTGACTCCAGAACCAGCATCCTTTCTATGGCACAAACCCACGGTCCCTTGCACATACCCACCAGTTCAAGGGATCAGAGAGTTTTAGAGCTGAATAGTTCTGAATAGAACTTCAGAAACTTTTGTCTCCTTTTACAGAGAAGGAAACTGAGGCCCAGGGAAAGGAAGGGACTTAACCAAAATTACCCAAAATTCATAGAAGGAACCTCAGAGGCCACTGAGTCCAAGCCCTAGATTTTACAGATGAGGGATCCGAGGCTGGGAAGGCCCAATAATGTGACCTTGGCAATAAGCATCAGGGAGATGTCATACTCTCTGACTCTATCATTCTCTCTGACTCTGGAGCCAAGACCTCTTTGAACTAGGAACCTCTTGCCTCCCAGTTCCATGTTCGTTCTACTCTGCTATTCTACTTGGTTCTGTTTTCAAATAACTCCTGCGGTCAACAAATTCAAAAACCATTAACCCACCACATTTGTAAGGTTCCATCCAGATTGGGTCCTGGCTTAAATTCCCTTTTCTTTCCCACACCTCCAGCTAGGACAGTATCCATGTAGGCTCCCCCCAGATTGGCAATCTTGATTAGGGGGATGGTTATACCCAGAAATGGTCCTTAGTAAGATTAAGGAAAGGATCATTTCACACTAGTGAAGGGCTGGACTGGGTAATGGGTTTCTGGAGAATCCAAGGCTGATTCTGTTTCGCCTCCATCTCACCCCCCCACCTCTGTCTCACATACACCCCAAACCTTTAGATCAGCTCTTCAGGATCCTCCTTGGAGCACCCATAGGCAACACCCTCTGTTTTGAAACTCTTTCTCCCCCTGTTAACACAGTTGGGAACCAGGACAATTGAACTTTGTGGGCAAGAAGGCAGCATTTGCTGCCCAGTACCCAGGTCACCATCACTTCTTCCTTTCAGAAGCTGCAGATAAAAACAGGGCACATCTAAGCCTCTGGCTGCTGTTCCTTCTCAAATGCAAGGAAGGGAAAGGGCTGGGTTCTACACTTTTGCACCAGATCACCATGGTTTCTTGGGGAATTTTCCATGTTCCTTTGAATTGTACAAGGTTATCAATAGTTAAATCCTTGTCATCTCCTTCAGAGTCCTTCCTAGATCTCTCCATGGTCCCTGTGAATTTCAGTCGCATCCAGCAGGAGCCTAGGAGTGGTGGAAAGACATCAGCTTTAGACTTGGATTCCAAACCTGTCTCTGTGACCTTGGAGATGTCACTTCTCTGATTCTTAGCTTGATCATTGTAAATTTCAAAGCTAGCTGTGGACAATCTCTCGAGTCCCTCCAACTTTCAAGCCCCTGACATTCACTCTCCCTTGACAGTTGCCCCTCCTAATCCATTGAGCATGTAGATTCCAAACACAGGCATTTGCACCAGTATTTGCAATAAAAATCAATCAATAAAAAGATTTATAATATTATATAGAACCATATATTATATAAATATAAAATAAAAAAATAAAAAAGATCTGTGCACATAAATACCCATGTTCACATATGTGCACACATGCAAAGACATTCCATGCATGTCCACGTGTACCCATGTACATATGTGCTCCTGATCCAAGCCTAGGATTGTCTGTAAAATCCATCCCTTTGTGTGTGAGAAAATTATTCCTCACACATAGTTCACCTCCAGTTCCACACCCCTTTTTCCCTCTTTTCTCCAGAGTCATGATTCACATCCTATGCTGGGATGAAATCAGAGCCCTCCAAAGCCTCTCCCCTCCACCCTGCTTCCCTGTTCTCCTCATCAGATAATTGTTGTTTAGGTGTTTTAGGGGGAATGAAGAACATACTCAACCCCCAGAGAATACCTTCTTGAGTGCAATTTGTCTAAATGCAAATAACTATGGAAAAGGCATATTTAGGGTCTTGTTCATGGGGAGGAAGGGGGAGGAGCAGGTCAGAAGGGGTTGTAGGCAATCAACACACACGTGGCCTTCTGGTTAATTTTACCAGTGGCTCTGTTTTATGAATAGTTGCTCTGCTTACATTAAACACACACACACACATACATTCAAGACAGAATGAGAAAATACCTGAACTGTCTGGAAAAATTGTCTCCTCCATCTAAAGCTGGAAGGAACCTCAGAAGCAACCAAATCCAACCTCCTCATTTTACAGAAGAGGAAACTGAGACCCAGGGATGAGAAAGGACTTTCCCAAAGTAACACAGGTAGTAAGTGGCCAAGATGGGATTTGAACTCATGTCCTCTGACCCTAGATTGAGACCCCTTTTCCCTGTGCTATTCATAGAGATAGTTTGGGGCTAGAGAGGAATGATAATGACAAATAAACATAAGAGGCAGCTGAGTGGTGCTGCAGTGGAATCAGGAAGACCTGAGTTTGAATCCAGCCTCAGACCCTCCCTAGCTGTGTGACCCTGGGCAAGTCACTTAATGCTGTTTGCCTCAGTTTCCTTGTCTGTAAAATGAGCTGGAGAAGTAAATGGCAAACCATGTCTTGAAAAGAAAACCCAAATGGGGTCACGAATAGTTGGACATGACTATTTCTGCTCCTCCCCACCCACATACTTTGTCCCTCTCTTTCCCATAGATCAGACCCCCAAAATACACACAGAACACTCAGTGACCCTTAGTGTTGTTTCTGCTCCAGTAGATAAGCAACTCATTTTAGTTTAACAATTTACTGATGCTTTCCATCCTCTCCCCTTCCCTCTTCTCTCCTCTGGTAGTCTGTCTTTTTCATTGCTTCCTTTCTTACTCTACTCTCTACTTTTTTACTTTATTTCCTTTCTTACTCTATTCTCTAATCTCTCCTATTGTCCTGGCTGCTTTCCTTTCCTGCTACCTGCAAATCCACCCAGGTCGCCTCCTTAAAAAAAAACCTTCACTGGGGGTGGCTAGGTGGCGCAGTGAATAGAGCACTGGCCCTGGAGTCAGGAGGACCTGAGTTAAAATCTGGCCTCAGACACAACACAAAAACTGCCGTGTGACCTTGGGCAAGTCACTTAACCCCAATTGCCCTGCCTTCCCCCCTCCAAAAAAGCAAAAAAAAAAATCCTTCACTGGGCCATTCTGTCCTTGCTATCACCCTACACCTCCCTTTTATAACTATAAGGGGTATTTCTATAGCACGATCTCATCTCTGTCAGGACATAGAGGAAGCTCCTGTAGAAGGAAACCCTGCACATGCTTTTCCAACATAAAATGGAAGAAGCTACAATACCTACAATCAGCTGTAGATGTCAAAACAGTTAGTTGCCTTGCAGATGTGAACTTCTCGGCCACCATAGCCACCATCCAGTAGTCTGTCTGGCAGTGATTTGGATCAGGAGAAGAGAAGAAACTTTGGCCAGCATTCCTTGGAATCTGGAGACCAAGATGGTGGAGTGCCCAGCCAAAGACCCTCAGTCGGTGAGATGGAGGGGAAGACCCGTTACCCAACAAATTTCTTCAGCTTTTCCTTGATCAGAGTTCCTGATCCTGAGATGGGGCTGGCACCTCTCCCCTTAATGCTTTTAATGAACTGTGAGGACAAGTGTCTCAGGACTTTCCTCCTAACATCCTGAAGATAAAACAGCAAAGGGTGTTTGAAGAGTATAACTGTTTGAAGGTAAATGACTTGAGGTAGGTTTCCTTTCTTTTTTGCTCTTTTCAAGATATGACCAAGGTATGTTTAGTATAGTTTATACCTGGGAGGTATAGTTGCTTGAGAGAGATTCCATACCAATGGGGGCCCTAGAGCAGGGATTCCTAACCTAAAGTCATAGATCCTGGGATAAATTCCAAGATTCCATCAACTTAAATGGGAAAAATCTATATATTGATCAGCTTGTAAGTGAAATTTAGCATCTCCTTCAAATATATATTGCTTTTTTGGAGAGAAAAGGGTAGGGCAATTGGGGTTAAGTGACTTGCCTAAGGTCACATGGCTAGTAAATCCTTCAATTATTTAAAAACCTAATTCTGATATGGGGTCCATAGCCTTCACCAAGACTGCCAGAGGGGGTCATGACACAGACAAAGGTTAAGAACTCCTGCTCCAGAGAGATTATTTTTGTATTTCTGATGTTTTGAGCAATATTTCTTGTCATCCTTTACATCAGGGGTGTCAAACATATGGCCCAGTGACTGTGTGCAGTCCACAACACTCTTGAGTGTGGCCAGAAACAGATTAAAATGTCATTGGGACAAAATAAATAAAAATACAATACAACAGAGATAACATTACACTTTAAAGCTGTCAGTCCTTATGTATGGATCCTTATGTACAGATTAGTGGCCATTTTTTCTATTTGAGTTTGACACCACTGCTCTGGTTACATGTACAACCTATCACACAGCCAGTGATGTAAATTAAAGCTACATGGTTCAAACTGTGTTGGTGGGAGTAGTTTAGGTATGTGTAAGATCAGCACCCTCTGGTGACCAGGGATGATATTGCAGCCTTTTGGAAGGCTCTTCTACATATGTGTCAGAGAGACTCTGATGAGACCCCATGGCTGGTGGCTTGAGTAGAATGTGAAATGGTGGACAATACAGATAATTAAAATAGTAACACTGCCTCTCCAATTCAGGCAAACTGACCTAACTTACTGTTCCTCTTACACACTATGCTTTTGCATTAGCTGCCCCCTCCTATGCTTTCAGATTACACTCCTTCCTCATCTCCACTGCTTAAAATCCCTGGCTTCCTTCAAGCTTCTACATGCTAGTGCTCACCACCACCCCCACCCACCCCCAAAGTGCCTTTTATTTACTTTGTATATATTTTGATTGACTTCTGCGACTCTGCTTTCTCTTGGTTCTCCTGCCTGACCACTTCCCGGTTTCCTTTGCTGCATGTTAACCCCAACCCAAAATCTTCCTCTTCTAAGTGAGAACATTCTTTCAAGGCTCTTTGTGTCTTATCTTTTCCATTATTTTCTCTCCTTTGATGTTCTCACTGTTTCCATGAAGTCACAGAACAACTGACTTTACAAGTTGGAAAGTGACCTCAGACACAATCTAAGTCTGACCCATACTTTAAAACAAAGCTTCAGTACAACACACCCGGCAAGTAATCATTGAACCTGGAACTTAATAAATTCTTATTCATTTGACTTGACTTTCCTTGAAGACTTTCAGTGAAGAGAAGCTCATTATCTTCCAAGGTAGCTCATTCCACTTGGGGGTTGGCTTCCTACAGATCTACACATTTGAATAGACCTTTATTCAAGAAATGGACAAAATGTTAAACACCACAAAGCCAAACATCCCTGAGGTGCTCCACTGGAGACCTTCCAAAGGGACATGGACTCCTCTTTACTCCAGCCATCCAGTCAGTTTTTTTGTTGTTGTTTTAAATTTTATTTTAAACTGAAGCACAAAATAAGAAAAGAAGAAAAAATATTTCCATGCACACAGCAGACCATCAGAGAGGATTCAATGTAGAGCAATAAATTTCCATGTCAAGAAAACATATATAATAAATACTACACATCGTTTTCAAAGCCATCCAGTTTTTCTTTGCTTATGTGAAAGTTTTCTTTTGTTCTCTACTGTGCACTTTTTATTTTATTTCCCCCATTCCCCCACCCTAAAGAAGGCTATAACTAAGAAAGTGTGTGTATGTACACACATATGTATATATATGCATGCATGTATTATACATACACATAGATAACTATAAGCATACACATATATACACATATACATCCATACACATATATGTAAGACCATACTGTGCTTATTTTCACTTGCGATCTCTTTCTCTGAAGGTACATAGCATCTTCCTTCATAGGTGCAAATCTTTCCATGTTTTCCTAAATTGACCAAGTCATCACTTCCTACACCACAGCATCCTATTCTATCTGAGAGATTGTCTATGGAAGTTTTTCCCCAAATTCTCTGCATTCCTTCTATTCTTGGCTGTTTAGATAGTTATACAAGAAAATTTTAATTCAAAGTCATCAAAATTATCCATTTTACACTTCAACAATTCTCTCACCTTATAATATGTTTAAGGTCTGATACTACTGGATCTGCTCCCTTTATATCTTTTTCCCCCTGGTTTCTTTGAAGTTCCTGACCTTTTGTTCTTCCAAATGAACTTTATTATTTTTTTCTAAATCAATAAGATACTTTTTAAGTAATTTAATTGGGATAGAATTACATAAATAGATTAGTTAGGTAAAATTGTCGTTTTAAAAAATTATATTGGCTTTACCTACCCGTAAATAATAAATATTGATGGGGCGGCTAGGCGGCGCAGTGAATAGAGCACCAGCTGTGGAGTCAGGAGGACCTGAGTTAAAATCCGGCCTCAGACACTTAACACAAAAACTAGCCATGTGACCTTGGGCAAGTCACGTAACCCCAATTGCCCTGCAAAACAACACAAAAAAACAAATAAATAAATATTGTTTCAATTGTTTAGATCTAACTTTACTTGTATAAAAAATGTTTTATGTTTATATTCATATAGTTTCTGTATCTGTTTTGGCAGGAATGCTCTCTTTTATACTGTCTAGTTATTTTAAGTGGCGTGAAACAATATTGAATAATATTGGTGACATATAGTGTAGTTTGCCTCTTTTTTCTCTTTTGATTAAATCTATCTTAGCTTTAACTTTGCCTGAGAACATGATTACTACCCTGCTTTTTTATATATTAAATTCTACTCCTAACCTTTATTTTATGTTTCTGTGTAGCTCTCATTTTTATAGTATTTCCTGAAAGCAGTATATTGGGTTTCTTTTGTTTTTTTGGAGGGCAATTGGGGTTAAGTGACTTGCCCAAGGTCACATGGCTATTTTTTTGTGTGTTAAGTGTCTGAGGCTGGATCCGAACTCAGGTCCTCCTGACTCCAGGGCCAGTGCTCTATTCACTGCGCTGCTTAGCCGCCCCAAGCAGTATATTGTTGAATCCAAAATTTTAATCCGCGATACCTGAAAATCTTTCAATTCGTTAAATGTCAATTTAAAAAAATTCATGATTATACTTAACTTTGCTGGGTAAGTTACTCTTGATCATAACCCCAGCTTTTTTGATCTACAAAATATAGTTGGACTACCTAGAAATTACAATAGAAAAAGGATACAATATTATAAGAAATTATCAAGAAAAATTGACCTGAAGTTCTAGAATAAGAAGGCAAAGCAAAAATAGAAAAAATCCACCTATCACCACCTAGAAGAGATCCCAGGAGGAAAACTTACAGTAATATTATAGTCAAGTTTCAAAGCTCCCAGGTTAAGAAAAAAAATATTGCAAGTAACAAGAAAAAAAAGCAATTTAAATGTCATGGAGCTACAGTAAGGATTACAGAAGACCCAGCAGCTACTACACTGAAGTTCATGCAATACTATATTTCATAGAGCAAAGTTAAGTATAATCCTGAATGGAAAAAAAAGAATGGATATTTAACCAAGTAAAGAACTTTCAGGTGTTTATGACAAAACCAGAAGAACTTTAGGGAAAATTCAA
Organism: Petaurus breviceps papuanus; assembly: GCF_028583685.1. Lineage (NCBI taxonomy): Eukaryota > Metazoa > Chordata > Mammalia > Diprotodontia > Petauridae > Petaurus > Petaurus breviceps. The sequence continues at coordinate 471,843 of NW_027187223.1, forward strand.
CATATAAGATCCAGGAGAAATATAAGGTAAACATTAATGACAAATTATAAGGGATTCAATAAGGTCAAATTGTTTACTTCATATTTGTGAAAATATTAGCAATACTCTTATGACTGTCATCATTATTTGGGTAGCTTGAAAGAAAGGCTTGGCTGTATGTGATGTGGGGTGATTCTTTGACTCTATGACCCTATTTGGGGCTTTCTTGGCAGAGATACTAGAGTAGTTTGCCATTTCATTATCCAGCTGATTTTACAGATGAGGAAACTGAGGCAAACAGGGTGCCCAGAGTCACACAACTAGTTAGTGTCTGAGGCCAGATTTGACCTCAGTTCTTCCTGACTCCAGGCTCAGCACTCTATACACCGAACCACCTACCATTACATAATCATTCCCTAATTGATGGCCATATATTTTGTTTCTAGGTCTTTACTACAAAAAGTAGTAAATAAATATTATGGAACATATGGAATTTTTCTGTCATTACCCACTTTGTCCATCAATTGGTCTTCTGAGTCACCTTTTAGACTTCATTTGGAATTGCTTCCCAAAATGTTTGAACCAGTGGTATGCATCGTTTTGTTACACCAAGGTGTTTTAGTATCCCTGTCTTTCCATAGCTTCTGCAACACTGGCTATTCCCATCTTTTATTATCTTTGGTTTATGTGCATTTCTCTCCGTGTTAGTGATTTGAAGCAATCTTCCATATGCTTTATAGCTTACAATTCTTCTTTTGAGAACATTTTGTTCATTTCCTTTGATCACTTAACCATTGGGAAATGACTCTTGGTTCGTTTGAAATGATGTTTCAGTAGACTATATCTCTCTCCCTTTGCTCTTTGAGAAATATCCTGCTATTGTCTTCCATAGCCCTCTGGGCAAATAATAGTTCTTCAGTGACTATGTACCCTTTAGCTGACCCTAACCTCATGACTTTGTGCTATTTTCTACAGTCCAGTGGGTGTGTTGAGATCTGGGGTCACCACACCAACAACTACGAGCTTCCAGGTGCCCTAAGCCCAGGCTGAGTTTAATCTGAATGAGTCCAGTGAAATGCGAGGCCTGTCCATCTCCTGCTTATTGTTATGAGCTATTCCTTTTTGTCTGTTTGCATTCAGGTCAAAATAATCAAACTCCTTACCATGTCTCCTGCTTTTGTTTTTCTTCTCTTTTCTTTTCTTTTCTTTTTTTTTGGTAAGGACAACGTTATTATCGTTTTTTTCTCCTTGTTTAGGGGAAGGCCTGGACAACATTGTGGGTTTTTTTTTCCATTCCCCTGCGTGAAGAACTCCGTTAAGAGGATTTGTTCTGTTTATTTAAGTCTGGCAAGGAAACACTTCGAAGGGCCAGGAACCATAGCCATGGGGGAGAGTACCTCCCTGTACTCACTAACTAGCTCCACCAGCTAATTATAGGAGTTAGAGATGGAAAGAAACATGATTTGTTTGGAGTAGATGATCTAGTCCAGCCATCTCCTTTTACAGATGAGAAATCGGTAAGACCTATTGATTACGAGACAGAAGTAAAGTTCAAATCCAAGTCTCCTGGACCCAAACCGAGCATCCTTTCCGTTATACCAGGCACATATACCCTTTGAAGGGCCATATTCCAATATACCTCTCAGTAGGACTATGGGATTTGGATCTGGAAGCCAACATAAACTAGCAATCACTTTGTCTTATTTATTTTTGTATTTGTACACCTAGCATCTAGCACTGTGATTAGCAATCTCATCCACTAAACAAGGCCTCAGAATCCTGGTCTCCCCCTTCATTTCCTCCTTTCAGTGAGACAGAGGGAAACAGTGTAGTGTACTAGAAAGATCTCTGATCCAGGAGTCCCAGTGATCTTTGCTGAAGGCCCAGTTCTGTCACGTACTTGTCACCCTGGACAAGTCATTTCCCTGGGCTTCAGTTTCCACTTAAAGCGTTAAGGTTGGTCAAGGTGATCTTTAAGGCCTCTTACAGTCCTACTGATATAGATAGACCTTGTAAATTCATCCGTCATATTCCAAGGAATGTGGGCTGGTGGACTGAGGAAGGCAGGGTTATATGGTGGAAAGGGGGAAAATGAGTACTGGATCTGGAGTTTGAGGACCTGGGTTCAAATCCTGACACTTACTACCTGTGTGATCATGGGCAAGTCATGTCCTCTCTCTGAGCCTCAGTTTCCTCAACTGTACGATGAGGGGGTTGGATTAAAGGACAAGGTCCCTTCCACCTCTGATTCCATGATCCGAGGATTCTGGGATGCTATGGCGAGGGTGTCTCCATTGCCCTCTGGTGTTCATTCCCAGTACAGCAAATGTACAACTGGCCCAGAATGATAACATTTCTGAGTTGGAAGCGCTCTTGGAGGCTGGCTAGTCCAAGCTACACCTCCACAAGAATCCTCTCTACCACTTTCCTGGTAAAGAGCATGGTCCTCATTGGCTGTGATTTCTCTCCCTCCATCTCCCCTTCATACCTTCCCCTTCCCAACATTGGCTAGTGGGGTCCCAAAGAGAATGATGTTTGATGACCCAACTTGGACAGAAACATCTCCAGGGCACTGAGACTGATGAAGGGAAATGGGATTCTGGAGAAAACCTTGACTCCATCCCACACTGATCTTAGAACTTGCCAGGGTCCAAACCAGGGGTGTGGAACCTTCGGCCTCCAGGCCACATTGGCCCTCTGGGTCCTTAAGTGCAACCCTTTGACAGAATCCCAACTTCACAGAACAAATCCCCTCTAGGTCCTCAAGGACGGCCCTTTGACTGAATCCAAACTTCAGAAAATAAACCCCCTCTAGATCCTCATGTGTGGCCTTTTGCCTGAATGAATCGAAACTTCACAGAACAAATCCCCTTCATAAAAGCATAATAACTCCAAGGAGTCTGAACCACACCACTGTGCATTTGTAGAAATTCCAAAGTATGGGCTGTCAAAGGTTTCACATTCACATCTGTTCAAGACGACTGAAAGTGAGTCACCTCAGAACACAGAACAAGAGAAGGAGAGTTTCATGTAGTTTCATAAACACTCCCCCATTTCTTAACAAGACATTCTCCCTCCCCCCCCTCCGGGGGGCTTTGAGATTGTCATGTTCATTTCCCTCATTTTAAAGACATGAGAACTAACGTCCCTTGTGAGTGGAGAGACTGAGGGGCGTGCAATCAGGAAACCTGAGTTCATCCCTCCCTCCTTCTCTTAAAGAGGTAAGAGAATTAGAATAGAGCAGTGCATATCCTCTAAGTTTCATTTGATGCTTTTGTTGACCAGTAGTTGGTTTTTAAAATTTCTTTTAATAAGGAATGACCCACTGGGTCAGAAAGATATATTTTTAAATGAAGGTGATATAGAAATAAAAGATATTAAGAATCTTTTTAGGGGTAGCTAGGTGTCTCAATGAATAGAGCACCAGCCCTGGAGTCAGGAGGACCTGAGTTCAAATCCAGCTTCAGATACTTGACACTTACTAGATGTGTGACCTTGGGCAAGTCACTTAACCCCAATTTACTTGCCTTCTCCCTCCAAAAAAAAAGAATCATTTTAGAAAAGAAAGAAAATAGAAGTAGAAATGAAATAAATATGATGAATTAATCAATAAACTTACAAAAGAAACCTGATTTCATATCCCTCTTCCAGCATTCAGAGCCCCTGTGAGACAGAATCATCTTTGCACCCCCTGCTCTATGGGGTCATGGTTGTCAACCTTAGGAAAAACTAGTGAAATGGGAATTCTCATTTCTTCCAGATGGGTTCAGATAAATTCGCTATTGGGTTAAGTCATTATTCTTTTCTTTTCTGTTTTATGTGCTGTCCAATACAGACTATTGCATGGCAGGATAACATAACTGATTTTTGCAGCCTAGTAAATGTCAACACATCCTTGGTAGGTTCACTGAAAGTATCTTTGGGACTGCTCTAGTGGGCAGAAGTGCGACAGTGATGGCATGAACTTCATCCTGTTTTCACAGGATTTTAATGCCCTCTGCTAGGTCTCTCTACCATTAAATGTAGTTTGCAGACCACAAGTATTTGCCATGGCAACGTCTATTGAAAATGATGTTCTTCAGTTTTTATGAATCGGTGTTGTGTCAAAGCAGGAGTGTGCTGGTAAAATGCAGTGACAAGCTTGGAAATTTCATCTGCATTAGGGATATTTTCTCCATCACTTCCTTAAGTCTTGACAGTCAACAAAACAATCAATCTTGTCCTGATTTGTAGCGGTTGCTGATTTCCCAGGTGTGAACACTCACACTGAAAATCCAGGCAGTAGGAGCTGAAGAGCTGGTCTCAGTTATGGCTCGGCCGCTCCCCCCCACATAACAGTTCTGTATGTGATAAAGATCTCCATCCAATATTGTTTATTGGTTGAGTTCTCTGGGATATTTGGGGATCTGCAGTTGTAGTAGAAGGATTTGTTAGCTGTCAGTCCAAGAAAGATAGCATGTATATGCATGCCAACAAGTTGTATCTTGCAAAGTATTTGGTAGGTGCTTAATTTTTACAAGCTGCTATCGTGTGTGGCACATTTTTTTTTTTTTACCATTTCTTTTCATGGTCTATATCAGAAATGTCAAACATAAAGCCCACAACACCCTTGAGGATTGCCTGAACCAGACTGAAATGTAATTGGGAAATATTTAACAAAAGAAAAATACAATAGAACAGATAATATGCTAATATGTGTGTTTTGAAGTCGATACGCTCCCTACAGGGATCCTTATGTACGTTTCTATTTGCATTTGACCCCACTCTTATACAGAGATTGCCAGGAGTGGGCTCCTACAGAATATACCTTCTATAATTTCTGGTAGCAATGACCTTGATCTGAAGCACCATCACAAACCCCTTTGCTTCTACAAAAATATTTGCATAACTCCTTCATGGATTTGTTCAGTGCTTCTTGGCTGAAGGAAGGAAATAGGCATTTATTCGATGCCTACTATATGCTAGACATACCACAATAATTCATACTTTACAAATATTGTCTTCTTTAATCCTCACAACAACCATTGTTGTCCCCATCTAACAGATGAAGAAACTGAGGTAGATTGAAGTGATGGACATGACTTGATCAGGGTCACAATCTAGTAAGTGTCCAATATTTGAACTCAGATCTTCTCCATTTTGCCCCCATTTAAGTTCATGTGGATATCCTTTGGAATCTATCCTTGGATTTGAGACATTCCATAGGCTCCATTCAGAGGTAGGTAAGTCACTTGAAGTTACATTCAACAAATCTAATAATGTGTAATCATAATTGGTCTTTGCCATTGCTCGGTAAAGTGACATCTTGTTCTAAACATATTTTTAGACCTTTTTCTTATGTGCTGTTTGTCATATGCTCTGAAAATATTTATAATTCTTCTTCCTTTTCCGGGAGGACTAGAAAATGATATTAAACCCTAATGTCTTTGTACAAAGGTGATGGGAGCTAGGCTTTGTTAATATTGGATTATTTTTTGGTTAGGAGATTTTCCTAATATATGATGGTCCCCTTTGCTATTCCAAACATGTACATTAGAACTACTATTGCAGATGTGTTCATTGCTTTACATGATTTTTCCCTGTTCACCTTTGATGGCGTCTTTGATGCCAGCAAGTATTTTTCCACACTTCTTAATTTGATATCCTTATGTTCAATGTGTCTTGCCTGGAGGAAAGCATCACCTTCACTCACTGGTACACTTTGATCTCCATTTTAAGCTTGAAACTTTCAGTACATATCTTTCTCTGCCACTTACAGGGTCCGAAAGACATTTTGATATGGTGAGCAAGATTCCGTGAAATAAAGGAACTATGTGGTGAAGTTTCCTCATCTATAAAACAGGGATAATAATAGCAGCTACCTCACTGGGTTGTTGTCAGGATCAAATGAGTTGACATGTGAAGCTTTTTGCAAACTTCAAAGCATTTTATAAATGCTAGCTATTATCATTATTATTTTTTCCAACCATATACCCACAAGTGAGATCCTTGGGAGGAGTTTCACAATAATCCATTATCCTCCTTACTAAGACTTCACAAATGAATTCACACTTGGTCGCCATTATCTCTCTGCTTGGCAAGAAAGTGGGATAATTATTAGGGGAGCTGGTTTCATTTCTTCTTTATAGCAAATTATTTACATTGAGTAAGCTTTTTTGGGAAATGCTTTTAACCTGTATCAATGTTCATTCCCCCATCTATTTCTCAGTTTTGACTGTTAACATTGTGTTTAAATAGGTCATGGTGAAGTTGATATAATCATGGCTCCTCCCCCCATTTCTATTATTTCTTTAGGTTTTATATTCACTCTCATCTTTGCTCTAAATAGTCCATGGTCTCCCTATACATAGCAGCTCCAGGAACGACTCAAACATCAGTAACAAGTTATTTCCTGTGTGTTAAAATGTAATCAGTCTCATTGTGGATGATACTTTTAGGTGCCTATCACATCCACTGTCTCCTCACTCTTTTCTTGAAAAAAGTATTCATGATATAGGGCTGTGAGACTCCTTGGCTTCTTCCATTTCTTATTCCTGAACCACATTTTCCAGCATCTTTTTTTTGTATTTTTTTTTTCTTTTTGCTGTCTTCCCCATACCTACTTCTGCATTGAAGTCACTGAATATCAAAGTGCATGTTGATGTAATTTAGAGGGTTGCATTGAGTTCTTCATAGAATTTCTCTGCCTCCTCGTCCTCTGAAGCAGATGTTGATGCATAATCTGCAATTATCTTCACAGTGAAATTTTTGCAAATGCTTCTCATGAGCAGTGCAATACGAGATGACCCATGAAATGATGTTTCTTGTTGCCTGTAGACACATGATAAAGCCAACTCCGCCAACTTCCTCTCCAAGGAGAACCTGTCAGCCATCCTCTAATTTAACTGCAACTTCCTTTTGCCTTCTGGTTTCATTTATATCTATAATGTCAAGATTAATATGATTCAGCCCTTCCCCTAGTGCATCCACTTATTGGCCTGTGGACAAGCATCTCACATTTAGAGTACCAACAGCTAAGTTTCTAGATAGATTCTTGGCACCCTAGCTCTCCTTTTCCATCCTCACTGCAGAGGGAGGAGGGGGTCCACACAGGACTCAGGCCTCTATTGTTCTTCATTCCATGGGCTGCCCTGGCCAAAGAATTCATTAGATAGTGGATGGCCCACTGATGAGGAGCCCCTTGGTATGTAGCTAGACTGGTCGTTGGAAAGCAAATACAGCCTGTTGTTGCTTCCCTGAGAAGGGTCCTTTCCATGCCTTTCCAGCATGGTAGAGACTTTCAGAGCTGGTGTTCACCTGGTATAGCTAAGGATAATCTCAATACCGCAGCAAGATATCACAGCAGGACCTTCTGGAGACAGAATTGATGATGGCATAGATAAGAGTGAAAGACTCCCTGTCCTCAAGAAGCTTACATTCTGATATATAGCATGTGACGTGTGGCATGTTAAAACATATGTCTGTCTGCAATATATGTATAATAATGTAATTTGTGTATTCACATGTAGTATGAATATATACAAGATGGATACCAAGATGCCTAGAAGATAGTCCAAAGTCCAATAATCCACAGACATCTAGACCTTTCCAATCTTCCTCCATGCCAACCAACACTTTGGGTAACTCAGGGAAGATACCATTGACTACCACTTCTTTCAAGTGGGGCCCATGGAAGAGAGGGCAGTTTTTTGAGATTCTTCTTTTTTTTATTAAAGCAATTGGGGTTAAGTAACTTGCTCAAGGTTACATGGCCAGTTATTATTTCTGGGTGGGTGCTAAGTATCAGAGCCCGGATTCGATCCCAGGTTATTCCAACTCTGAGGTCAGTGCTCTTACTCACTGTGCTACCTGGCCGCCCCTAGAGATTCTTCTGGGAAAAAGTCAGAAGTTACTGCAGCCTATTGCTCCCCAAACCCAAGTTGTCTCTCACTCAGGCGGTGAGGACCTTGAAGTTTTCCTGCTGAATTTCTTCCTCAGATTAATTATCCTTCCATTCTCCAGGCATTGGAGTCACCAAAGTTGGATTCCCCTGGATTCTTTTCTGTAATAAACCCTCCAACCTAAACTTCTTGGGATCCACCCCTCATTTCTTGGGTTCAGGGCTCCCTAAATGCTTTCTACCACTCCTACCCTCTTTCTTTCCTGCCAGCTCTATCACAGAAGATATGGATTATTGGGGTGGCCAAGTATTGAGTCGCACCTCACAGCTGGAAGGCAGTCCTCTGAACAGGCTGGAATTGGCCCCACTCAATACTGATTCTCCAGAGATGTTTGGTAGTCCTAGACAGCCCGGGGCCAGTGTCTCTGTCTTCTTGCTGACATCCATGCTTTCCCCAGGGAGCACCAAGCTTATGTTGCTATAACCCAAATATGGGTAGTCTTTCTCACTCAACCCGTAGAGGCTAGCCTTTATATAGGCTGAAGAAGTAAGTATCTTTTATGAAATGCCCAGAATACAACTGCCACATGGAATCAATTATCAGCACAAGACATCATACATCTTGCATGTATACATAGATGGAGATGCATGGATGGATGGATGGATGGATGGACAGACCGATGGACGGATGAATGGATGGACAGGCGGATGGATGGATGGATGGACGTGATGGATGGATGGATGGATGGATGGATGGATGGATGGATGGATGAATAAAAAATATAGTGGCTAGAATGCTGGACTTGGGGTCAGGAAGATCTGGGTTCAAATTCCACCTCCAATACTTAATAGCTATGTGACCTTAGATCACTCCCCTTACCTCTCTGACCCTCAGTTTCTTCATCTGCAAAATGATGAGGTGGCTCTAAAAGGCCTCTAAGCTTCCTTCCAGCTTTAAGTCTTGTAAACTTACAAGTTACATTACAAGTCTATGACTCTATGCCAAGCACTGTGCAGAATGCTAAGGAGATACAAGTTGTATTCTCATATGGGGAGACAACATATATTGGGGAGTGGTGGCCATTGAGGGGCATTCTTTACCATGAATACTACCTAGAATCCTATGAATCCAGGTGTAAAAGAACCATTACAAACTTGTGGGGCAAAGATTCAGTTCTTTGGAATCTAGGAACTCTCTTTACTGCTGCTGGTCCAGTGGGGTGCCAGCCTCTGGCATGCCCAATTCTACATTCTTCTTGAGTATATCCAGCATGGGTGCATCCATCCAGCCCACAGACGGAGCAAAGTACAACTCAGCCTCCTTTACTCCTCTCTGGTTTTGCTATTCCAGCACCCAGCATACTGCCTGAAGCATTGTAAATGCTAAATGCATGCTTATTGACTATTTCTTAGGACTGCTCTGACTGATGAAAAGAATGACTAGGAACTATGATCTTGTGAGTACCAGGCTATCTCTCTAAAGGTAGCCTGAGGGCTACTTTGCCTCAGCATACCCATCTTGTCCATTTACTCTTCTTCAACGTGCTGGATTGACTATACAATTCCTAAGTATCTGGGGACCAGATCCCCCCTCTTACTCCATCCCAGGGACACTAAGGGCATGATATCATCTTGGTGTTGGTGTTCGTAGTGGTGGTCCTTCATTTCCGAAGAAGACCAATGGCATCATGGGTGATATCTTGACTCGTGTATGAATGGATTTAAATAAGGCAGAATTACACAAAATCTTCAGCCTCACTCTCTCTTCCTGAGTCATTGAAGTCGTTCAATGCAAGACAAAAGTCAAGACAACCGGTGATGACCTGGAATGCCCAGGATCACCCAACCCTCACCTATGGCTCCATAAGCTGTAGCACACGTAGCGATCACACCCCAGTAAATAGTCTCATCGGTGAGTTAGGGGAATAGCTATACCAAGCACATGAAGACTTCCCAGGGTGGCCATGAAGGCAGATGAAGCTGGTGCTATCCAGCTTCATCCAGCTTAGAGCTTGGTCATGCACCAAAGCTGATACTGTGTCTTTCTGATCACTCCAAAATAGCTTCTCCAGCCTTCACGTGCAGAGGCCTCCTTCTTTCTCTTTTACTGGGAGGTAATTAGGGTCTTTGCCAGTAAGTGCTACCCCCAGCTGGGAATGGCTTCCCAGAACCTTTCAGTGTGAACATTTACATCTCAGAAATCTGCAGATCAGGGCTCAATTTACTGTTTTGTGGATTGTCTAGATTTAAGAAAGTGATGGAGAAAGTGTTTGGAATACGGATTAAACTTAAAATGGGTTTTTCTTTTTCTAAGACAGCCGGTAGCCAAACATTTACCCCGCTGGTCTTTACTAAAATCCAGGTAAACTCTACAGCATTCTCTTGATCTACCGGCCTATTAATGCCAGCAGAAAAGGAAATGAAGTTAGTCTGCCATAATCTGTGCTTGATAAAGTCAAGCTGGCTCTGCGTGATCAGTTTCCCTTTCTATATATTCACTCGCCATCCCTTTAATAATATGGTATAGAATTTTGTCAGGAGTTGCAATTGAACTCAATAGCCTGTGGTTTGCAGACTTCATTCTTTTCCCTGGTTTTAAAAATTTTTGTTGTATCTTTTGTTTTTATATCCCCTATTTTTCTGTGTATCCCTCCCTCTCTCCCCACAGAGAGCCATATCATAAAACAAAGAATATTTTAAAGGAAAAGTAAAAGAGAAAAACTGTATCAACAATCACCGCCCCCCCCCCCGTTATCTGTATTAAAAGTCTAAGCTCCCAGGGGTCACAGACAAAAACAGTCCACCTACTTAGAGAAGCAAGGTCATTTTTAGTACTGGTATAGGCCCAGATAAAACATGCTGTCTCTCTCAACAAGCATGGATAAAAAGGGAAACCTGGGATCATTAAATGTCAGAACTGGGAGAGGCTTTAGGACAGGGAATGTCAGAGCTGGGAGGACCCTTAGAACATATGGGGAGGGCAGTGCTCAGAACAGGGAGTATCAGTGTTGTCTATGTGAACATAGAAATTTTTTATTTATTTTTATTTTTGCTTTTTGGAGTGGGGAAGGCAGGGCAATTGGGGTCAAGTGACTTGCGCAAGATCACACAGCTAGTAAGTGTTAAGTGTCTGAGGCTGGATTTGAACTCAGGTCCTCCTGACTCCAGGGCTGGTGATCTATTCACTGCACCACCTATCCACCCCATGAACATAGAAATTTACAGACCCATTGAGGAAAAGTACAAGCCAGTGAGTGACAGGAAAGGACTCGCCTAGCAGCACATAGAGATTGTCAGAGCTTGGGCTACAATAAGCCCTAAGGACGCCATTCCCCAAGGGTCCCAGAAAGCCACCAGCAGGGATTACTGAGGGCTGGCAACCCTTGGAGAAGGAGCAGGGCATAGCAGAGGACACTATTTTTCACCAGGGTCACTTGTTACCAATTTGTTGTACTTGGAAGGCTTCAGACTCATTGCTAATGCAGGTGATGCCGAGAGTGGTCCCTCAGGAAATGAAAGCTGCCTCCCAGGTTCCTGATAAGCATCAAGAAAATTCAAGGAAGGTGGCTCTTAGAATCAGAAAACCTGTGGTCCAGGCATGGCATAGGACCCTGAGCAGAACACAGTTTACCTCCTTGTATTCATTATAAAAAGAGGAAATTATTCTTGTATCCCTCCTAGGGATGACAGAAGGACCCAGGGTACCAAGGGCTTGTTGCAAAAGTATAAAGTGCTCTAACTATGAAGAATTGCTCTAATGATGCTCTCGCTTTCCTTCCCTTCTCTTCCTCTCCCTTCTCTCTTCTTTTCTTCCCTCCTCTCCACATCTCCCCCCTCCCTCTTCTCCAGACTCTCTTCTCCTCTATCCTTGCCTCTTTTCTCCTTCAAGACTACCTTGAAGTACCTCTGCTGCCTACCTTCAAGGCCAAGTTCAGCCCCTATTGGCCTTCCTTAACCCCCCTAGTCCACATTTATTTTTCCCTGTCATGATAACCAGGACATGTGTCCTCCAATCCTCTCAAAAAAGCAGAGTGGAATCTGTAAATCAAAGGCCAGCGAGTTGGTCTTTGGTCTTTGGCAAAAATCTGGAACGTAAGAACGAAGGTCTTCGCCAATTTTGACAGAACGTCCTTTGTGATTCCTGTGGAAATCACATAGATGAGAAAGCACAAGCAGGTGGACTTGAGCTTGGTGGAATGACCAAATCAGTCAGGAAGTCTCCATTGAGATAAACCAGGGATCCGAGCCTGGCCTGGGCTGTTTGACGTGTTTATCAATGACCAAATTATCCCAGGCAACGCTGGCCTAAAGAGAGCTGAGAGAGCTCTCTTGCACATTGATTGGTAGGCAGGGTCCCCAAAGACCTTGACAGGCCAAAACGTTGCGTTGAATTCGGTATGATGAAATGTAATAGGAATAAAGGCAAACTACAATGGTTGGGCTTTACAAGTACGGATGGGTGAAGTACAGCAGGCTATCTGAACCAAGTTCTGGGACTGAGCAGTGTGAGATGGCAGATAAGAAAGGTATTGCCATCTTGGGCTGCATTCAAAGAAACATATCATCCAGGAATAAGGAGGGGATGGGCGCACTGTAATCTGTCCTGCTCAGCCTGCCTGGGAAGTATTGTTTTCTGACCTGGGTGCCCATTAATAAGCTGGAGAAGATCCAGAGGAAGACAACGAAAATGGGGAGAAAAGCCTTTAGGTCATGCCATATGAAGATTAAAGAACCTTGGATAGAGAAGAAAAGACTTGATGGGCTGCCTGTATTCAAGTATCTGGGGGTTTCCCCCTGTGGAAGGGCAACAATAGGTAGAAACTTCTGAGAACCAAATTGAGGCCTTCTAACAGAGCTGTCCCAGAGTGCAATGCGAGTGGGCTCCCCCTCCGGGGATGACCCCAAACTGTTGTAGAAGGGATTCTTGGCTAGATTAAAGTTTGATTGGATGTTCTCTGAGGTCTTCGAAAGTCTGAAATGAATCCATGGCCAAACTGGGCCTAGAACCCAGATTTCTTGACTCTTACCTAAAAGCACCAGACTGAATGATGACATGTTTATGGAGAGGCCAATTTGACTGTAACAGTGTGTGAAAGAGAACAGTATGAAATAAGACAGGAAAAGTAGGTGACATAAAGGATGTGCAGAGCTTTAAACACATAGAAAGCATTCTGTAAATCTCTCTCTCTCTCTCTCTCTCTCTCTCTCTCTCTCTCTCTCTCTCTCTCTCTCTCTCTCTCTCTCTCTCTCTCTCTCTCTCTCTCTCTCTCTCTCTCTCCCTCTCTCTCTCTCTCTCTCTCTCTCTCTCTCTCTCTCTCTCTCTCCCCTCTTGTGTGTCTCTCCTTTCTCTCTGTGTCTCTCTGTCTCTCTGTCTCTGTCTGTCTCTCTTCTCTCTTGCTCTCTCTCCCTTCTCTCTATCCATTTATTATTTTCATCTATCTTTATTTTTCCATTTCTCTATCTATATCCAAATCTCTATCATCTATTTCTCTATCCTATAACCATCTATCTCTAGCTCCCTTCTCTCTACCCCCTCCCCATCTCTCTCTGTCTATCTGTTCATTTAATCTATTTCTCTACATCCATCTTGGTTTGTCTATCTTTGAATCACTATCTAATAAATATGTTAGATGTTCTATAGTCTCTATTACAGAACCTCAAAGTTGAAAGGGATCTCAGTGCCACCTCATAGAATCTGAACCCCCCAAAAGTCCCTTCTGCAACATTTGACTTTGCCCAAGCCCTCAAGTGAGGGGGAGCATACTGCCTTCCAAGACAGCTCACTCTGCTCTGAGGCAGCTCTAACTGGGGGGGG
>NW_027187223.1:485615-497487 GCF_028583685.1 Petaurus breviceps papuanus
CCGTCCTCCTCTCAGTACCACACCGCACACATCCCCCCTCCGCTCTCGCTTTTCGCGCACGGTTCCTCTGCGCCCGGCGGGGGGGCGTGGGGGGCCTCCCCCGCGCCGGGGGTCCGGTCCCGGTGGGGGGGGGGGGGGGGGGGGGGGGGGGGGGGGGGCGAGGCTTATATCAAGACTGAATTTGCTTCCTTACATCTTCCAGCCTGGCTCCTCATTATGTCCTCAGTGGCCAAAAGGAACAATTCGAATCCCTCTTTCTTGGCATAACTTCAAATCCTTGACTACTCTTTCTTTAACTAACCCTGATTCAGCACAGACTTGAAATCCTTCAACATTGTTCTCCATCAAGAGCGTGCTGGAGTTAACTCTAACCCACTCATAAAAGCCACTTGTTAGATTTTCAGAGTGAACATTTAAACCTTAGAAATAAGCAAATGATACAAAGCAGGGCTTGGTTTTATTATTGCTTTGTTGATTGTCTAGATTTACAAAAAATGATGGACAAAATGTTAGTAAGACATAACTCTGAAAGGTGTGTCATGCGATCATTTTTTCAGAGAGCAAGTTATTAAACATTTACCACTCCACCTCTGTTCTTGCCCTCCTCTGGACACTCTCCAGCTTATGCATAAGCTTTCCTAAAATGGGGACTGACCAAGGCAGAGCACAGTAGGTCCATCACTTCCTGGTTCCTGGAAACTCTGCTTTACTTGTTGCAGACTAAAATTGTATTTATTTTCTTGCATGCCGGTTTTATCAACCTGTTGACTCATATGAAGTCTGCAGTTCACTGTGACCTTCATTTCTTTTTCAGGTAAAGTGATATCTAAATGTAGATATCACTTGTGAAATTGTTTTTTAATCCAAATGTAAGACCTACATTTACTTCTATTAAACTTAGTATTATTAGATTTATCCCTATTTGTCAAGATTCCTTGGAATCCCATCTTCCAGCATGTTAGAGATCTCCACCAACTTCAAAAAATGTGTATAGGTACATATATACACAACGCACATGTATACATAGACACATATGCATCTATATATACATACAAAATACATGTGTGTATACAGGAAAGCTCTCCTCTGATGCATGGTATGGCAGTGACTCTGAGTTCTTAACATCTATTTCTGGGAAGCACAAGGTTTGGCACCTCTTACCAAGGTGGAAAATCTTTGAATTAAAGTTAAGTGATAGGCTGTTTGTTATCTGAGGACCACCCTAGCTAAATTGAGAGAAGCTCCTGTCAGGTTGACCACAAGGCAAAGAATTTTCTGGCCACAATTCTTTTTTTTTAATTAAAAAAAATTCTTAATTCATTTTAAACTTAAATACAAAATATGAAAAGGGGAAAAACCCCACAAAAGAACATTGCCACATCCACAGCAGAACACAAGAGAGGATTCAATATAAAACGATAAATTTACATTTTAAGAAAACCTGTATAATAAATATTATTCATTGTTTTTCAAAGCTATTCGGATTTTCTTTGCTTCCTTGTTGGTTTTCTTTTGTTCTCCGCTCTTCAATTTTTACTTTATTTTTCCCTCTCACTTCCCCCCTCATCCTGCCCTAAAGAAGGCTACAATTAAATGAGAAGATACATGTGTATGTGTGCATATGTGTGTGCATATATACACATATATACATATACACACATACATAAATATCTACAAACATGCATATATACACATATACACTCATACACATATATGTTAGACAGCACTATGCATATTTCCACTAGTCAGATGACTAGTTTCTCTGAAGGTGGAGAGCATCTTCCTTCCTAGGTCCAAGTCTTTCTTTTTTTTTTTTTCCCAAATTAACCAGCTCATCATTTTGTACACTTACAACAATATTTCAGCACAATCACATCTTATGTGTCTGTCTATGAAAGTCTCCTCCCAATTTTCTGCATTCCTTCTATTCTTTGATACATGGGTTTTATTTATAGAAGAAAATGTTAATTCAAAATAATCGAAATTATTCATTTTATACTTCAACAATGCTTTCACCTTAAATATAGTCTAAGGTCTAATACTGCTGAATCTCCTTCCTTTACAATCTTTTTTTCCCTGGTTTCTTTGAAATTCCTGACCTTTTGTTCTTCCAAATGAACTTTGTTACTATTTCTTTCTAACTCAGTAAGAAATTTTTTTTTAGTAATTTAATTGGGATGGCATTGAATAAATACATTAGTTAGGTAAAATTGTCATTTTAAAATTATATGGATTTTACCTACTCACAAAAATAAATATTATTCCAATTATTTCGATCTGACCTTATTTGTATAAAAGTGGTTTATGTTCATATAGTACCTGTGTCTGTTTTGGATGGTGTACTCTCAGATATTTTATATTGCTTATTTATTTTAAATGGTCTGTAACAATATTGAATAATATTGGTGATGCATAATGCAGTTTCCCTATTTTTCTCTTTTGATTAAATTGATTTGAGCTTTAACTTTGAGATTATGATTACTATCTCTGCTTTTTTACATAATAAATTCTACTGCTGCCCTTCATTTTATCTTTGTGTGTATCTCTCACTTTTATAGTGTTTCCTAAAAGCAACATATTGTTGAATTCAAATTTTTACTCTGCTATCCATTTTCATTTTATGGGTAATTTCATCCCATTCACATTCTAAGCTATAATTACTTGTGTATTTTCCTCCTTCCTTTTTTTCCTCACTAGCCTTCTCACCCTGTGTACTCTATGCCTCCTGCCTCCTCACTCCCTCCTATTCCTTACCTTACTGTAATGTTAATTGGATTTAGATCTTCCCTGATCATTAATAGGTCTCATGTGAAGCCCATTAAGGGAAATTTGCTTAGGGGAGCCTTGCTCATAGGAAGGCTTTCACACCTTTTGCTAATTTCTAATTAGGCACTGAGTTACGCCCTCTGGCTCTAAAAAAGGGTATGTATATATGTATATATATATATACATATATACATATATATATGTATATATATATATATACCCTGAAGTTAGCATTTTGCTTTGGGATTCATTCCCTGTAAGAAAGTTCTTGTTGGGGCGGCTAGGTGGTGCCGTGAGTAAAAGCCTGGAATCCAGGAGGACCCAAATTTGGTTCTGGCCTCAGACACACACACACACACACACACACACACACACACACACACAAACTAGCCATGTAACCTTGGGCAAGTTACTTAACCCCAATTGCCCTCCAAAAGGCAAAAAAAGAAAAAAAAAGAAAAGAAAGTTCTTGTGATTTCACCAGATGAGACTCTGGGTAGCCATTAAGGACCCTCCTCCCTCAGCTTTGAAAAACCCAGATGTTGGTGCTTCTCTTTCTCTGGTAACTATGTATGTATTGCCTTGGTCAGACCGTTGGATCTGTCTGTTGGTCTGTGCTAATTTCTCAGACAGTTAGAAGCCCTGTCTACTGGTCTTTATTTCCCTGCTTGTATTTTCTTTGTTTGGATTTTCTTTGAAATTCAAGGTGCTGACTTTTCCCCTGAACTAATGAATGTAATTTAAAAGATTGTTGACCCCTTAAACAGCTATCTTTCCTAGTAAAGCAGATCTAAGAACCTGTGCTAGCAGCCATCCTGGGGATGCCAGTGTGGTTGCTGCTATACCGACCCACCCACCTAAAAGTCCCTCCCTTATCCTCTCCCACCCCCCCCCAATCCCCTTGCCCTCTTATTTCTTTCTGAATTTAGAAGACTTTCACACCCTTCTAGGTATACATGCTGTTCCTTCTTTAACCCATTATCAAAGAGAGTACCCATACTTCCCACTGCTAGCTTCCTTTCTATAAGTTTTTCTTTTTATGCCTCATTTATATGAGATATTTGCTCCTTTTTATCTCTCCCTACACAGTTTTTTTTAAAGAATCACCCCATCATACTCAGCTTAGTCCAAGCCTTCCTTTCAAACTACCCAAGTAATGATAACAGTCATAAGAGTATTGACAATATTTTCACATATACTAAGTAAACAACTTGACTTTATTGAGTCTCTTATAATTAGTCTTTCATGTTTACCTTATATTTCTTCTGGATCTTATATGTTGAATTTTCCTTTAAGTTCTGATGGTTTTGTCATAAATATCTGAAAGTCCTTTAGTCCATTAAATATCCATTTTGATTTTCCATTCAGAATTATACTTAACATTGCTCTATGAAATATAGTATTCCAAGAACTTCCAAGACTTATTCAGTGTAGCAGCTGCTAGGTCATGTGTAATCCTTACTGTAGTTCCATGATATTTAAATTTTTTTTCTTGCTGCTTGCAGTATTTTCTACTTAGCCCAGGGGATTTGAAACTTGGTTATGATATTCCTGTGAATTTTCCTTCTGGGATCTCTTTTAGGTGGTGATAAATGGATTTTTTTTTTCTGTTTCTGCTTTGCCTTCTTCTACAACTTCAGGGAAGTTTTCCTTGATAATTTCTTGTAATATTGTGTCAAGATTCTTTTTTTAATTGTAATTTTCAAGTAGTCCAATTATTCTTATTTATCTTCTGTTTTCTAGATCAGTTGTTTTTCTGATGAGATGTTTTATGTTCTTTTCTACTTTTTCATTGTTTTGATTTTGTTTTATTATTTCTTGGTGTCTTAGAATGTCATTAGCTTCCCCTTGCCCAATTCTAGTTTTCAAGGAATTATTTTCTTCCTTAAGTTTTTTATTTTCTATTTCCAGTTGGTTGACTTTTTAGAATCTTTTTGGTTTTCTTAGATTGCTCTTAATTTTTTTTCTATTTTTTCCTTGTCCTCTATTATTTGATTTTTAAAATTCTTTTTAAAGTTCTTTCAAGAGCTCTTTTTGTGCTTGGAACCAGCTGATGTTTCTCATTGAAAAAAGAATGGCTTTTTTTTAGCTTAATTATCTTCCTCCAAATATGATTCCATATCTTCTCTATCCCCATAGCAGCTACCTATGGTTGGGTTTTTTTTCTCCTTTGCTTACTCATTTTTATTTTGTGTTTAGCAGCTATTAGTGTAATCAAGTTCTAATCCTGATGTGTGGGGAATGATGCCCCAATTCTCAGGTCCTTCTTACTGTTATTTTCTGAAGTCTTTTCCCAAGCCCAACCTTGGGTTCTCCTCTCTACTCCTAAGGCACATCTAGGGCCCCAGGTCACACTGTTCGGCAAATGATCCTGCTCTGGTTGGTACCTCCCCTGGCTGCAAACTACAGCTCTCCTCTCTGCCCTGGAAATGAAACCAGAGACTGCTCTCCTGCAAGCACCCACAGTCAACAGGATCCCTGCTCCTCACTACTGCACTCACCAGGTATGTGCTAACTCCTTCTCCCAGCAGCCACAGCCTGGGACACATCTGATCAGTACAGCTGTACTTGTCATCCCTCTACAGTAGAAGGTCCTTCAATCTTCTCCTACTCAGCCTTCAGACCCTTCACATAGTGAGATGAAAGTTTCTAAGGTTGAAGCTGCCTCTCAACCCAGTTTCCCCCAGGGATTGTAGTTTGTTAATTCTGTAGAGTTAGCCTGGAAGTGTTTGCACTTCACTCAAGCTGAACCTCTGCCCCTGGGATCTTCTCAAGTGGTCTTAAGAGGACAATTGCTTTACCCTGTGTTCATTTCTGCTGCTATACATACCTTCTGAGGATATGTTCTTCCTTTTCATGTGGAGGAAATTTGGAAAGCTGAAAGTTCTCTGACTTACTCCATCATCTTCCCAGAATCCTCTCCTGGCTGCAATGATTCTTGAAGGCCATCTCCTAAACTGCAGGGGCCTCAAAATTTGCTTCAGTAGCTGGAAGGTTTATGCCAACAACAAAGATCTTTGGAGTATTGAAGATATCTTCTTCTTCAATTCATTTTTGGAGACCAATTAAGGGTCTGTTTCCTGAGCTATAGCCTAGTTTTCTAGGTTTCACCAACATTTTGCCAGAAGTGGCCTGAGTGCTTCTTGCCTGCCAGAATTTGAACTTCCTAGAAATAATCCAGGCTTATGTTCACTGATAAAAGCAAAGGTGCTCTTGGGAACTGAGGAACATTATAGAAAATTTATGAGCAGGGCTCCTTGCTTGGTTAAAAATACAAGCAGTGTGTGTGTGTGTGTGTGTGTGCGTGCGTGCGTGCGTGCGTGCGCACGTGTGTGTGCATGCACCACATGGCATCTTGACCCAACACTATGGCACTTTGATCATGTCTCTGGAGCCCACTCCACTTCGGAATAACTCAGATTGTTATGAAGTTTGTCCTGACATCAAACCCAAATAGGACCCCTCTGTACATCCCATCCACTGCTACTTGGTCTGCCCCCTAAGGCCAAGCAGAGCAAAGTTAACCTTGATTATCCCCCCTCTCTCCCCCCCCCATAGAACCCTGATAAAACATTAATGTATCCCATGGAAACCTGCTTAAATGCCCCAGAAGCCCATGACCCCAAGTATTAGTGGGTGTAGCAAAGAGACAGTGCCCCAGGCAAGGGAAGGGCTGTGGCCACCAAGGCAGTTTAAGTGATGCTGGATTCTCAAATGGGGAACAAGTTGTTCAGCATGTCCATTGCTTGTGTTAGTATCAGCTGGGGTCATCTCAGGCCTGTGTTCCTTCCACTTTGAAAAGCATTATGGAGCCAGGTTCTCTCTGCTCTGATTCTGTCTCTGTCTGTTGTTGTCTCCCCCCTTCCTCTCCCCTCCCCTCCTCTCCTCTCTTCTCTGTCTCTCTTCTTTCTCACACACACAACAAATAAGCACACAACACACAATTAGCTACATGATAGACGAGAACCATAGACTCTCAGAGGGCATTTAATCCAACCCCCATTTCTCCAAAAACACATTCTAGAATGTCCCCAAGAAGGGACCATTGAACTTTCACTTGAAGACCTTGAGTGAGAGGAGCCCCACATCTCAACCCCCACAAGCAGTGCAAGATAGAAAGGCTTTCTTGAGCTAAAATCTGCCTTGGAGATTCCCCTCACCCCTACCCCCACCCCCAAGATGATGGCAATTATTTCTGCCTTCTGGCCTCAAACTGAACAAGTTCGATCCTATTACTACCTCACAACTCTCATATAGTAGAAGGAAGCTCTCTCATGTTCCTCCTCCACCCCAATGTCTTCTCTTCTCTAGGCTAAATGTCTCTGGTTCCTTTCATTGATCTTTATATAGCATTTACTTGAGGCCCTTCACTATCCTGATCACCCCCTTGTGGTACACAGAAAAAAAAAACCTGTAACAAAGAAATAAATGTACATGAGATGATGATGATGATGATGATGATGATGATATTATAATACCACAATATTATCACATGCTATTATGATGGTATAATATTAATATTATTTAATAGTAATGTTAAATCATAATATTCTACATCATGATAATGATAGCTGCCCACTTTTATTGCACTTTAAGGTTTGCAAAGTATTTTATATATGTAGCATCCAGTGGTACCCACAACTGGCAGGGCAAATCCCCTAGAAAATGACTATCCTGGGTCATCACATGGGTCAGACACCCCCTAAAACTATAGGTCATGAGCTCCCCTCAGCTAGAGGACACAATCAAAGAAAAAACATTTAATGAAATGGGCAGCTAGGTGGCGCTGCAGTGGACAAATGCCACATCTGAAGTCAGGATGACTCATCTTTCTGAGTTCCAATATGGCCTCAGACACTTATTAGCTGAGTGACCCTGGGCAAGTCACTTCTCCCTGTTTGCCTCAGTTTTCTCATCTATAAAATGAGCTGAAGAATGCAGTAGCAAACTACTCCAGTATATCTGCCCATGGAGAGTGGGACATGTCTGAAATGATTGAACAGCAACAACATAGTGAGAAAGTTGCAGTAAAACAAATCCCTCATAAACCTTGGGCACAGTTTCCTACAAATATTCACATCAGTGGGAAGGGTGGAGATTCATAAGGAGTATAGATGGAGATACTCATATGCACGGAATATGTGTTGCTAGAGGGTGTGCTTGAAACATATGGCCCTGGCTAGTATGTGGAGGGGCACTTCCAGTGACATCATCCTGCTGTGGGCCCTGCCCTTTGCTGGCTTTGCAGTCATTGCCTGATGCTTCTAGACTTAGTGCTGTTCTGCTAGATAACTGCCCAACTGGACACTGTGCCCCTGCTGCCTTTGGGAGCTTATCTCTGCCTCCAGGCTCGAACTCAGCTGAAATCCTTGTCCATTTCTTCCTCTAGAGAAGAGTAGGGGCCCGCTGCTCCCTCTTGGCGGACAGCTAAGAGGCTGGTTCCTTCTCTGGCTCTTTTAGTAGAGAAAGGAGAGCCTTGCCTTGGATCAGCAAGAAGAAAGGATGAGGGATTTGGAGTTCAAGACCTGAGTTTGAAATTTCTACCTCCTTCTGTCCCTCCCCTTAGTTTATGGTGAGCATCCATTAGACTAGTGGTATCAAACTTAAATAGAAACAGATTTGGGGTGGGTGCACATTGACTTAGAAAACCCCAAATTAGTATCCATTTTATTTTATTTTTACTTATTTTGTTAAAAAATTTTAGAATTTAATTTGGTTTGAACTGCATTTGGCAGTGTTGCAACCTCTTGTAGACTTCAGCTAGGAGTTGGAGCCATCTTCCTTAGACCTCCCAATGTTCATTTCCAAAGACTATACCATAAACTGGGTTCGGATTATTTGACCAATACCTATCCAGTAGATCCAGTCTTTGGGGTGGCCCAGTGTTCCAATCCTAAGCCTCTTCCATTCTTCCATGTAGACTGGGGGGAAAGGCACATAGACAAAGCCAAGGTCTAGGGACAGGGGCACCCCCTCTTCTAACTGCTTGGCTGCTTTACCAGTGAGACCTTTTGCATGTGGCCAGCTAAATCCCAGAGGGATTTATGTATATGTTATCTTGTTTGAGATAAAGTAAACAAGAATGCTAAAAGTAGCTGGGACCTTAGAACATAGAATGTGGGCACTAAGAGGAATCTTTGTGATCACTTGGTCCAGTGGAATCAAGCTCTAATAGAAATTGGGACCATGTGCTGAGGATCCCTGAGGGTGCTATATTGATTTCATTTTCTTTTTTATCTTTTTTTGCCTTTTGGAGGGCAATTGGGGTTAAGTAACTTGCCCAAGGTTACACGGCTAGTTTTATTAACTTAATTTTCAAATGTTATCTATGTTTTATTGTTTTTTATTTAGTTTGTTAAATATTTCCCAATGACAATTTAATGTGGTTTGAGCTATACTCCATGTTGCCATGGACCCTATATTTGACACCTCTGGTTTAATCCATTTCCTACCCATACAAATAAGGGAAGGAAGCCCATGGAGAGGAAATTCATTTAGCAAACAAGCCATTTATTAAACATCTAAGAGAGGTAGTGACTTAATGGCTAGAAAGTTGACTGGCTGTGTAACCCTCCCTAGACAAGTCACATGACTTCTTAGAGTTCCAACAGAGTGTGAACAGCAGAGTAATTGATCTGCATTAATAGGGAATTTCTTCATGAGAATTCCTTAAACCTATGAAATCATTGGTCTAGTGAAAAAAACATGCATGGCGCTCACCCAAAGTGAAGTTAAAAGCCAGACCCTCTGATCCCTAGGCCAGGGTTCTTTCCATTTCACATCATATCCCCTTGTAGTAAAGAAGTGGAAGGGGCAAAAGGGAAAAGAAATAAACAATAGTGAAACTGACTGCCACAAGCTTTTGTTGCTCTTCACTCTATGACCCATCATTTGACAAGGCCCATTCCATGGTCTCCTGCTGACCACAGCCATCTCTGGAAACCACAACCCATAGGTCCCTGTCAAGTGGGTGGGCACATAGGGAGGGAAGGCCCTCTGATCAGCACTCTCATGGACTGAGCATGGCAATCCTTGAGACTGCCTGGAAGACCTCCATCTGTCAGGAATATCGTGTCCTGGGAAGAAGCAGAGTGGCTTTGGCTCCTGGAAAGACAGTCTCAAAATAACTGTACAACATTAGGTCCCTGGGGTTTGAAGCCAGTCTTAGAGCAGGTCCTGGAAGGGCACTGTGGAGAACAGGCTGGAGGATTGAGTAGAAAATGTCAGCCCCATTGTTCCAGGCATTTATCACTTTGGCACCAAGACAGAAAACAATAATATTTAGACCTTTGCAGAAAGTATGTCTCCCCAGCTTGTTATTTGCTGAGTGGTCTGCATTTCCTGGCTTCTCCTTCAGGTCTTGATCACAGCCCAGACTGCCTTTCCTGTGCTAATTCTGGATCATCCTTTACAAGCAGAATATGGCCTGACAGAGACCTAAACATTGGAGAGAAAATGTCAAAAGGAAATTGATAAGGACATCATGGTGTCCTCTTATCCTCCTACTGGGACCATGATCTGGGCAATTACCACCTGGGTTCTAAAAGAGATATTTTACCTTCCCTAGGATTTAATAGAACCACAGGATGTCCGTACTGGACAGAGCCTTAAAACATAGAATGTCAGAGCAGGGAGGGGTCTTAGAATATAGAACGATAGAGGTGAGAGGGCCTTTGAGGTCACCTAATGTAAGCTCTTCATTTCCCAGAAGGAGGAATTGACTTGCCCAAGGCCACATGCCAAGTTTGTGGCTGAAAGAGTCAGATATCAAGAGTCCTGACTCCCAGGTCTGTGTTGTTGTCTCCACAAGGTTGAAGAGGAGCATCCTGAAAAATAGAAGAGTACTCTGCTATAGGCGCTTGGGAAGATGTCTATAAGCTTTGGCTTTGGTGAATGAAAATAAATGGTTTATGGGTGCCCCCAAGTCACAAAGTTTCTGAATGTAAGATCCTTGAAAGAAAGGTAATTGGAAGGGGAGAGGCATAAGCCCTCTTAGGGTTCTAGCTTTAAAGTAGGAAGGTACCTCAATGTCCATTGGGTCCCATCCCATCATTCTGGAGTTTGTTCTGAATAATTTCATTATTTTCGCTTTTGACCTATCAGCAAGGTATACAATATTGGGCCCTCAGAACCCCTCATCTTTCTGTTGAGAGGACTCATCTGTCTGGACTCATTGGTTTTTTGATGGATGATTTAGAAATCTACTTCCTTTTGGTGAGCTTTTCATTTATGTAGTTGTAGTCATTGTATGCATTGTTTTCTGGGTTTCCACCTATTTTGCTCTTTTCTGTTCATATAGATCTTCCCATGTTTCTTTGGATTCCATTACATTAATCTATTCTGATCACTGATAACAGATGAGATACAAAAGGAAAGGTCAGCAAAGGTGTTCGCCACTGTAAAGGAGAAAATCCAATGTCAAGTCCAGGATGGAGAGGGGCTTCTCATGGATAGTGAGGCCTTTCCTACCCCTGCCCCCTACCCCCATGCACATTCTCATCAAGGTCACTGTGCTAAGCCCAGGAACACTGTAGGGTAGAGTCTCCTGGAAGAAAGCCAAAACCACTCCAAAAAGAGGTTGATTTAATTCTCTACTCAGGAAAGATTGAGTGAATGAAGAATGCCTATTGACTAGGCTATAATCTGCTGTTCCATGGATAACAAAAAGAACTTAACTATCTCATCCATCTCCTGTCTGTCTATCTATCTATCTATCTATCTATCTATCTATCTATCTATCTATCTATCTATCTATCTATCTATCTATCTATCTATCCGTCCATCCGTCCATCCGTCCATCTGTCCATCTGTCCGTCTATCTATCTATCTATCTATCTATCTATCTATCTATCTATCTATCTACCTACCTACCTACCTATCTATCTAATCTATCTATCCTGTCTGTGTATCTATCTGTCCATCCTTCCATCTGTCCATCTATCTGTCCGTCTGTCTGTCCGTCCGTCCGTCTGTCTGTCCATCTATCCGTCCGTCCGTCCGTCTGTCTGTCCGTCCGTCCGTCTGTCTGTCCATCTGTCTGTCTGTCCGTCCGTCTGTCTGTCCGTCTGTCTGTCTGTCCGTCCGTCCGTCCGTCTGTCTGTCTGTC
>NW_027187223.1:497497-515009 GCF_028583685.1 Petaurus breviceps papuanus
TCTGTCTGTCCGTCCGTCCGTCCGTCTGTCTGTCTGTCCGTCCGTCCGTCTGTCCATCTATCTGTCCGTCCGTCCGTCTATCAACTATCTGTCTTGAGTATCCCCTGAAATTGGACAATGGGTTAGACCTAGAATTGAACGAGAGGAGGAAAACCAGTTAGAGTTGGGAAATTGTGAAATTCTTTAAATAATCCCAAACTTCTCCTCAAAACAAAGAATCATCTTTTGCTTCTGGGTTTGTTCTATGCTGAGGACACATGAAATGCTGCAATTTCTGACGAACCAAAGATGAGTGTCACACAGAGGACAAAGGGAGGCGCACAGGATGGGCGAAAAGGCCACGGCACAAAAGGAACTGACAAGGCAAGTGGAGTAAGTGGTATCATTCAAGAGATGGACAAATGGAAAAAAGATGCGTTGGGGACGTGGCAAGAACAAGAGAAAACTGATGGACAGTCTGTGTGCCCCAGTGACCTTTGGGGAGGCTGTGGTAAAGGCTTGCTTGGGATGGACAGAGACTTAGATCAGAAGGCACCTCTGAGGACCATCAAGTCCAATCCTCTCATTTTACCTAGGAGGAAACTGAAGCCCAGGGAGGGGACCAGACTTGCTCAAGATCATTCAGACTGCTCTAAAACCATAGCACAACCACTCAAACTTCTACCCCAACTTGTCCTCCCTCTCAGATCATTCCCTCTGTTCTAATGCCATGTCCCAAATGTACTGCCAGGGCCACCAAGCTTATCCTCACACTTGCTTGCCCTGGTTCCCTCCCTCCCCAACTACACTCGACTGAACTCCCAGAGCACACTTTGAATCTTCCATTACATTAATCTATTCTGATCACTGATAACAGATGAGATGCAAAAGGAAAGGTAGATGGTCAGCAAAGGTGTTCGCCACTGTAAAGGAGAAAATCCAACGTCAAGTCCCTATTGGCAGGACGTAGGAAGACATCATTGTTGCACAATGCCTTGTATGTAGTTGTTCAGTCATTTTTCAGTAGTGATCTACTCTCTGTGACTCCATCGGGGTTTTTCTTGGCAGAGACACTGGAGTGGTTTGCCAGTTCCTTCTCCAGCTCACTTTTCAGATGAGAAAACTGAGGCAAACAGAGTGAAGTGACTTGTACAGGGTCACCCAACTAGGAAGTGTCTGAGGTTGAATTTGAATTCAGATCTTCCCAGGCACTTCACATATATCATCTCATTTGATCCTCACAACAACCCTGGGAAGCAGGTGCTGGTTTTACCTCCATTTTACAGTTGAGGAAACTGAGGCAAACAGAGGTTAAGTGACTTGCCCAGAGTCACACAGCTAGGAAGTGTCTGGTCTTCCTGACATTGAGGTCCAGCACTCTATCCTCTATCCCATATAGCTGTTTCTCAGTAGAGCCGAGTAGAGACCATACCTATGATATCATTGATGGAAGGAACTCCCAGATAAAGAACCTCTTTCCCTCTACCAATGCAACTGGTTACCTCCTCTGCACCTTAAGAACCCTAGAGAGCTCCCTAGAGCACTGAGGAGTTGCCCAGGGTCTCAGTGAAGGGGAGCTTGGACTCAGTTTCACCTGGTTCTGAGGCCAGCTCTCCATGTACTAGGCCTCAAAGCCTTTTATATGCAGTAGGCACTTAGTAAATGCCTGGTGAATTGTACTGACCCAGGTTTCCTCCAGCACCTTCTTCCTGTTCTCCTCTCTTGCCTCCTCCCTCCCCCACCTAGGCTGACCCCAGAGTTACTCCTGTTTCTTACAGGCAGCTTCTGGAGAGGAAGGTCAGGCCTGGCTCAATTGATTGTATTTTGTTTACTCTTTTGGCTCCTACTGATAATATCTGGTCCTGAGAAGCTCCCCACCCTTTGAGCTGGCTCTAGTCACCAAGACTCCTTAGCAGCTCCCATGTTGTTTCCCCCCAGAGGACTCAGGTCTGGCCTGAGGTCACCATCAGACCCATCAGGATAAGAGGTATCTTCCTCTAGGCCTAGGGAACAGAACAGAAGGTTCCCCTTTGCCTCCCTGCCCTGTCCCCTGGGTGCCCCCCTAGACACTGACACTGACCATATTAAGCTACAAAAAGTCAGAAAAAACTTGTAATCTTGGCAATGGCCTTCCTCCCTGGGAGAGAAAAGAGAGGTCTGATCCTGGGGCCTGAGAAGCCTGGAAAGGGCAGCCTGCACCACTGCAAAAATTCAGCATTGCTCTCAATAGCTTGCATGAAAGCAAAGATGGACTCCTTATCAAATCTATGACTGAACTGACATAAAGCTGGGACAGATGATGAAAATATCAAAAGCTAGAGTCAGCATCAAAGAGATTCCAGCAAGCTGAATCAAACATGACATCAAATAGGGTAAAATATGGTCTCTCACACTTGGTGTCAAAAATTCAACTTTGTCAGTACAGGATGGGAAAGGAAGTGCAGTGGCCAGATACCAGGCTGGCACGAGGGCTAGATTTTAATTCAGAGGGTCTAGATTCAAGTCTTGCCTCTGTCACTTCTTCGGGACTCCCTCTTTCTGAAAAAAGAATGCATTGGACTTACCTCTAAGGACTCTGACAGTTCTAGTTCTATGAACCTCTGATCTGGTTTAGGTCAAAGAGAGTGGGCATTTCTTTTCTTTTCTTTTTTTGTTTAATTTGTTTATTTTTCATTTTCAACATTCATTTCCACAAGATTTTGAGTTACAAATTTTCTCCCCATCTTTCTCCCACCCACCACCCCTAAACAGTGATCCCACTGAATACCCCTTCCACCAATCTGCTCTCTCCTATATCCTCCCTAATTCCCTCTCTGACTTTCTAGTGGGGCAAGAGGGACCTCTATACCCCAGTGCCTGCACATCTTATTTCCCAGTCGCATGTAAAAATATACATATGTATATATATATATATGTGTATATATATATATATATACACACACACACACACACACACATATATTTTAACATTTGATTTTAAAACTTTGATTTCCAGATTCCTTCCCTTCTTCCCTCATCACCCACCCATACTGGGAGGAAAAGAGTTTCAATATAGGTTATACATGTGTAGTTACACAAATCATTTCCATAGTATATCATGAAAGAATGATTATATTTCTCTCCATCCTATCCCGCCCCCCACCTATTTTATTTTCTACTTTGACCCTGTCCCTTTTCAAAAGTGTGTGCTTCTAACTACCCTCTCCCCCAATCTGCCCTCCCTTCTATCATCTTCTCTGTTATCCCCTTCCCCCTATTTTCCTGTAGGGTAAGATACCCAATTGAGTGTGTCTGTTATTCCCTCCTTAAGCCAAATTCAATGAGAGTAAGGTTGGCCCATTCTCTTTTGCCTTTCTGTTCTTCCCCTCCATTGTAACAGTTTTCTTTTGCCTCTTTTATACGAAGTGATTTACCCTATTCTATCTCTCCCTATCTCCTCTAATTATATTCCTCTCTTACCTCTTAATTTTACTTTTTAGATATCATCCCTTCCTATTCAACTGATCCTGTGCCCTATGTCTATGCATGTACACACATATATACACACATATGTATTCATATGCACATATACCCTCCTATATAAGCATATATATGTATTGTGCATATATATGAGAGCTGGCACTTCTAGTGGGCCGCAAGTGCCACACAATAGGGAAGCTAAGATTTTTACTAGAGGTAGAGCATTTGAAGGAGGGAGGTGACCACTGGGTTCCTCTGGAGTATTGTACTTAGTTTGGGGCACTGTGGCTTACAAAGGATGTTGACAAGCCTATCCAATTTTAGGCAACAAGGTAGGGAGAGGACTGGACCATTTTGTGTAGGAGTTGGTAGAATGAACTGGAGGCGTTTAGCCTAAAGAAGAGGGGACTCAGGGGGAACATGGGAACCAATCTCAAGTATTCTATGCCCTCAGTAGACAAAACCAGGAGAGATGGGTAGAAGGTGCAAAGAGACTATTTGGGGAGACAATATATGTTTCTGATCTTTAGAACTGTCCCAGAGAAGAATGGACTGCTGTCAGACGATCTAGACTTGGAAGGAATCTCTAGCCTAAACTCCTTATTTTAGAAAAAAGAGGAAATTGAGACCCAGAGAGGGGAAGTGACCAACCCAGGGTCAAACAGTGAATCATACATGTAGAGCTGGAAGGGGCCTCAGAGGCCAGTTAGCTAATCACTCCATTTTCAAGAGGAGGAAACTGAGGCCCAAGGGGCCTCATGCAAATAGTAAAAGTCAAAGATAGAATTTGATCCCAGGTCCGATACATCCCTAAGATGAAGCTCCCCATCATTTCCGGGGTTCTGTGATTCCTCAAAATGATCCCAATGTAGGTTAAATGGGGAGACAAGGCAAATGGGAGCCTGAGGCACAGACCTATTTGATCATCAGGAGCATCATTGATTTTATGTAGAAGAGAGCCGAGGTTTATCTCGTCCAACATTTTATAGAGGAGGAAAGAAACCTAGGAAAGGGAAGTGTCTTGCCCACCATCACTCCGCTATTAAAGCTTAGAATGAATTGAGGCTTGTGAAAAGTTCTAACAACAGTCAGAAAACCTTTTTAACATATGTTCTGAACAAGAAGAACCCGGAAGGGATAGGCCTGATGCTCAGAGCAGATGTTTAACAGACGACAGAAAGACGAATTCCTATTTTGCTTCTGCTTTATCACTCAGAGAGAATGTTCTGTAAAATTGGAAAAGTGAGGAAATATGATTAGTAGGCATCTGAAACCCAAGATCAGCATTAGAAAATCAAGTCAAGGTCAAGTCACCAGGCCCAGATGGATAAATATCCCAGGGCATTAAAGTGTTCTCCAGAGTGGACACAGGATCACTTTTGGTCATTTCCAAGTAATTTTAAAGGATGGCAGAGAGCTAGAATATGGCAGGTGGGTAGAAGTTGGACCAATTTTGAAAAAGCAGGAAAAGGTTAATTCTGGAGGTTATAGATCAGGGAACTTCAGAGCATTCCCTAACAAAATTCTTGAATCAGACAGCTTTTCAAAGACAATGCTTACTAATGGCCCCCATATCCATTTACTAGGAAGTCATGGCAGACTAACTTCTTTTCTTTTGTCAACAGGGATATTAGACAGGTGAAAGGTGGTGTGACATAATGGGTAGAGGAGTTAGGAATACCTGGGTTCAAGACTTGCCTTTGATATATATGAACTGTGTGACTGTGGATAAAGTCTCTTAAATTCTCAGTGCCCTGGGCAATTCCTTAGGACTATAGGTAACAAATACATAGCCAATCTATATCAGAGGAGGGAGTTTCCCCACCAGGAGTACCATGTTTGCCACCCTCCCCCCACCTCCGCTGACCAATTCACAATCCAGACTCTCTCCCATCCCTAGTTAGACTGGGAGATAAGGAGACTTCTAGAAATTCAATATTCCTATTCAGTGAATGAGCTAGGAGATGAAATGCCAAGTCTAATACAGTTTAATCCAGTTTTTTGGAATATCAGGTGAGGGAAAGGTGTTACTACAAAATCAGTCTGAAAAACTTGGTTAGAGTCACACGAAGGAGGATTTTAGGTGGCAGGTCAAAGAGTTCACATTTTATCCTGGACGTAATAGGTTGTCATTGAGCATTTTTAAAGCACTGAAGTGCTTTGGGAATATTAATTTGGCAGTTGTATGGAGAACAGATTGGAAGGGAAAGAATAGGGTCTTGGGCAGATGGGGGCACCCACACTTAGTGAGCAAGAGATGTAAAGGAGAAAGAAAAGAAGTGGACAGGTGGGAGGAGAACCAAGAGTGGGCAGAATCACAGCAAGAAGGGGAGGTCGACAGTGTCAAAATCTGTATGGAGGTCAAGTAGACAGAATCAAGAATGGCTGTTGGGCTTTAGCAGTTACTATAAGAGATCACTAATAACTTTGGACAGAGTAGTTCTTGAATTGTCAGAAGTCAGACTTCAAGGGATTCAGAAGTGAATATAACAATAATAGCTAACGTGCTAAGCACTTTACAATTATTATCTTAATTAACCTTGGGGGTTAGATGCTATCATTATCTCCATTTTGCAGATGGGGAAACTGAGACAGGCAAAGGTGACATGACTTGCCCAGAGTCATGCAGCTAGAAAGTATCTGAGACCAGATTTGCACTCAGGTGTTACTGACTTCAGGTCTGGCACTCTATCCACTTTGCCAAGGTGAGGAAATGTGGACAGGTATAGACAATTCCTTCCAGAAGAAAGAAGACTCATAGGTTCACAGAAGAAATATAGAACAATAGCTTCTGGGCATGGCAAGGGCAAGTGAAATTTTTTTTACAGGTTGGGGAGACTTGGGTGTATTTGTAGACTACTGAGAAAAAAAGCCAGTGCATAAGGAGAGATTGAATATTTAACAGAAGCAGTCCTTGAGGGGGAAATCTGCCAAAGGTGGAAGGAGAGAATGGGATCCAGCAGACAGGCAGAAAGGCTGGCCTTGCCAAGGAAAAAGGCCACCTCTTCTTCAGAGACTGCTATAAAAGAGGAGAGGATGGAAGATGACGTCAAGGGGTTTTGAGGTGTGGAGTAGGAGAGAAAAGGCCATAACATATGGCCTGGATTTTCCCAGTAAAAGCATGAGGTGATCTCCTCAGCTGAGAAGGCACAGAGACTGTAGGAGAGAAGCGAAGGTTTGGAACAGTTATGGGGACTGTGATGAGCATTAATCAGGGAAGTAGAGAAGGGTTAAAGATTAGAAGACATCAATCTGTAGTAGACTTTCTCCAGTAGCACATAAGTAGGAAGGAAGAAGGCAAATGATGAGCCTAACTTTGGGTTAGTTTGGCAAGACATGAGAAGTGATTGGACAAGAGGGCAGGGGATTACAGGGCATAGGAGAGTTTACAGTTGAACTGGTCAAGATCATGAAGGAAGAAGAGTGAGGTCAGAGTCAGAATGATGGATTGGGAAAACAGGAAGAGGTGGAATGACTGGAGGCCACAGTGAGAATGTTTAGGAGGAATGAGATGGAAGGGAAGATGGGAGGATGTGATTAGAAAGGAGGAATTTGTGGTTTCAAGATCATGGAAGTAGCATAGTTTTCTGTGATGGTGAGATCTAATATGGATACTTCCCTGTGGATAGTTGAAGGAGAAGGTAAAGGTAAGGAGAGATAAGGAGGTAGATAAACTTTCGATATGTTTACCTAGCTTCTATCAAGACATTCGATAAAATCATTCTGCACCTTCATTGTGAACAAGATGGAAAGATGTGGGCTAGATAATAGTACAGTCAGAGTCAAATTATTATGCTCAAAAACTAATCATTAATCAATCACTATCAATTTAGCTGGTCCCAAGTGTGGAGCTATAGGGCTTGGTCTTTTGTTTTTTTGTTAGAAATGACCTGGCTAAAGACCTAGATGGCAAGCTTATCAGATTGTTAGATGACACAAGGCTGGGAGGGAGAGCTCAAGCACTGGATACAGATATTTGAACCAAGAACATACAATCTAGACAATGTGCCCAGACTTTATTCTGGGAAGAAAGGATGAAATGAACAAGAGATAACTGAATAGAAATAAATGTAAAATCTTAACTTTGGTGGAAGCAACTTAACTGTCCAAGCTCAGAATGAGGGAGATATAGATTAACTGCAGTGATAAATACTGTGGGAAAACTCATTGCAGTTATAAACTTCCTTCCCCTAAAAGCATAGTGTCCAAAAGGAGAAAACTGAGAGTCTTTCTCAGGCCAAACCACATCCAGAGTATTATTTTCATTCTTGGGCAACACATTTTAGGGAGGACATTGACCAACTAACTAGAGCATATTCAAATGGAAGATGACTAGGGTCGCTTTGGAAATCATTCCTTTTGATGTATGGTGGAGAGGACTAAGAATGTTTAGCCTGGAGAAGATATAAGACTCAGGAGTATGGCAGGAGGACGTGATTGACATCTTCAAGGTTTTTAAGATTAGACTGATTCTAGGTAACTCCAGAGAACTTTTGTTGTTCAGTCATTTCAGTCATGCTCGTGACTCCATTTGGGATTTTCTTGGACAAGATATTGGATTGGTTTTCCTTTTCCCTCTTCAACTCTTTTTACAGATGAGGAACTGAGCCAACAGTGTTAAGTGATTTGCCCAGCTAGTAAGAGTTTGAGGTTGGGTTTGTCTTTCTGACTCCAGACCCGGCACTCTATCCACTGCAGCGCCAACTAGATGCACCTGAGAGGTCAGCACTAGGTCCCTAGAACTAAGTAGAACATATAGGGAGGCAGACTTTGACTCAATCCAAGGAATTGGTTTTTTAATATCTCTTTATAGGGATGCATGTTTTTTTCCTTGATAGCATGTTATCTCCTTGAGTACAGGGGCTGTCATTTTTTGTTTTGTATTCTCAGTGCCTGGAATGTGCTAGGTGGTTAAGAAATGTTTTCTGATTGACTTATATGGAAGAACTTCCTAAAAATTCAAGCTGTCCAAAAGTAGAATGGAGGTGATGAGGAGGATAAGGAAGTCCACATGTCAGTTTCTTCCAGATGGATGAGGTTTAATCACAGATATTTAATCACAGATACATCAATACAGAATACATTATGTGTTCATCAGCTATCTGACATAAAGGAAAGACTGCTCTATTAGGAGTTAGAAGGTCAGGTGCAAATTCTGGCTTTCCTACTGACGTTGGGCAATCACTTAAACTGGGCTTTAGTTTTCTCATCTATACAATGAGAGAAATGGGACTGAATGACATTGAAGATACTAGACAACATTCTTCCAGTTTTGGATGGATGCCAGTGACAAGGATGATGATGATGGTGATGATGATGATGGTGATGATGATGATGATGATGGTAGTACTTAGCTGGTCCCTTCAGATTCTCCTCTGGTTCATTTTTTTCTCTCCCCAGTAGTGCTGGACTCCATTCCTATCAACATACTCAAGGCTTTCAAGTAGCATTTAAACAAACAACAGGAGCAAAGAGGGAGCAAGAATCTCAGACCCTTTAGCGAAGCAATAAGGAATTATTCTCCTACATATGACAATTATTTTTTACTTCCTTCTCTCCAGAGTGACTTGGTCTTGGTGCCCATAAATTTATGTCACCAATCAGGAAAGTCTAGGGGAAGTCTCAGCAGCCTTTGTGCCCTGTGATCACCAGCAGGTATAGGAAATTCCTATATAGGTATAGGCCCAAATTCCTCACTTGCTAACCACTCAAATGTAACAGTCCGGTCAGGTTTCCAGGATCTCCCCTGCTTCTGTTGACTTTTTGGCCATTTGGCTTGCCTCAAGAACTTCTGGTCATCCAGAAGTAACTTCCCATCCTTAATAGGTACCATGACTCTGGAGATTGTCTATGTACATACTTGGTTTTTCCTTCATTCTCTTCTTTCTCCTAGGGTTCTCTGCTTTATTCTTCTTGAACATTCACATTTGTTTTACAGCATTATGGGAAGTAATTTTATTGGCATTATTTTTTTTTAAGCAATTGGGGTTAAGTTGCTCAAGGTTACACGGCCAGTTATTTCTGGGTGTGGTGCTGAGCGTCTGAGCCCGGATTCGATCCCAGGTCATCCCGACACTGGAGCCGGTGCTCTTATCGCTGAGCCACCTGGCCGCCCCAATTGGCATTATTCTTGCTGCTGTACAATCTATATGCACCTATCCTTCTCTTCTTATTTTTATTTCTTCTCCTCTTCCTTTTCTTCTCCTCCTCCTCCTTCTTCTTCTTCCTCCTCCTCTTCTCCTCTTCCTCCTCTCCTCCTCTCTCTGTCTCTGTCTGTCTCTCTGTCTGCCTCTCTGTCTGTCTGTCTGTCTCTCTCCTACTCCTCAAGTAAGGGGAAGGAGGTGAGGAGGAAAGACAGCTATCATCCACTGACTCTTATGCATGCCTGCTATATTATTGTTATTGTTGCTTTCATAAATTTACAAATTACAAATCACCAGAATCAAAAACTCAATTGTGCTCCACTGTATCTGTGATCTCATTCATTTCGATGTTCCTTTCTTTTTAAGTTATTGCTTATTTTTAACATTCTTTTAAAAAATTTTGAGTTCCAAATCCTCTTCCTCCCACAAGTCCATTGAGAGGGCAAGCAATATATCAATGATACATGTGAAATCATGCAAAACATATTTCCCTATTAGCCATGTCACAAAAAAGCAAGAAAAAGAAAGATTATGAAAAAAAATGATATTTCAATTTGCACTCAGAGTTCATCAGTTTTCTCTCTGGAGGTGGATAGCTTTCTTTATTATGGATCCTTTGGAATTGTCACAGATCATACAATAGCTAAGTCTTTCACAGTTGATCACCATTATAATACACTGTTACTGCATACAGTGATCTCCTGATTCTGTTCACTTCTCTCTGCATCAAACATACAGGTTTTTCCAGGTTACAACAGTATTCCATCAGAATCATATACCACATCTTGTTCAGCCATTCTCCAATTGATGGGCATCCCATTAATGTCCAATTCTTTGCCACCACAAAAAAGGCTGCTATAAATATTTTTGGACATATAGGTCTTTCTTCTTTGATCTCTTCATAATACCAATCTAGGAATGGCATTGCTGAGTCAAAAGGTATGCACAGTTTTATCCTTCTTTGGTCTATAAATTGTTCTTTAGAATGGTTGAAACAGTTCACAACTCCACAAACACTGCATTAGTGTTCATAGTTTTCCAAATCTCCTCCAACATTTGTCACTTTCCTTTCTTATCATGTTAGTCAATCTGATAGGTGTGAAGTGGAACCTCATAATTGTTTTAATTTACATTTCTCTAATCAATAGCTATTTAGAACATTTTTTTCAGATTATAGGTAGCATTAATTTCTTCCTCTACAAATTGCCTGCTGATATGCTTTGACCATTTATCAGTTAGATAATCGTTCTTATTTTGTAAATTTGACTCAATTCTCTACATTTTTTTAAACAAATGAGACCTTCATCAGAGAAATTTGCTGTAAAAATGTTGATATTACTTCATTGTCTATGGTACCTTCTAGCTAAAGGTAGTTTCCATACTTATCTCTTTTAATTAGATCTATTTTCTTGCTCTTGCTTTATCCAAGATCACAGTTGCTACCCCTGCCTTTTTTGCTTCAGCTGAAGGACAATAGATTTTGCTCCAGCCCCTTATTTTAACTCAGTATGTATCTTTCTGTTTCAATTCTATTTCTTTGTAAACAACATATACTTGGGTTCTGATTTTTAATCCATTCTTGCTGTCTGCTTCTATTTTATGGGTAAGTTCATCCCATTCACATTCACAGTTATGATTACTAATTGTATATTTCCCTCCATTATATTTTCTTATATATATCCTTCCCCCTCTCTCTTTTTACCCTATCCTCCTCAGAAGCCTGTTTTGCTTCCAACCATTGCCTCTTAATCCTCTCTCCTTTTTATTACTCTTCATCCTTTTGTCTTATCCTATTTCCTTCCTACTTCCCTGTTGGTTAAGATAGATTTCTCTATGCAACTGAGTGTGCATATACATACATACAAATACATATATGTACACATACATGCATCTATATTCTTCACTTTTTGAACCAATTCTGATGAGAGTGAGGTTCAAATGTTGTCTGTCATCTCCCTCCATTTTCCCCACCACTGTAAAAGCCCTTCCTTGCACACCTCTTCTATGTGAGATATTTCCCCCATTCTTCTTCCTTCCCCTTTCTTCCAGTGAATGCCTCTTTCTCATTCCTTCTTCTTTTTTTAGATTATCCCAACATAATTGACTCATATCCACATCCTTTGTCCTCGTAGATGCCTAATAATGATAAAGTTCCCTTTTTAATGTGTACAATTGCGTAAAACATTTCCATATTAGTCATTTTGTGCAAGAAGACTTAAACAAAAAAAAGAAATAAAAAAGAGAGAAAGTGAAAAATAATATGCTGCCTCTACCCTACTAGCATCTTAGCTCTGCCTCTAAATGTTCCTTTCCTCCACACAGAATCCACTCAACGTGCTTGAAGGCTTTCTTCACTTTCTGCTGGCACATCTCCAGGGTGCTGTCTGCCTGTCGACCCTCACCAACACCAACATCTGCTCTTTCTGTCCGACATTTCCCCGATGATACTACTGTTCTTTAGAGACACCTCCCCACCAACCTCTATCTACTGTCTGGATTACAACATGCATTTGGACAGCCATCCAATGGAAGCCTTGGTCACCAGTATGTATGTCTGAAATAAATAGTACACATGGAGAGCAAGTTGGATCCACCATCGAATAGGTTGGGTAGAGGAGGCTCAATAATTTTCAGGAAATTACAACGTTTCTTTCCATATCCCCAACTTCCAACAAAAGTCAAGATTCATCTTTTCAATGTCACGATATGGCAACAAGACTACAGACGTGTTGCTGTTTAGTTGTTTCAATTACATCTGACTCTTCATGACCCCATTTGGGGTTTTCTAGGCAAAGGTATTGGAGTGGTTTGCCCTTTCCTTCCCCAGCTAACTTTATGGATGAGGAAACTGAGGCAAACAGGGTTACATGACTTGCCCAGGGTTACACAGCTAGTAAATGTCTGAGGGCAGATTTGAACTCAGGACTTCCTGACTCCAGGTCTGGTTTATATTCAATGTGCCACCTAGCTGCCCAAACTACAGGTATAGACCTCAAAAATTCCTTGAGAATTCAGCAGATACCTTGCTCCAGAACCTGGGCATTGTCACAGGCAAAGCCACTGCCCCCAATCACCACGCATAACACTACTCTACAAAAATTTAAAAATGACAGTTTTCAAAGACTTTGCCATGTATAGTCTATGAGTTATGAGAAGCTTTCAAAATATGGCAAAAGAAATGGAGACCAAGCGGGCATAACAGCATGCCACAGATGGCATGACACCCTCACCCTCCTTTCTGCTGCTGTAATTGTCCTGAGGATGCTTTTAGTGAGTTTCCATCCCAATGCTTTTATTCAGTTACAAAAGACACTTGTGAAATAGTCTACAGACCATTAAGTGTAAAAGGATAATGGGAAAATAGTGACTCATCTCAGGTCCATTTCTACCTGAACTCCATCTGAAAACTTGAGAACAGCATAATAAAGTAACTCACATCTTTATAATACTCTAAGATTTTCCAAAGGCACTGCTCATGATAAACCTTTAAGGGAAATAGTGAAAACATTATCTCCATTTTACAGATGAAGTACAGAAAGGTCAAGTGACTTGCTTGGGGCCACCCAACTCATAAGTGTGAGAGGCAGGGCTCAAGCTAAATGTGTCTAAGTAGATTGACTTGGTTGAGCGTATTGTGTAGTCTAAGGGTGGGGAACCTGCAGCCTCAATGCAGCACGTGGTCTTCTAGGTCCTCAAGTGTGGCCCTTTGACTGAATCCCAACTTCCCAGAACAAATCCTCTCTAGGTCCTCAAGGGCGGCCCTCTGACTGAATTCCACCTGCACAGAACAAATAAATCCTTCTTAATAAAAGAATTTATTCTGTCAAACTTGGACTCAGTCAAAAGACCTTACCCAAGGACCTAGAAGGCCACATGTGGCCTCAAGGCTACAGTTTCCCCACCCCTGGATAGTCCCTAGACTCAACAAAATTGCAACTGGGGTGGAGGAAGAAATGTTCCCTTGCACAAAGTGGATTGGTATGGCTGATGTTTGAAGAACCCACAGTTACTGGCTGTGTAACCCTCAACAAGTCATTCAGCTTTCCAAGGCCTCAATTTACCCCTCTGTATAATGAGTGGATTGGACAGTATGACTTCTGAGGTCCCTTCCCGCTTGAGAAATATGATTCTCTGTGTGACCTTGGGCAAGTCATTTTTTGTGTCTTGACCACTTGTTCCTCCTCTATATAATGAGACTTTTAGACATCTCAAACTGAATGTCCCATTAGAAATCTCAAAACCAACATGTCCAAAGCTGAGCTTATTCTCTTTCCTCTTTCCAAACCTCTCTATTCCTGCCAAGTGTTCTATCATCCTCCCAACCACCCAGGCTCTCAACCACGATGTCATAGTCTACTCCTCTGTCCCATATATCGAATTAGTCCCAAATGTCATTTCTACCTTCATACCATGTCCCCTAAGATGTCTGCTTCTCTCTGCTCACATGGCTCTCATTGCCTCATTTCCAGACCACGGGATCAGCCTCCACCCAGCTGGGAAAGTTATTTTCCAAAAGTACAAGTCTCCCTATGGCATCCCTGACTCAGTCAATTCCAGTGACTCCCAATCAGAGATAAAGCCTCTTCACAACCTTTCTAACCTTCTCACACCTCACTCTCCTCTCTGCCTACCCTGGCCTCCTGGCTCTTGCTCATTTATGACATTCTATCTAAAGACTCTATACCTTTTCACTCTCTGTCCAGACTGGCCTCCATGCCCAGGATGCTTTCCTTCCTCATCTCATCTTCTTCACGAGGTCTTTCCTGGCCTTCCCTCCCTCCCCCTAACCTCCTGCCCCTCACCTGGTTGCAGAGTTACCTCCCATTTACACTCAATATCTCCACATGTACCTGTGTTTCTACCTGCTCTCTCTACCACTAGACGGTGAGCTAGTTGAGATCAGGGCCTGTGTTTTTGCCTTTCTTTGTATACTGTGTACTTAACAACGTGCCTGGTACATAATAAGTACTTGGTGTCTGCCTGTGTTCAGGTACCCTCTCTCCTCCCCACTCTTTCTGCCATGTGAGCTTTGGGGAAGGAAAAGGATTGAGGGAAGGGTTTTCCAACAGGAAACTGTATCCAGTCCCAATGAGAAGGCATGAGATAAACCAACTGTGTGCTTGTTTATTTATTTGCAAAAACACCACAAAACCTCTTCCTGGTCAAAATAGGGGCTATTTATTCTGAGGCCATATGGGATCTGTATATTTTCCAACTCAGAGAAGGCAGAGTTTCCCAAGAGACAGCACTTCCCCTCCTGACGTCTCCCTTTACAATTCGGAACCCTTCCCGTAGATGCTTGCCGACAGTCTAGGTTTGTGTTGAGAAGGATCAAAGCAAGACTGGGGGCTGGGGAGGAAGGCCAAAGGATCTCTCTGAGCAACATCAAATGGCCTTCCTGTGCATCTCTGTTTGTTTAGGGTAAAGGATGCAGTGTTTTGAAGGCTGTCCCTGTCTGGCACCAGTGGGCCTTGTCAACCGGCTAGCCCAGCTTTGAACCTTCTGGCAAAGGTAAACACAGCTCTCTGGGGCTGGGAGCAGGACGTGGTTTAGTCCCTTCCAGAGATGGGCCACCCCATGGTTGTCCTGAATCACTGAACTAGCTCATCCCCTATCTTCTCCCCAGTATACATCTTGCCGTCTGGCCGGATTCGCCGGGTGTTCTTGAAGAGGTTTCTTCCAGTTTTGGTGACATAGATGCCAGGGACACCCTGCTCTTTGGTCCTCAGGAGCCTCCAAGCAGTGGAGTACTGTCTCATGTTACCTTTTTCTTGTCTTTAGGACAGAAGCCCAATTTGGGGGTTTGAAGGCCTTTATGACACCATAGGATTTAGAGTTGGAAGGACCATCAGCTCATGGCCCTAGATCTGGAAAAGACCTTCAAGTTCATCTAACTTACTCCCCTCATTTTACACAGGAGGAAACTGAGGCCCAGAGGATGGGATTTGTCCAAGGTCAGACATCAAATATATGTCAAAGCCAGGACTAGAACCCAGAGCCTTGGACCTGAAATTCAGTACTCTCTCCTCTACTCTGCATTGCATTACAGAATCGTTATAGTTGTCACATACCATTTGGAACAATTTGAGGGCCATGCTGCCTCCATATGTGTAGACGTGGCCAAGGCAAACCTCACAGATGCCAATGACATTAAGAGCATAGAGACCGCCTCCATGCAAGTGGCCAGTGACTATATCCAATGAATGGCATGTGGACCAATAAGGTCACTTCCAGATCTGTCTGTTCCCTTTGCTTCAATCCACTCCATTCCCTTCCATGCCTTCAGCATGAGTAGATCAGATGAGAAGTGGGTTAGGTACCATAACATCACAGATTCTGCAGGAACAATACTTTTTTACAACATGCCCAGGACATTGTTGCCAACCTCTGTTTGAAGACCTCCAGGGAGGAGGAACCTATCCCACCTAGAGGCAACCCATTCCCCTTATTATTAGGTTTTCACCCATTGTACCAGTTCTGTTTTGTGGGGCCAAGCGGGAAAAGAAATATCAAATCTTTCTTCCAGCCTTTTAAATATCCCAAGGCAGTCCATGCCAGCCCACCCAGACTTGAGTCCTCTCTAGGTCAAATGTTCCCATGTCTTTCAAGCAAGCCTCATCTAGAATGATCTCTGTTCCCATCAGAACATAGGAGCTCTAAATCTAAACCTAAATCTAAGCCCTCTTCAGCCTCAGTTGCCTTATCTGTATCCTGGGGATAACAATACCTGTCCAGCTTAACTAAAAAAAAAATTGTTTTGGGGATTGAGTGTGAGAATGTATTTGACAGTAATTTATGAGATGCTAAATAAATGTGAGCTGTTATTATTGTTTGAGCTGGAAGGAAGGAAATAAGCATTTATTCAATGCTTACTATGTGCCAAATTCTGGAGATTCAAATAT
Source organism: Petaurus breviceps papuanus (assembly GCF_028583685.1). NCBI lineage: Eukaryota > Metazoa > Chordata > Mammalia > Diprotodontia > Petauridae > Petaurus > Petaurus breviceps. Next base: position 513,981 of record NW_027187223.1, read on the forward strand.
GAGCCAAAAGAAAGACAGTCCCTGCCCTAAAGGGGCATACATTTGAATGCAGGGAAGACAGCAAACAAAAAAGAACAGAAAAACGGTGTCTGGTACTTAGTACAGGGGCATATCTCAGAAGTGCAGAGAGGCAGGAACAAGGTCAGGAAGAGAATAAAAACAGATTAGCCTGGGTCCTTCCACAAAATGCAGTCTCCAGGAGGAGAAGGGGAGGAGCCCTCATGGGGGATATTCCAGATGCGGGCTGGTAGACTTTTCTGGGGCAGGGAGGTTCTAGGTGCTCAAGGAAGTTCCAGGATGAGCCAGGAGTAGAAAAGACAGTTTTGAAGACCAGAAAGTCAGGGGTAGGGTCAGGAGGAGAATGAAGACTGAAGATACAAAACTGAAAAGAAACAGTCTCTGCTCTCGGGAAACTTACATTCTAATGAGAGAAGGGAAGAAACACATACACAGATAAGTCAATAGAACATATATATGTACTTGTACATATACATATATACGTGTATATGCATATGTGTATATATATACACACTCATTAAGATAATTTCTACTACTGGGGAAGGGAATTAGAAAAGGCCTCTTACAGTTTTTTTTTTTTTTGCTTTTTGGAGGGGAGAGGGAAGGGCAATTGGGAGTTAAGTGACTTGTCCAAGGTCACATGGCTAATAGGTGTTAAGTGTCTGAGGTCAGATTTGAACTCAGGTCCTCCTGACTCCAGTGCCGGTGCTCTATTCACTGTGCCACCTAGCTGCCCCAAGCCTCTTACAGTCTTGAAGAAAGCCCAGGAGTCCTTATTTACAAAATGATTTTTATTAATACCTTTTGTTTTTGCATCAACTATATTTCTCAATATATCTCTCCCTAGTTTTCTCTTAGAGAAAAGAGCCATCCCTTTTAATAGAGTACTTAAGAGAGAGAGAAGAGACAGAGACACAGAGACAGACAGACAGAGTGAGAGAGAGAGAGAGAGAGAGAGAGAGAGAGAGAGAGAGAGAGAGAGAGAGAGAGAGAGAGAGAGAGAGAGAGAGA
>NW_027187223.1:515019-629803 GCF_028583685.1 Petaurus breviceps papuanus
AGAGAGAGAGAGAGAGAGAGAGAGAGAGAGAGAGAGAGAGAGAGAGAATTCAGCAAAACTAAATAAAGACTTCAAAAAGTCTAATGTTATATGAAGGTTCACTACCCACACTCCTTAACCTCAGCAAAAGAAAGCAGGCAGCAAGCTGCCTTTGCTTATCTCATCTTTGGGGCCCCAAACTTGGCTGTTCTCTTATCACTGAGTTCAGTTTTCATTCTTTTGTGGCTGTCAATATATCCTGTGCATTGTGGCAGTCTTTGCCCATACTGTTTTCCTTCTTCTACTTACATAGATTTGCATCAGTTAATATGTCTTCCTGTGGGAAGCAGAGGCTTCTAAGAGACCATGTGCAAAAAGATTGGGGGACAGATGGAATCTTGGACCTATGGATGAGAAACTTATATGTAGAAAAAAACCAGGATACTTTCCCAAATCTTTTTGATAGCTTAGATCGTATGAATTTTTAAAATTTGCATAGGCATTTCATGAGAAAAATCATGTATTTATTTGTTCTTTTATCTGGAAAATGGTGCATATTTTGCTATTTGAGAGCAAAGCCAGTCGTGAAGTATTTGTTTGTATCCATTTGTAGAAGGAATAGAAGTTGATTGGTTTAGCTAGAATGTAGAGTGCATGAAAGGGAAGAATGTGCAATCAACCTGGAAAGAGAAGTTGGAACCAAATTGGAAAGGGATTGCAATGCCAGGTAGAGGAGTTTTTACTTGACCCTCAAGGCAATAGGGAGCCAGTGAAGCTTCTTGGGGAAGGGAATGCCATGGTCAGACATACACTTTAGAGAAATCCCTGTGGTAGACATGTAGAGAATGGAATGGAGAGGGTAAGATATTGGAGGCAGGGAAAGCAACTAGGCGGAAAATGTCTTCTTCCTATGATGAGGTGGGTGACAAAGCTTGTATTAGGGTAGTGAATGTGTGAATGGAAAAAAAGGGGATGGGTGTGAGATACGTTGTGGAGGAAGAATCAACAAAGCTAGGCAACTGTGTGAAGGAGAAGGAAGAGCTGATTTTGCGAATTTGAATAACTGAGAGGATGGTGGTGTACTTGGCAAAAAGAGAGAAGTAAAGTGGAGTGGATTCAGTGGGACGAGAGATAATGAGGTCTGTTTTGGACATGGTAAATTTGAGATGCCTACGAGATGTCTAGTTGGAAGTGTCCAATGGCCAGGTCTGGAGATCATGTGATGACTGGATTTAGATCTGGGACTCAGTCACACAGAGAGGGACGAGCCTGTGAAGAGCTGATTGAGGTCACCAAGAGGGAGGAGAGAGATTGACAAGACAAGGTGGCTCAGGACAGTAGCCTTGGGCTTCAGCCATGGTGAGGGGGTGGGATATGAGGGAAGAACTCTTGCAAAAGAGACCAAAAGGTATCAGTGAGACAGGGAGAAGGAAAAGTGGGGGAAAGCCATGGCAAAAAAAGCCTGGAGAAGAGAGAGTTATCCCTTCCACATCACAACTTTCCCCAGCATGGTTTCCATATATCACAGGTCAGCATGAGACATTAAATGGGAATTTTTGTTGAATTTTTCAGAAGTTGTGGATGACACAGAGCCTATGACCAAATACTTAACCCAAATTTTATGATAAAGTACTGTGAACACCCCATAAAAGAAAAAGAAAAAATTCAGACTTCTCTGGTACAAAAGGGGGGGGGCCAAAACTTTTATGCAGATTTTCCATATGGGGAGTTGGGTTGCCACACCCCTAACCCCCGCAATGTGAAAGGGAAAACTATAGCAGGAAAGGGTGGCCAGCAGACTCAACTGCTGAAGAACAGGACCTAGAAAAGGATTGAACAATAAAGAGATTATGTGTCATCTTGGAGAGAATAGTTTCAGTTGAGTGATGAAGTTGGAAACCTCTGGGGTGGGTAAAAATGTAAACTGCTCCATGAACATTCATATGGGAGAGGACCTCAGAGACCATCTGGTCCAATCCTGTCATCCTTCATGAAGACACAGAGGCCCAGAGAGGGGTGGTGACTTTCCCCAAGGCCTACTCTACTCACCAATTAGTGAAATGACAGCTGGAGCCTTGGGAGCCTTAACTCTCCTCCCTTTCTGGCCACAGAGGACAAGGAGCCCACGTGAAGCCAAAGTTAGGTGCATGATGGGAAACAGGATCAGACAGCAGTGTACCTGAAAGAGGTTTGGGGATTTTAGCAGACTGCCAGTTTGGTATGAGTCAAGATTGTCATCGGCAGCCCCCAAAAGGCAGATACTGTAACACTGTGATGCATTCCAAGGAGCAGAGCTCCCAGGAATAAGGAGGGGAAAGTTCTTCTGGTCTCTGACCTGGTCAGACCCCACAGAGAAGCTCTTCTTCAGTCTGGACACCAGTTGAAGGACATGAACAAGGTGGAGAGGGTCCTGTGTCCATGACACATAAAGAGAGGTCAAGGGAACTGGGTTGGTTAGCTTAGGAAAGAGAAGACTCAAGGGGGTGACAGCTGTCTTCAGGTATTTGAAGGGAGCACGATTGATGTAGAAATGCAGCTTTCCCAAGCTTAGCCCCAGTGAAGATCTGAGAAAGCACACCTCCCTTCTTCCTTTGCCGAGATGGAGGATTATGGGTGTGGAACAAAGGAGGAAACTGTCATACTTGGTTGAGTGTTGGTTGATTTGGCTGAACTGCTGCTTTCCCCTTTCTTTTACATCCTTTGTTGCAAGGTATTCATTGAGTATCTCTACGTATCCAGCTTGATGCTTGGCACTGCCTGGGATAAGATGTCTGAGACTTGGGCCCTGTCCCTGTGGAATTTACAATTCATGGGATCACACGATGGAAGGGATCCTAGATCTCCAGCTGGAAGGGCCCTCAGAAGCCAGCAAGTCCACCCCCTCATACAAAAGAGGAAACTGAGGCCCAGGAAGGGGATGGGACTTGCTCAGGGTCACACAGTAGTTGGTATCCTAGGTAGGACTTAAACTCAGTTCTGCTGACTCTAGGTCCAGTTTCTTTCCCATGGCACTGTGCTGTTTCCCTGGAGGACAAGACATGAAGGAGTCAGAAGCAAATGAAAGGTCATTGAGTAAATTAGAAATTAGAGAAAGGAATTCCCATGACACAAACAAAAGAATCCTTGGGTGGCCCACATTCCTGTCCTGAGTCTCTGGTTGAACTCAGCTAGCCTTCAGGAGATAGGCGAGCCTCCCTGATGCCCAGGGCACGGGGCTGGCTGCCCCAACAGAGAACCAGTGTCAGAACCAGAAAGTTCAAATCCTGCTTCTTACACATGTTGCATGTGAGTCCCTGGACAAGTCATTTAATCTGTCAGTGATTTGGGTGATACTCTGAGACAGAAAGTGGCATAGTAGGTGCTAAGCTGCATCGGCAGAAGGCATCTCTTCACTGGAAGTTCCCTATATACAAGTCTTGTAATATATCTATATTCATATAAATAATTAATATTAAAATAGAAATTTTTATTCTAAATAGCTCCAATTTCTAGAGTGCTCTATAGTTTAGAAACTGTTTTTTTTTCTCACAATAAATTTATGAAGTAAACAGAGAAACTGTCATTTGACAAATTAGAGAACTGAGGTAAAATTAAACAGTCCCATTGGTAGCAGGTGGAAGATCTGGGTCTTTGGTCCACCAGTGGCACCATCCCCCATGCCTCACAGACAAAGGCCTGATTTGTGTATGTGTATGTGTATAGAAGGCCTCCTTTGTGAAAGTCATCTTCGGATTCCTCAAGGTGGTAAGTAAGGTGGCCCACTGGGGCCCTGAAGGTTATACTACTGGTTATACTACTCTGTCAGGACCCAGGGAGCCAGAAAGACTTTGAGTATGGATCCGGTTGCCCTTGTGTGTCCTTCATCTCAAGACCAGAATAACTAATGAAGAGAGGCTCAGCAACCCTCTGAAATTACCACACATTTGCATCCTACTTTTTTTGTGGGGGGCAGCTAGGTGGAGCATAGATAGAGTGCCGGGTCTGGAGTCAGGATGACTCATCTTCCAAAGTGTAAATCTGATCTCAGATACTTACTAGCTGTGTGATCCTGGGCAAGTCATTTAACCCTGTCTGCCTCAGTTTCCTCATCTGTAAAATGAGTTGAAGAAGAAAATAGCAAACTGTTCCAGTATCTTTGCCAAGAAAACCCCAAATGGGGTCACCAAAAGTCCGACTAGACTTAAAATGATTCAACAAAAATAGTTCCAACCGTGGAACATGGCAGTACCAAGAGTTCATGGTTCCTTAGCTGAGAACTAGGGAAGTGACCTGGGTCCATCTGTTCCTTGCCCTGCTCGGCCCACACCTCGTGTGTTGTGCTCACTTCTGAACATAACATTCTTAGAAGGCTTTGGACAAGTTGTAGTGAATCCGGGGGAGGGTGACCATGACAGGAAAAGACTTTGAGGTCATGCCGTATGAAGATGCTATGAAGGAACAGGGGATGTTTAGTCTGGAGAAGAGAAGACTCAGTGGGAAACCTGATGGCTGTCTTGAAACATAGGAAGGGTAGTCAAGCCTGGAGGAGGAATAAGAATGGCATTGCTTGGCCCCACAGAACAGGGCTGGGAACTGTGGCAGGGAGGAGCAGAGAGGCTGATTTAAACTCCATGTAGCCACAAGTGGAACAGGCAGCCTCAGGGGAGAATGTCCCCACCCAAACACTGGGGGGTCTTCAAGCAGATGCATTGGGAGGTGCATAGAAGGGATTTTTCTTCAGGTATGTCTTAGATCAGAATTCCCTTTCAACTGGAGAGCCTGGTATTCAGTGGGATCCACTCCTAAGTGAAAGTGCTCATTTGATGATTGGGGACAAGGGTAATCTCTTGCAGGAGAGCAACATCTTCTACATGGTTCCCAGGGTTGCTCTGAAAGGGGAATGGGAAAACAATTAGAGCTTGGTTGGGGTTGTTCTCACCATGTGACTAGTCCTGGACTCCATCAGCCTGGTCTTGGTCAAGGTCAAGGTCAGATTCCCTGATGGAGAGAGCTGCCTCCAGGCTGCTAGGCCCAGAGAACAGAGTGAAGGGAGCTGAATGACCTGCCAAACTGATGGGACCATTTGCATTGCTAAGAGTTGCCTAGCAGCACAGGCAGAGCTCCTGGGCCGGTGCTAAGGAGACTCAGTGAAATACAGGCTGTAAACCAAAGGAGGTTGCAAACACACACACATACAAATAACACAAACACATACAAAGAACACACAGACACACGTAAGCCATATGCTTACAGACATAAGTACACAAAACAACACACAGACCCAAACAACACGCATACACAATCCACTCACAGACATAAGTACGCAAAACAACACACAGCCACAAAACCACACATAAACAATCCACTCACAGATATAAATACACAAAACAATACAGATACAAATACATACACAATCTATTCAGATATAAGTACACAAAACAGTACACAGATACAAACACACACAAACATACACAACGTTGTGTCACTAAGTCAACAAAGTCTCCCAAAGCACTTCAGTATTAGAAAGTTGTGTGATGACAAGCTTCCTGGAGTTGGAGGCAGGAGGCCCAAGATGTGGCCTGGAAGTCCTAGTCTTGGTTCCCCTTCTCTGGGTCTCAGTTTCCACCTTTGTAAAATGAGGAGAAGGGCTCCCTAACAAAAATCTCTGAATCAATGTTTCTAGGAGCCAACAACCTTTCCAAAAAAGTGTGTGTGTGTGTGTGTGTGTGTGTGTGTGTGTGTGTACTAATGCACCCATGTTGATTGATTAAACATAGGTGGCGAGGGTAAGGGCAGCAAAGTTCTGGTCCTCCCTTCTGTCCTGCTGGTACCCAAATAGGATGGTGGAAGGATTGCACCTACTCTTGGGACTCCAAGTCCCAAATGTGTTTATGTGTGTAACTGTTAACTTCTGGGCCAGGGGACTTGAATTGCTAAATTCAAGATTCTTGAAACACTAAATCTCCAGCTAGCTTGCCAGTGTCCAAGCTGAAAGGGTGCCGTGTAGAAACCAATATAATACTCTATTTGTGCCTTCCCCAGCACTATCATCTGGCCCAATCTGTACAGTCTATATCCATTAATACATCACAACAATTATACCAACTTTTCCAGAAGCTACATAATGCTAATAGTTCAACTTAAGATCCCCAGGTCTTTCTGAAGCGAAATGAAATGGAACCAGGTCTTTCCTATCCTAGATTTAGACAATTTATTTTTTGAACCTCAGTGTTAGACTTTATATTTATTCCAGTGACATGACATGGTCTGGGCCAACTTGGAGCCTCTGGAGGTCTTACTGGATCCAATATATCAGCTCTTCCTCCCAGATTCTTATTAGCTAAATATTTGATGAATAGACACCATTAGGGAGAGAGTTGGTGTTGGTGGCAACACTGGTCTGTGGGCCAGCATCACAAAGCTTTGGCTTTTTGGAAGGGATCTCAGAGGCCATCTCTATCAACACCAATTTGAACAGAACCCACTCTGGAACACACCAATAAGCTTCTCCTGGAAGACTTCCTGGGTAAGGAAACTACCTCCCCATCCCAGGTGGACCGTTCCACATTAGATAGGCTCTGACTATTAAGAAACTTTTCTTTGGGGCAGCCAGGTGGCACAATGAGTAAGAGCACTGGTCCCAGAGTCGGGATGACCTGGGATTGAATCCGGGCTCTGATACTTAGCACCACACCCAGAAACAACTAGCCATGTAATCTTGAGCAAGTTACTTAACCCCAATTGCTTAAAAAAAAAAAACACCTTTTCTTTACAATCAATCTTAAGGCACATTTCTCTTCACTAGTCATTCTTGGTTCTACCCTCAGGGGTTAGTAGAATGGTCTAGTCTGACCTAGAATAAATAGCCTTTCGGATATTTGAAGACAATTAGTATGTTCCCTCAACATAGTTCCACCCTTTCTCCCCAACACACACACACACACACACACACACATCTCATCTCCAAGTTTAATGTCCCTAGTTCCTTCAATCCATTCAGTCTTGAAACCCTTCACCACCCTGATCACCCTCTTCTGAACATACATATGTCACCTCATCTATGACTTTCCTAAAGTACGAATGCCAGAACTGAGTCCAGCACACCATTTGTGGCCAGGGTGTGGGACCATGGGGCTCCCTCATTTTGGATACCATATCTAAAGTTATGTCAGTTGTTTGGAGTTTTTGGTTCACTGAAGCCTCCAGATTTCTTTTTTTCATGAGAATCTAATCTAGCCACTAGTTGATTCCCAGGAGTGGGGAACCTGCAGCATCAAGGCCACATATGGCCCTCTAGGTCCTCAACTGTGGCCCTTTGCCTAAATCCCAACTTCACAAAACAAAACCCCTGAATAAAAGGATTTATTCTGTAAAACTTAGACTCAGTCAAAAGACCGTACCCGAGGAATTAGAAGGCCTCACCCCTGAACCAGACCCTACGCTTTCTGTCAGAACTGGACAGTAGGGTGATACCATCCATACTAGAATTGTCAGCAAGTCTGAGGCATGCTATCTGCCCATACCCCAATCAAGCTCTTTTTTTTTTTTTTTACCATACAGTGGAAAAAGCATGGGAGTTCAAGGACCTGAATTCAAATCCCTTCTCTGACACCATTTCTGTGACCTTGGACAAGTCATGTCAGTTCCTTGGGTGTCAGTGTTCTCCTCTGTCAGAAGAGGGCCCTGGACTCAATGGTCCTTCGGGATCTAGATGTAAAATCCTGTGATCTTACAATCTCATTGTCCCAACAAGACAGGAACCTGAGGCTTTGAGAAATCCAGTTTGTTTCTCCAAGACTAGAGGGTAGCTCAGATTCTATTATGCCAGTGGAGAACACTTTCATGATATAACCTGTATGGCTCAGACTGAGAGTCCTCTGGGAGGCCTGGGGGAGGGGGGAACGGTCACTTTGGAGGACCTCCAGGAGGATACAGGGCTTCAGTTAGGCCAAAAAAGGAACATTTTGGCCAGGGCTTGAGTTACATCTGTGCCTTCATCTTCCTTTCTCTCAGATTCTTTCCCAAAGTGTTGACCATCTGGTCAAGGTCTTATCCCTGATTATAGCTGTCCCCCTCCCCTCCTACCTCCTGTTTTGCCCAACCAGGATCAGCCACTGTAATGTAATTGCCAAGGAAAGGCAACTTCCCAAGGTTCAAAATACCAGCGTAGGTGCTCTCCATTTTACTCAGTGACAAACCAAGAACAGAGAAGGTCAAAACATGACATCATTCCAAATACAGCATTTACTAAGAGTGATTAAATAATCTCCAAGTACTACCCCACCCCAGGACCTTCCAATCATTCAATCAATTACAAAGTCCCAGTTCTACATACTTCTCCACCCCTAGGCTATACCTTCATTTAGTCCACCACAAAGCCCCTCTTCTCAAATGGAGATTAGTTTCCAAACATAAGTAAAATACATTCATTTGCTCAACCATAGAACACAAAAAGGTCAAAAGTTCCCCACCCCTGGATCACAATTGAATCTACCCCAGAGTTACATCAAGTTTAAGCACAGCACTTAATACCCAAATGGAGTTCTTTTCTTCATCTTGACAAGAGGCAAGTTCTCAGCAATCTTAGTTCCTGGGGAGACAAGGCTTAGCAAGGCCACAAGATACATTGCCAGTCTCTTCACTAATTCATCCTCTGTCTGTAGAACAGTCCTAGAACCCCTGAAAACATTAGCAAAACCCTCTCCCAGGATTTCTGTAAACATACAACAAGAAAATCCTTCTTCAGGGCTTCTGAACCAACAGAAAGGTTCCCAGACCCCTGCAACAACAGCACTGTCCTTCACCAGTGGGCAGTATTCACTCTCTGTCTGCAGGACAGTCTCAGGGCTTCTTAACCAAAAGCCAGGTTCCAGGAATTCTTCAACAGGACAGTCTTTCACCAGTGGACAAATCTGGCAAAACAACATCAAAACAGACAGACAAAGTACCAGCAAAACAGCCAAGTCTCCTCAGTCCTTGGCAGCTCAGGGGGCAGGTCTCAAAAGTCCAGGGCAATTCAAAGTGGCCCTCAGCAATCCTTCTCAGTCTCTCTCTCTGCCTCCATGAGGTGCTGCTTCCAAAAAGTCCTTCTGCCTCTCTCTTGTCTCTCCAAATCTACATCACCAGCTCCTCCCAGTTCAGGACTTTCTTTTCACATCAACAAGTCCATCCCACAGGTGGGATTAACAAGCTCTGGATTTTTAACACAATCAATTTGAAAACCAAGCCAATACAGGGGAATCTTTAATTGCCATTACTATCACAGCCACACATGGCAGTGGTGGACTTTTGCTTGGGGTCTTGTGGTGCTGAGCCCAAGTCCTCATTCCTGGGAAGCTCACAGAAATGAATTTGACCTTACCTCATTGCTATGGACCTCTAGCAGGTTCTAGGGCCTCCAACTTTGGATTCACCAGACCTCTGGGGGAGATGAGGTCAGAGGTGACATTTATTTAAAAATCTTCTGCTGTCCAGAACTATGATTCATGGCACGCTGCTGAGAACTTGCCCACACTTGACTCTGGGAGCCCCGCCAGAGCCCCGGACAGTATTTATTTATTTTTCAAGTTTGCAAAAGCAAGTGTGTGTCTGACCATCTCCAACTCTTGAATCTCAGGTTCCTATCTGAACCTCTTGCCAGATCTCTGGTAGACTAAACCCTTCCCACAGGAAGACTCCACTCACTGGTCCTTTAGCGCTTTGGGACTGGGGCGAACCCTGTTCTCATCATGGGTGAGGTGCAGGTTAGCTGGAATTTTCCATCTTTCTGTTACATTTTGGGTGGGGATGTGCCATTTCTATCTGGGAAAGGGGGAGGTGGAGAGGTGGCAGGGTGCCAAGGTCTTCCTCCATCCATATTGGTTCTAGTGCAAACACCCCTGAAAACAATTACAACCAGACTGATCTATAAGGAGGGGGAGGAAAGATCCACAGTGTGAGGATGCCAGTTGCCCTGGGAGGTTAAGCAACCAGGAGTTGGGGGCAGGAAGACAAGGAGAAAGCAGGAATGTAACAGAACAGGGCTGGGCAGCCTGGGAGACACTGTGGACTGCCTGTCCCCCCATACACTGTGTACACATTTGGAAACACTTTATAGCTGTTTATTTGCCCAAGGTTTAATTCTCCCTCACTTGCCCACATGATGCCCTTGAGAGGAAGGTGGGTCATAAACCTAGTTCGGTCCATCTTCTTCGTTGGCCAATTGTGCCAGCCCCTGCCCCCACCAAGATGTCCTCTCCAGAGTGTCTGTGGGAAAGCAGGACTCTCAGCTCGGTTCAGGGACCTCTGGTTATCTGCTCACTGTCTGGGCTGTGCAGGTCTGGGAGGCAGATTCTCAGCTTCCACTCGAAGTTGCTGGGAGAGAGGCTACCAAAAACAGAAAAGTCATCTTCGAGCTGTAGGGAATGTTGGTGCTACATGGGACCTTAGCAGGCAGAAGACAGAATTGGACCAGTGGCTTAATACTAAAGCATCAGAGCTGGAATGGACTTTTGTATATAGATCATAGAATGTCAGCTGAAAAAGGCTATTAACATTCTATTAACCAAGAATTCTCGAGCTTAGAGGGCCCTTGGAATGGGAAAGGTCAGGGCTAGGAGGGGCCTTAGGATATGGAATGTCAGAACTTGGAGGAGACTTGGAACAGAGAATGTCAGAGCTGGGAAAAGGCCTAGAACATGGAATGTCAGAGAGGGGAGGGGCCTTAGAACCCAGAATGTCAGAGCTGGGAGGGCCCTTGGAACAGAGAATGGTAGCTCTCAGAGGGACCCAGGGAAATCCCAGGTGCAGTCCAAGAAAAAAGACAGGATATTTCTCTGAGCTGAGGAAAAAGCAGTGGCTTCTCCTCCTCCTGGGTTGGGAACCCTTAGCTGTAGAAATGGGAGCTATTCATTATTGGGAAGTTACCAGGAAATTGGTGGATGCTAGGAGCAGAGATTTTGAGCCTAGAAGGGGAAAGGACTGGGCCAAGGCCATATGTACATATAAATCTTAGATAGAATACTGGAAGGTAGGTAACTCAGAGGGCCATAGAATCCATTCTTCTTATTTTACAGTATTTGAGACAGAATAGGAACCCAGGTTTTCTTGACTAGCTGGTTCAGATGCCTGGACCAGGAATCAGAAAGACCCTAGTTAAAATCTTACCTCCTTAGGCTGCGTGACCTTGGATAAGTCATTTACCTCAGTTTCCTCAACAAAGAGGATAAAAGTAGCATCCACCTTACAATGTTACTTAGAATCAAAATGCAAACCTTAGAATTCTATACAAATGCTAAGTATTATTGTTAGTGTAAGATAGGTCCCTTTTTGTAAGCTCCTTGAGGCCAGGAACTGGTTTTTTTTTTTTTGTGCCTAGCACAAGAGAAGGAATTTTTAAAATGACTCCTAAGTGGTTGATTTATTCCAGGTCCAAATCTCATGAATCCCTGCTAGGTCAGGCTGTCTAGGGGCCTAGCAAGATACCATCCCAAGCATCATAGAAGAAAGTGAGTTATCCAGACTAGGGGTGAGGAGCCTGTGGCCTTGAGGCCACCTGTTGTAATAAGAATGTAAATTTTAAAGATCTTCCCTGCCCCTAGGCTAATGTGCACCTGAAGCCTGGGGTGGGGGAGGCTTGTTTTTCAGTAGATACTTCTTGATTGGCCAGTGAGTCAATAAGGTTGTTACATTCTCTGAGCCAGGAGAAGGCTATATAAGCCCTGAAGTGTAGCTTTGTTTTGGGACTCACTTTGAGAAGTGTTCTGTGATTTGATCTGAATTCTGGGAAGCCGTTGTTGAGAGTCCCCCGGCTTTGAAAAACCCAGAATGTAGAAACCCAGATGTTGACTGGGTATGGATGTAATGGTTGGACATTTGGAAATCTGTCTACTTGATGTTTCTGTCTTGATAATTATGCCTGTATACTTTGAGGTTCAGGGTGCTGACCTATTTCTCCTGAACAAGGTAAACGATATATGTCTGACTGATTAAAGTAAGCTTGTTAACCCATTTTGAGTTGCTTTCCTTTAACAAAGCAGATCCCAGAACCTGTATGGGCAGCAAACCCTGAGGACGCTTGGGGTGCTTGCTGCTACACCTGTGGCCTTCTAGGTCCTCAGGTGTGGCCTTTTGACTGAGTCCAAGTTTGACAGAACAAATCCTTTTATTAAGGGGATTTGTTCTGTGAAGTTTGGATTCAGTCAAAAGGCTGCCCTTGAGGACCTAGAGGGGATTTGTTCTGGGAAGTCTGGATTCAGTCAAAGGGCTGCACTTGAGGACCTAGAGGGGGTTTGTTTCGTGAATTGGAATTCGGTTAAAGGGCTGCACTTGAGGACATAGAGGGCCGTATGTGGCTTCGAGGCTGAGGATTTCCCAACTCTGCCCTACAATGTGCTAGGTACCAAGTCTGAATATAAAGAACGAAAGAATTTCTGCCTTCAAGGAGCACTTTCACTTTGTGTGAAATGCCCTCCACCACCAATGTAGATTGGCATCTCCTAGTCTTAGAGAATTGTCTAGAACACCAAGAGGTTAGGGCTTGTCCAGAGTCACACAGAATTGAAACTAGAATACTAATCTTCCTAACTCTGAGGGCAGCTTTCTCTCTCCCCACTATCCCACACTGCCTCTCTCCTATCCTTTCAAGTTCAGCTTTTCCAGGAACCTACCCTGATCATTTTTGTCAGTAAATACTTTCACCCACTTACCTTTATTGGTATTTGTTATATGTTTATATATAATATTTATACCTTTTATCATAAATGATGCTATACTTTATTTGTATTTAGTATATTATTTATTATGTCTTTTATCATATATTTACTTTTATTCCAGTTATTTGTGTATTATTATGTCTTATTGTGTGTGTCTTACTGTGTCTTATTCTCCTAGTGATTATAAGCTCTCTGAGGGCAGGGATTGTCATCAAAATTTTTTAGCCCTCACAGTCGCAAGCATAATGCTCTGCACACAGGTGGGTAGTAAAAGTTTGTTAAATTGAATTAAATTGAATCTACTTGCTGGCTGTGTTATGGAGGTACTCCTTTTGTGTTTGGGTTAGACTACATGGGTAGAGGTGTCTAGGTGGGGCTGGAGTCAGGAAGAGCTGAGTTCAACTCTGGTCCGACACTTACTAGCTGTGTGCCCCTAGTCAAGTCACTTGACCCCTATTTGCCTCAGTTCTTCATCTGCAAAATGGGGGCACATTGGAGAAGGAAGTGGCAAACTACTCTAATATCTTTGCCAAGAAACCCCCATGGACAAAAATCCATGGGGTCATGTAGAGTAAGACACAACTGAGCACCAGTTAGACTAAATAGTTTCTGAGGTTCCTTCCAGTTCCCAAATGATGTGACTGTGTGTGTGAAGATGCTCTGATGTGGTTGTATAGGAAGCCCAGAGCTCAGAGTTTCTGCATCTCAAGGGTTGTTTAGCCGTACCAGAGACCAGGGGTAGAGAACTGGCCAGTCAGTACCTTTGTTCCAAGGTTCAGCCTAAACCCGCTAGGTCTGACTGTGTAGCTCAGCCATGCCTTTGGGGCAATGAGACAGGACAATGACCCCCAGCAATTCACTTAACCTTGGTGAGCATTAATTAACGCAGAAGCCTAGAGCCCTCGAAGTTGGCCAAGCTCTTTCTTCACCCAAATTGAGATGATGCAAGAATTGTTATTCTCTATTTCAGGGGTGGGGAACCTGTGGCCTCGGGGACACATGTGACCCTCTAGGTCCTCAAGGGTGGCCCTTACAGGTTCACCACCCCTGCTCTGTTTGATACATGAGGAAACCGAAGGTAGCAGAAGAGCAGGTACCCTTCCTACCTCCCAAGGATTTGGTTGAGATCAAATTAGATGATGGATGGGACTGCCCTTTGGAAAGTCCGAAATGTCACGCAAAGGTTGGGTATGGAGAATCTCTTCTGAGCAGTGGAGTGGTGGTCCCTGAAGACCTTCTGTGTCATTTTCTCTGTAGCTTTAAGGGTCACACTAGACTGATCTTTGGCAGGTTTCTAGGGAAGGGTGGGGAAGCCTCCCTCCTTCCCAGCATGTAGAGGATTGGTGAAGCTTCTCTTGTCATTTCTTACCACTGGATTAAGAAAATCCAGAAGGTCAGATGCTACCCTGAAGATTGATGGCTACTCTCAGCATGAAGGAGGGAAACAGAAGGCCAGCACTGGGCATGGGAATTGAACATAGGTCATTGTTCCAAACCAGAGCTTGAACTAGGAAGCTGAAAGGAGGGCTATGCCCCAGCTACAAAAATTTGGAGAGGGTGTAACTTCCTTGCCCAGTGTGTAGGTGGTCTCAGACAATTTAACTACTGGCATCTGATGACAAAATGTAGGATCAAATACATAATCCTGTGTTTGGCATTCAAAGCCCTTCACAGTTCAGCCCCCCCTTCCTCTCTAGTCTTCTTACACCTTCCTTCCCAATATGGACTTTTCAATTCAGTGACACTGGCTTGCTGGATATTCCATGAACCAACGTCCCAGGGGTGGGGAACCTGCAGCCTTGAGGCCACACATGACCCTCTAAGTCCTCAAAGGTGTCTCTTTTGGTTCCCTAAACCAGACACTCCTTCTCTGGGCATTATCTCTTACTGAAATGCTCTCCCTCCTCCTCTCTGTCTCCTACCTTCCTGGCTTCCTTTAATTTCCAACTCAAGTCCCATGTACTACAGGAAGCCTTTCCCATCCCCTCTCAATTCCAGTACCCTTCCTTTTGGTCTTTATTTCCTATTTATCCTGAATTGAGCTTGTTAGTACAGGTCATTCTTTATGAATGTAATGGAATATTATTGTTCCATAAGAAATGATAAGCAGACTTCAAAGAAACTTGGAAAGACTTATATGACCTGATGCTGAGTGAAGTGAGCAGAACCAGGAGAACATTGTACACAGTAATAGCCACAGCCTGAGATGACTGACTTTGACAGACTTAGCTCTTCTCAGCAATGTAAGGATCCAAGACAGCTCCAAAGGACTCAAGATGGAAAATGTCATCCACATCTAAAAAAAAACTATGGAATCTGAATGTCGATGGAAGCACACTATTTGCTCTCTCTCTTTTTTTGTTTGTTTCTTTTTTCCCATATTTTCTCCCATTGGTTGTAATTCTTTTTTTTAAGCTATTGGGGTTAAGTACCTTGCTCAAGGTTACACGGCCAGGTGTTTCTGGGTGGGTGCTAAGTGTCTGAGCCTGGATTCAATCCCAGGTCATCCCGACACTGGGGCCAGTGCTCTTACTTGCTGTGCTACCTGGCTGCCCCTGGTTCTAATTCTTTACAACATGACTAATGTGAAAATAGGCTCAATATGAATGTATAGGTAGTCTATATCAGATTGTATGCCATCTTGGGGTGGGGGGCAGGAAGAGATGGGGAGAAAATTTAGAACTCAAAATCTTATAGAAGCGAATGTTGAAAACTAAAAATAAATACATACATTTTTTAGAAAGTACAAGACATACGTGTTTGCATGTTGTCCCCCTCCTTCCATTCAAATGTCAGGACTGTCTCTTGGCTCTTTTTGTATCCCCAGACTGGTAGGTCCAGTCCTTTTCCAGTCATATCTGACTCCTCATGATCCCATTTGGGGTTTTCTTTGCAAAGATACTGGAGTTATTTGCCATTTCCTTCTCCAGTTTATTTTACAGATGAGGAAACTGGGGCAAATAGGGTTAAGCCACTTGCCCAGGGTCACACAGCTAGTAAGTGTCTGAGGACAGATTTGAACTCAGGTCCTCCTGACTCCAGGGCTGGCACTCTATCCACTGAACCAGTTTATTGACTGACAAAAACCTAACCAGGCCACCCAAGGCATTGTCCTCCTCCTCTGCCTTTAACTGCTTCTGCTGTGAATAGCCTTAAAATGATTTTTACCCCCTGCTCTTCTGTTCTAGCAGTGTATTTCAAAGAAAATAATACACAAATCCCTCAACAAGGCTTTGTGAAGGCAAAGCCTCAGGAGACTTCAGTCACAAAGGCAATTCTTCTGATGTAAAGCCCACATTCTGCTCCCAAGATTACAGCCCCATTTACCTTATCAGCCGGGCCTTTTCAAGTGTATTGGAGGAAAGCTGCCTAGGGTGGGACTACTATTAGCCTTACAAAGCACTTTGCCTTAACTCCTGGCTTTGTAAGAGCAAAACCCACGCTCCCAAACCCTCACATCTAAGGTGATTGGATGTGATAGCTGAAGTAGGTCCAGTTACTGAAATTTGCCCCAGATAGGGTCTGACTACACATACCCATCCATCCATTAGAAGGTCATCTCTTTGTATGAGGAGGGGAGAGGGAGAAGGGAGGATTGTCTTTCTTTGTATCCCCAGTGCCTTGCACTGGGCCATCCTGACAGCTGCACTAAACCACAGAGCTCCCCTTGTCCCATTAGCCCCTGATCAGGCATCTCTCCAAACTTCATCACTGGCTTCTCTCCTAGGGAAGGTGGTCTGTCAGCCATCAGGTCTGCTGCACGTTCTCAAGACATGCTGGATCCAGGGAGATGAATGTTATGTTTTCCCCTCACCTACACCCATACCTCCCTCAAAAGTTCCAGCACTGACTTTTACCATCCTTGCCAATCTGAGGTGTCTGTTCTAAAACCTCATGATGATTTAAATTTGCATTTCTCTTATCAGTAATTTGGAATATAATATAATATATTGCTCCATAAAAAATGATGAGTGAAGAATTCAGAACAACATGGGAACACAATTTGAATTTATGGGGGGGGTGTAATCAAGGAAACAAGATACACAATGATTACAATCATGTAAATGGAAATATACTAAAAAGCTGTCTAACTGATTAATTGCAATCAACTGTCTTGGGACTGGAGAATTGATAAGGAAACACCTTCTGCTTTTAAGGAACTGTGACTACAGATGTAGGGTGTGGTTACTTGGTTGTGCTTAAATTATTTTCAGGGCAGCTAGGTGGCAGAGTGGATAGAGTGCCCAGCCAGGAGTCAGAAAGACTCATATTCCTTAGTTCAAATTCAGCCTCAGACACTTACTAGCTGTATGACCCCGGGCAAGTCACTTAATCCTGTTTGCCTCAGTTTCCTCATCTGTAAAATGAACTGGAGAAGGATGTGGCAAACCACTCCAGTATCTTTGCCAAGAAAACCCCAAATGGGGTCATGAAGAGTCAGACACAACTAATCAACAGAAATTATCTTCATTTAAGTTCAAATAACTGTGGTTTCAAAGCAACAGGTATCACTAAAAGTTTTAAAAATGAAGACAGAAGAAAGTGAGGACTAGATGATAGATGGAAGAGACCTCAGTGGCCAGCTAGTACAAGCCCCTCATCTTACAGATGAAAGATGTGAGGTCTAGGGAGGTAAGATTGAACTTATGTGTCCAATGTCACACAACAGGATCTGAGATCTATGGCTTGAAGGGACCTCAGAGGTCATCAGGAAGTGATTTGTCCAAGGTCACCCAGGTAGGAATAGAGTCAGGATTTGAACCTAGGTGTTTGCAAACTAGATGAGTTTCAAGATCTCTTCCAGTTGTCTGATTGATGTCTCTCCATTGGTGTCTTGTTTGTCTTTCATTTTCGAGGTGAATGAGTGATATCTACATCTTGAATTGCAGAAACATGTTTTCAATTAGCATCTTAGTACTTTCCCCCAACCTCCATCCCCATTGATATAATCTATGGTTTTTATGCTTTATGTGATGAATTGTGCTAATTGTTTTCATAATGCTTGACCTTCTTCCCATTCTTGATATAAATCCAATATGATCATAGCGATCACAGTAAATTTTTTAAAAAATCTATTGGTGAAGTCTTTCTGCTAAGATCCCATTTAAAATTTTCATTCTAATATACTTGGCCTCTCCTTCCTTTTCTCTGTTTTCCATTTTCCTGGTTTGAGAATCACTATCATATTGGTTTCATTAAAGGACTTGATAGAGTGCCTTCTTTCTGAATTAATGAGAGTAATTTTTATAGCATTGTCAATCAGTAGATTTTGATCTTCATACATTTGATATAATTCACTTGTAAATCCATCTGGATCTTCTCTACCCCTCCCCCAACTTGATAGTTCATTTGTAGATTACTCTTTCTAAAACTGCAGTGCCCTTTTAATGCATGAGGCCCAAACAGAAGTGATTTACCAGTGCCACATAGCTAATAAAAAACAGATCTGGGATTTGAATCTAGGTCTTCTGATTCAAAATACAGCATTCTTTCCATTACACACTACTATCTCTCATATTAATTCAATTCAGCAACATGTATTAAGCACCTACTATGTGCTGGGGGGAGGGGAATTTACAAAGTTTCGATCAGTCCCAGTCCTACCCCTGTGGAGGACACTGCTTCAGTAAGTGAACTTCTCCATGTCTTAATTTCCTCTGTAAAATGAAGGGGTTGGATTCGATGGCTTCTAAGGTCCCTTCCTTGATCTTGTGATTGACCACATAAAACATGGGCACAACAAAAATGCAAACTTTCTAGTTTTCATGTTAAACATAGAAGAGAAATACAAAGCAAGTTCAACTCATTGGCCCAAAGTCTATGCCTGTGGAGCGCAAGAATGGTTCTATCAGCTTGGAAAGGCTCAGTGACTCACCATGTTTGTATTCCAAGGACCAGCCTAGCTCAGAGTACTGGCTGGCTGTAGGACTGTGAATATGGGAGGTCATTTACAAACAACTTCCCAAGCCCATTTGTTAAGGTTTATAGGCAATGGGGTGCCGATAAATGGTTAATAACTACATTTCTGAGCAATAGGACACACTTTTAAATTTAATATGCATTATTAGCATTTCTCCAACCTTTCTTAAGTCTAGACAATCAACAAAACAGTAAATCAAGCCCTGATTTGTAGCATTTGTTGATTTCCAAGGTGTAAATGCTCCTATGGAAAATTCAACAATGTGGGCTGGCTCCAGAACACCACTGCAATAGAAGGGTTGAAATTTGCACTGTTGGAGGGATACTTATAATGAAATCATAGATCCTTGAAATAAATTGGAGCAAGTATTTCTTAAATCAGTCAACTATGGACTCTAAAGCTGAGGTGGCTGGTGGTGCAGTGGCTAGAATACTGGGCTTGGAGTCAGAAGTTCAAATCTAACCTCAGACGCTTCCTAGCTGTGGGAACCTGTTTGCCTCAGTTTCTTCAACTGTAAAATGGGGATAATAAAAGGACCTCCCCCCAAGTTGTTGTAAGAATCAAATGAGCTATGTGTAAAGCACTTAGCACATAATACTTCTAAATAGTAGGCACTTAAGAAATAAATACTGGCTTTCTCTTGGCTGTGCAATGGGGCAAGTCACCTAACCTCTGTTTGCCTCAGATTTTTCAACTGTAAAATGGAGATCATAATGGTGCTTACTTCAAATGGTTGTTGTAAAGGTCAATGAGATAATATTTAGCACTTATTATAGAATTATATAATTTAGCACATACATATATGTTATATATAGTTATATGTTATACGACATAGCCCTTACATATGTTATATAGTTATATAAGTTATACGATATAGCCCTTACATGTATATGTTATATATAGTCATATAAGTTATATGATATAGCACTTACATATATGTTATATATAGCACTTATATAATTTAGCACTTATATAATATAACCCTTACATATATGTTATATAAGTTATATAATATAGCACACACACACACATATATACATATATAGCACTTATAAGCACTTAGCACAGTGCCCAGTACATAGTAGATGCTATATACTTATTCCCCAATAACCTAAGAGCCCAAGGATGGATTATAAAAACCACAAATCTTTCTAGATAATAGTTTCAATGCAGTCTTTTGACAGGGTTGTTCATGGCCAGCAAGATGACTTGATTTTCTTTTTTTTTTAAAGCAATCGGGGTTAAGTAGCTTGCTCAAGATTACACGGCCAGTATTTCTGGGTGTGGTGCTAAGTATCTGAGACCAGGTTTGATCCCCAAGTCATCCCGACACTGGAACCGGTGCTCTTACTTGCTGAGCCACCTGGCCGCCCCTAAGCAATTGGGGTTAAGTAACTTGCTCAAGGTTACACGGCCAGGTGTTTCTGGGTGGGTAATAAGTGTCTGAGCCCGGATTCGATCCACATATCATCCCAACACTGGAGCTGGTGCTCTTACTCGCTGTGCTACCTGGCCGCCTCGATGACCTGATTTTCAGTCTTCCTTTGTGGAGCAGGATGAAATGGCTCCATGATGGCTGCCAAGGCTGGGTAGTCCATACTCTGGAAAAGTAGCTTCTGAATAACAGGAGCATTAATGAATGGGCCCACCCCACTGTCGCTGTCCAGCACTGTGATCAGAGTAACCAACACCTCTGGGTCTCTCTGAACTGTGTTTTCATGCAGGTAGATCATGGATGTTCAGTACAGCCCAAACCTCTGGCTGCTCAGAGCCATTCTGCGGTGTCTCTGATGTCAGTGGGGTTCCCTGAGTACCAGTGGCGTTGCCCCTACATAGTAGAAAGTCGTTAGCCAGCTGACATGGACCAATCGCTGTTGGGGATAGAGCAAGCAGTCCTCTAAAGGGGGGAGGGGTAATCCCTCCCTAGGCCTGGCAAAGCAGGGCCCAAGTAGCTGCATGAGACCTCAGAGGCCATCTAGTCCAACTCTCCAATTTTACAGAAGAGGAAACTGAGACCCAAAGAGGATATGTGACCTGTCCAAGGTCATGCAGATAGCAAGTAGCAGATTTAGGATTTGAACTCAGTCTTCTAATTCCAAATCTAGTGGATAGTAAGCTGAAAAACCCAAGTGCCTGAAGAATACCAAGATGTAACAGCTGAGCTGGGTAAGAAGACTGCTTCCTGGGCATAGATACAGAGTTAGAGGAGTCGATAGGAGATCAGGAAGCCAAAATCCAGGGGGTGCAAAGGAGTCGATCATTTGTCTGAACCAACCAGATTCCCCAGAGCATTAGTATTTTTTGAAGGAACATGTTTGGGTTTTCCACTCCCAGGTGGCAATGACATGGCAGCATAGTCACACTAATCCTTCTGATTCAACTGACCCTGTTGTGGGCATGTTAGAAGAATACTAGTTGAAGTTATAGTCAGAAGAATTCTGCAACATTTCCATTGTTAAGGGTGTGGAAAGAACTGGAAAGACAACCATGCCTCCAGATTATCAACTTCCTGTCTTCTACAGGTGATCATTGGGGATGTTGTGGGGAGAATTCCTGTTCCAGTACTAGTCAGACTAGATTGCCATATCCCCTGCAGGGAGCTAACATTGTGCTGGTGATTAGGGCAATCAGTGGGGCTGGTTGGGGCGTGTGTGGAGGTGGGAGATGGGTGGGGGACAGAGGACTCCCTCCCTCCTGGGGAAACAGAAGTATGACCTAAATCAGGATGCAAAGAAGCAAGATCCAAATGTTAGGCCAGGTGGAGAACATGCCTTTCTCTGGAACTCCAAAATCTCAGGGGCAAAGACAAGTAGAAAGCCAGGAGGAGTGGAAATCTGAGCTGGGGAGTCCACAAGGGATTAGAAATATTGCAGAGATAAGGCTTCTTCTGATCTAACCTGTATGTCCAAAGCTTTGGCTTTTTGTAGGAGTTGCATGATCTTCCTCATGCACAGATATGGTCATGCCATGCCTCTCTTTGCTCCAGATTCTCCAGTAGCTCCCTATTTCCTACCCCAAGAGAAGTTCAAACTCTCAGATGCCAGACCTGTTGATTCCAGGACCTCACCTCCAAGAAGGTTCACTATCCTCAGCCCAATCTCCTGTCTTCCTTAGTACTTGAAAGAGAACAGATGCCATCTCTTGCCATTAACAGGATTGTTGAGAGTAGCACTGTGGTCCATAGGTACTACATCCTGGTACTATAGTTAACCTCTCCTCTTCCAATCCCAAGGATGCTCAATTTTCATCTGCCTCTCCCGGGCTGCCATTCTTATCCACTTCAGCCTTACTCCTCCAAAGTCTCAAGCAAGCTCTGCTATCTCTTTCCATTGTGCCCTTTGAAACACCTTCCTATGATATCAGCATTTTTTGAGCATCTTTTACCAAGCTATTAATTTTCCTTTCATAATTTTCTTGCATTGCTCTCATTTCTTTATCCAATTTTTTTCTCACCTTTTATTTGATTTTTTTTGCTCTTTTTCATCTCTTTCTTTAATTCTTCTAGGAATTCATTTGAGCTTTTATCTAATCTACATTTTTCTTTGAGACTTTGCCTGCAGACATTTTCAAGTCCTTGCTTCTTCTGAGTTTGTGTCTTGAGCTTCTCTGTCCCCATAGTAGATTTTTATGATCAGGTTTTTTGCTGTTTGCTAATTTTTCTGGTCTATTCCCTGACTTTGGATTTTATGTTAGAAATGGGCCCTGTTCACCCCTGGCCAGGGCAGGGGGGAGAAGGGGGGAATGAGGGCAAGCAGTGTGCCTGCTGCTTACACAGCTAGGTAGTTTTCAAGCCTTTTTATTTCTGCCCCCTCCCAACATCTTTTCCATGCATCCCCCTTCTCTGCACTCATATCACTTCTCACCCAGACTATTGCTGTAGCCTCCTAAATCATCATGTCACTCTCTTTTCTCTCCATACCATACCAGATGCCAAAGTGACTGTTTGTTGTTTTTTTCCCAGTTCAGAATTTGGTTTGATGTGCTTTTTTTGCTTTTTGGAGGGGGAAAGGCAGGGCAATTGGGGTTAAGTGACTTGCCCAAGGTCACACAGCTAGTAAGTGTTAAGTGTCTGAGGTTGGATTTAAACTCAGGTCCTCCTGACTCCAGGGCTGGTGCCACCACTGTGCCACCTAGCCACCCCATCATTGTGCTTTTTTAAGCTTTTTAGAGGGATGTGTTGGGAGATCTCAGAGAAAAATGCTCTCTTGGCTCCACCCCAACCCTATTCTATTATTAACAAATATCCCTTTATCTTCTATCTCTTTCCCTTTTCTGGCACTCACTGAGACCTGGCTCCTCCCAGAACAATCTGCTGCATCCCTGACCATCTTTTCCCATCCTTGCTATACCTTCTCATATGCTCATTGGGCCAGGAGAAAGAGACAACATATTCCTTGCTTCTCATTGTCACTTCCAGGACCTTCTGCTGTGTTGCTCAGCAACTTCTTCTCCACTGAGGGCCAATCCAGATCTCTCATTCTTTTTTCCCCACTTGCTAGTATTTTATTTTTTCCAATTACATGTAAAGATAGTTTTCATTATTCATTTTCATTAAATTTTGAGCCTCACGTTTTTCTCCCTCCCTTCCCCTTTCCTCCTCTCTTCCCCCCTCCCCAAGACAGCGAGCAATCTGATAGAGGCTGTACATGTACAATCATATTAAATATATTTCCACATTAGTAGTGTTGGAAAAGAAGAATAAGAACAAAAGGGTAAAACCACAAGAAAGAAAAAGAAATAGTCTGCTTCAATCTGCATTCAGACTCCATAGTTGTTTCTCTGGATATGGATAGGATTTTCCATCATGAGTCTTTTGGAATTCTTAGTTGTCTTAGATCCTTGCATTGCTGAGAAGAGCTAAGTCTATTGGAGTTGGGCATCACACAATGTGGCTGTTATTGTGTACAGTGTTCTCCTGGTTCTGCTCATTTCACTCAGCATCAGTTCATATAAGTCTTTCCAGGTTTTTCTGAAATCTGCCTGTTCATCATTTCTCATGGAACAATAGTATTCCATTACATTAATATACCACAACTTGTTCAGTCATTCCCCAATTGATGGGCATCCCCTCAATTTCCAATTCTTTGCCACCACAGAAAGAGCTGCTATAAAGATTTTTGTACATGTAGGTTATTTTCCCTTTTTAATGATCTCTTTGGGATACAGCCCTAGAAGTGGTGTTGCTGGATTAAAGGGTATGCATAGCTTTATAGCCCTTTGGGCAGAGTTCCAAATTGCTCTCCAGAATGTTTGGTAGATCTCTTGTTCTATCCAGATCCTGGTGGCTGTCATCTATCTACCAGTCTCCCAGGTCATTCTTCTTCCTTTCTCAAAAAATCCAATGCTGTGCCACAATCTTCCTTTCTGGTCTAGCTGTTACCCTTGTACTTGGGAACATCAATATTGATGTTAATTTCCCTGCAAACATCCTGGCCTCTCACTTCTTCACCTTCCTCAGCTCTCAAGACTTTCACCTTTCACCTTGATGATGGCATACCCTTGATCTCAGCCTAATTCATAAATGTTCCATTTCCATCATCCAGAACTTGAAAATTCCTCTAACCACCATAACCCATCCTTCCATCTCTCTCTATGCTTCAGTCCTCCTAAACCTCTTCTTCATCCTCTCTATGACCCCTCAGTTCTCTCTGTAGGATTCACTTTCCCTTCCTTCTCACTCTTGGTCTTGTTAACCAGTGCAACTTGGTGCTGTCTTCTATACCCTTGCCCCCTCGTCTTACCACAGCTTTCACCTTGCCAAACCCCAGCCCTGGATTGCCCCTACCGTTATCCTCCTCTGCTCTCATTCACTACTCCCATTCATTCCAACTTGATAGCATCTGATCTCCACTGAGCCTTTATTGCCTCCAGGCAGTGGCTCAGTCCCTAAGAGATTTCCTTTCCCTTGAGGGCCTCATCTTAAACTGTTCCAAACTTCTTCTTCTCAACCCTCCCCTCTCTCTTTCCCTCCTCTCAGCAAAGGACCACATGCCCCATGAGCATTTCAAACTTTATATGTTAACTCCCTTTCCACCTCCCCGTAAACCTGCCCCTCTTACAATTTTCTCTAGTTCTATCACAGGTACCACTATCCTTACAGTCACCCAGGTTCTCAATCTCAGCATCATTCTTGACAAGCCCACATATCTCCATAGTTTTCAAGCGGACATTCAAGTCTTTTCATTTCTACCTCCTTCCAACATCTCTCCTAAGGATCCCTTTTCTCTACACCTATATCACTTCTCATCTGGACAGTTGTTATAACCTCCTAAATCATCTCCTTACCTCATGTTTCTCCCCTTGTCAAACCACCCAGATGCCAAAGTGATATTCCTAAGAACACAGATCTGCCAATGGCATTCCCCTGCTCAAAAAACTCTGGGGGTTTTCTATTACCTTTATGGCAAATGCAACACTCTTCCATTTGGAATTTAAAACTCTTCATGATCTAGTCCCAGATATTACACATTCCGTCTATTTGCTCACTCGATGGTACAGTTGAAACTGCATTTCTTGAGGTGTTCCTCATGCACAGTTAATTTCTAGTCTTCATGTCTGTGCCTCATGCCTAGAACGCACTCCTTCCTTGCCTCCTCTTAGAATCCCTAGCTTCCTTTAAAACTCAGCTCATGCCTCCACCTCCAAATCACTTTGTATAGATTTTAGCTTTTCTTTTAGCTATGCATAGTTTTCCCCAATGAATATAACCTCCTCGAAGGCATGGATTCTCTCATTTTTATCTTGGAATCCCCAGCACCTAGCACAATGTTTGGCACAATTGGAAAGGACCTCAGAAGCCATTTAGTCCAACTACTTCACTTTACATATGAGGAAACTGAGGATGATGGGTATTAAACAAATTTGAACCCAAGCCTCTGACTCCAGAGTCAATGCTACTTCCACTATATCACTCCAAGTCAAAGTTACTAAAGGATACAGATTCAAATTCCAGCTCTTCTCCTTGCTGTGTGACTTGGGTAAGTTTCCCCCACCTCTCTGGGTTTCCGAACTATAAATGAGGAAGTTGCCATAGTGAGATATTCTTAACCTCATATTTGAGAACTCTGTTGTATTCAAAGAGTCTGGTAATTGCATTTAGATATAATCAGTTTCCTTTGTAATACTGTGTCCTTTCCTGCTCTATGTCTATGACATTAAATGACAAAGAATATAAAGTTGACAATGACTCACTTCAGAGGAGGGTGTGGAGGAGGACATGGGACCAGGCTATGTTCTCAAACTGTCACCCAATAAGGAGGGCTCCCTTTAAATATCTAGATAATAATCCCATGTTGTTCAGTTATGTTTGTCTCTCTGTGACCCCATTTGGGATTTTCTTGGCAGACATAGTTCGCCGTTTTCTTCTCCAGCACATTCGACAGATGAGGAAACTGAGGCAAATAGAGTACAGTAACTTGCCCAATGACTAGCTGCCACACAGCTAGTAAGTGCCTGTGGCTGAATTTGAACTCAGAAAGTCTTTCTGACTCCAGGCCTGGCACACTATCCACTGCAGCACCACCTAGCTACCCAATAATCCCTTACCTTTCTATAATACTCTACAGTTAAAAGTATTTTCATACTCTCTGGCTCCCCCTTCACAATCATCACTCACATTTATTAAGTATCTACAATATGTAAGGTAGGAGCAACCTTATACTGTGAGTAAAGAGCTAATCTTGGAGTCAGGAAAGTTTGGGTTCAAATCTTGCCATGGAAACTCCCTGGCTATGTGACTCTGGGCAAGTTATTCAGCCCCTCAATTTCCCAGACAGCTTTTCAAAAATATTAATTAATTAATTACTTTTTAGTTTTCAATATCCACTTGTATAAGATTTTATGTTCTAAATTATCCCCCTCTCTCCACTCCTCCCTTCCCAAGATAGCTTTCAATCTGATATAGGCTATACATGTAGCCCATATTAAACATATTTTATGTTTAACCAAAACTTTTTATTTAACCAACAATTAAACATATTTCCACATTAGTCATGTTGTGAAAGAAGAATCAGAACAGGAGGAAAAAACAAAGAGAAAGAAAAAACTAACAAAAAATGAGAGAAAATAGTATCATTTTATCTGCATTCAGACTCTACAGTGCGTTCTCGGCATGTAGATAGCATTTTCCATCACGAGTCCTTTGGAATTGACCAGACGGCTTTCTAAGACTCTAAATTCTAGGGCATATGCTAATTGGCATTGGTAGAGGTCCTTCTGTTCCAGGAGCCCCTTATACCAACTATATCATAGTTATGGGGGGAAATGTGGCAGACATTAGGGGTCACAAAGACAAAAGTGTAAAGGTCCCTGTCCTCACCAAGTTTCCATCCTGTGGCAGGATTATGGGAGGGATTAAGAAGGTCCTCAAGCTTGAGCTGAATTTTTAAGAAAACTAGGATTTCTGAAGTTAAGGGAGGGATGTGCTCCAGGCACGGGTGATAGTCATCCTCTGCTGATGGGAAATGGCATGTCATGGGTGAGGAACAGTAAGTTGGTGCCATTGAGTATGTCATACAGTGGGTGAAGGGAAGGAATGTATCATATGCCTAGAAAGGTAGGTTTGGGCAAACTTGTGAAGGGCTTTAAATAATAACGTAGTGAAGGCTGTCCCCATCCATCTAGCATGGAGTGTCATTGGGAGGTAGAAGTGGCATCTTTAGTCTCTTCTCCCTTTCCCTTCTCCAAGGGCGACTTGCCTTCCTGCCAGGAGGGGAAGCAGAAGTTTGGGGCCAGAAGTTTGGATGCTCCACTCTTCTTAGAGAGAGGGAGTACTGGGTTAGGATTATATCTACCTGCTCCCTTAAATATTATTAGTCTAAACTCCTCGTAATGAGGAAAGGAGGACCCAACCTTTATACCCAAGATTTGGCTTCCTTCCCACCAAATACCAGTTCCTCAATGAACACACAAAGCTATTAGCAAAGAAACCTATTTATCCAAATTGATAGCGAAACAGAAGTCAGAGAAAGTGTACATAGGAGAATACACACCAGATAATACAGAATGAAAAAGCTCAACCAAGAGAGAACTAGATCTCACCCAAGGGAAAATTCCTCAAAGTCTCTATTGGAGTACTTTGTGGACAGGGATGTGATAGGGACCACCAGCTCTCCTTGTCTTGGTTTCTTTCCAGAGTCTCACTCTCCCTTCAGCAACCTGAAGCGGGTTTTCTTTCTCAAAACTGGAAGACAGAAGTAAGTGCCTGAACGCAGCCCGAACAGGCTGGAGACTCCAAGAGCCGGTCACTCTCCTCTCTCGTTCTCAACTACTATAACCCCTCCCCCCCCCCCATGTCGGCGTAGCGTATTGCTCTCCACCAATGAGGAAAGAGTCCTGTACTAAATGGGCTTTGGGACTCAGGTTACAATGATATTATTAGCAACATTAATAACAACAATATTTATATGTCACTTTAAGATTTATGAAGCACTTTATGAATGTTTTCTCATTTTAGCCTCATGACAATCCTGGGAGGTAGGAGCTATTATTATCTCTATTTTATAGATGAGGAAACTGAATTTGGAGAGGTGAAGTGACTTGCCCAGGGTCACACAGCTAGGAAATGTCTGAGACTGGATTTGAACCCAAGTCTTCCTGACTCCATGCCCAGCATTCCATAAACTGTACCACTTGGCTGTCAAACAGGGGTGTTTGTATTTGATCCTAGAGGCAGGAAGCAACATGTTCAAGACCTATACTATTAGGAGAATCACTGCCAGCTGTGTGGACAATAGATCGGAAAGGGGAGAAATTGGAGGTAGAGAGACCAAGCAGGAGGCTGCTTCAAAAGTCCAAGTCTTGGTGATGAGGTTCCAAGCTAAGGCGGTTATGTGAGTAGAAAGAGTCGAGGGTCAACGGGAAAGATATTGTGGAGGTAGAAATGGAAGACTTGGCAACAGTTTGGCCTTTGGGGTAGGGGAATACAAGTAAGGCTTTGACAATGACGTTGAGGTTGTCAGCCTGTGTGACTAGGAAAAAGACGGTGCCCTTGAGAGTAAAAGAGGTTGGCAGGAGAGACAGACTTGTACTGAATCTGCTTGATGTAGAACCTCAGGGTCCACTTCTCCTCCTGTTCCAGATCTTCACCCTTCTAACACCCTTCTATCATCCCATGGGATTCTTGTCCATGTCCTTCCCACAAGTCTTCTGGGGAAGAGCCATCCCGTTTCTAGGGATGTTCCTCAGATTTCTTCAACATTCACTGGATTCCACAGTGCCTTTGGGTCATTTCAAATGGCCATTCTTCAGAGCCCCAGCACCCTAGAAGCTCCAGCCACACGGCATCACCAGGAGAAACGAGAGCTTTTGGCCATGCCCAAGAGACTGGACAGTTCCCCCAGTGAAACTCAGACATCTCTTCCTCCTGAAGCTCAAAGAGGGAAAGGAACTTGCCCAATTCAATTTAATTGAATCGTATCTAGTATACTAGATACAGTGACAGGAGGGGCACCCAGGTGGCATAGTGAATAGAGCACTGTCCCAGAGTCAGGAAGACCCGAGTTCAAATTCAGCCTCAGACACTTAACACTTACTAGCTGTGTGACCTTGGGCAAGTCACTTAAACCCAATTGCCTTGCCTTCCCCCTCAAAAAATAGATACAGTGACAGGAAAAAGTAAGTAAGTATTCCCTTTCCATAAGGGACTTACATTCTCCTGGGGGGCAACCAAGATGCCAAAGTTAGCAAATAAGGGAGATGCTTCAATGCAGATTCCCCATACCTGCATTCCATACTAAGCACAGGACATTTCGAGTCAAAGGGACATTGAACAGCATATAATCCTGTCTTGTCACTTTACAAATGGAAAAACTGAGACCTAGAGAGGACACCACTCTTGGATGATGGCAACAGAAGAAATTAGTGAATGGCAAATGTGACAAGTATTTTGTTTTGGAGTGCCCCAAGTATTGTGTTTGCAGTTAACCAGTCCCAGAGGGGTCACTAGCATGCCCTAGACATACCACTAAGGTCTCAAAGGCAGAAGCAGAGTGAAGCTTCAGGACTGGAAAAGAACTCAGTAGTTAGATCCCCATGTGGTTGGAGCACACTGCATCAGACTACCAAGCAAGCTGCCCAGATTTCTTCTTGGTTTCCCTAAGACCAAAGATCATTAGAGATAAAAGGACTCAGAAAACAGAATATTAGAGCTGTAAAGGACCTTAGACTGAGAACATAGAATGCCAGAATGGTAAGGGACTTTGAAGACAATCTAGTCCAATGCTCGAATTTTAAAGAGGAAAGAGAGGCTGATAGAAATTAAGTGACCTGTCCAAGGTCATACAATTAGGGAATGGCAAGCTGAGGTTTGAAATTCAACAAACACTTATGTAGCACCTATTGAATGCCAGGCACTGTGAAGTCCAGGCAGTGTCTTCTATCCCACATTTGCTAAATCTCTTTGTGGTTTCTCTTCTCTCTCAACCAGTCCTCCATACCCACACCTGACTCAGTCTGCAGCCGAGGTTTATATGGCACTCCTCTACTGGCCTGCCCAAAGGAAAGCAAGAGAGTGATCCCCGCTCTGGGGGCTGGAGTTCTATTTGTTTTTCTCAGAGTGGTCTTGATCTAGACTTGGAGACCCTTGGGCATGCCAGCTTTTCACACATAGGACCACAGAGGCACACAGTTGGAAAGGGCATCAATGGCCTTCTAGTTCAACCGATTCCCCCAAAATAATTTGCTCTACTGTATCCCCTGCTTGAAGACATGCAACGAGGGGGATACTATCACATCTCAAGGCATCCCATTAGACTTTGGATAACTAATCGACTTTCCTTGCCACAAACCTAAATCTGTCTCGTAGTGGATGGAGTGTCAGGTCTGAAGTCGGCAACTCTTCCTGAGTTCAAATCTAGCCTCAGACACTTACTAGCAGTGTGATCCTGGGCAAGTCAGTTAAGTGTTTACCTCAGTTTCCTCATCTGTAAAATGAGCTGAAAAAGGAAATAGCAAATCACTCCAGTGTCTTTGCCAAGAAAACTCCAAATAGGGTCATGAAGAGTCAGACAAGGCTGAAGAAGAAGTGTATACCTTCTAGTCACTATTCCTTGTTCAGTTCTCAAGTCGCAGCCCTCTTCTACATACAATCCTTTGAATGCTACAAATACTATAAGTTGATCGTTATGTTCTCAGTGAGTTTTCTCAGGTCAAGAAGCATTTAAGTGTGTTTTATATGCCAAGCACTGGGATAAGTACTGGAAATTAAAAGAAAGGAAAACAAAACCAATCCCTGCCCTCAAAGCACTCACATTATATATGATGCGGGAGAGCCTGTAAACAATTATGGTGTTTTTCAAAAGTTAAAAATCACTCAATTTCTTTCCTTTTTTCTTTCCAGAATTTCATTTTATTTTTATATTACTTATTATATTTATATTGTTTATTTTTTTGCTTTTTAGAGGGGGAAGGCAGGGCAATTGGGATTAAGTGACTTGCCCAAGTTCACATGGCTAGTTTTGTGTTAAGTGTCCGAGGCGGGATTTGAAGTCAGGTCCTCCTGACTCCACAGGGCCAGTGCTCTATTCACTGTGCCACCTAGCCTCCCCTTATTTTAATTTTATTTTCATATGAAGATAAGCTTTCTGTCCCTCTTACCTCCTTCTCTTCCCCCACCCTTTCCCCCAGAATTGAGAAAACAAGACAACAGCAAGAAAACAGAAAGAAAAAGCTCCTATTATAAACATGTAGAGTCAAGCCAAATAAATTCCTGCATTGACTAGATCCAAAAAAAGGTCTTGATTTTCACTTGGAGTCTATCACCTCTCTGTCAGGATTTGGGAAGCATTTTACATCACGAGTCGCCTGGAATTGTGCTTGGTCATTGAATCAGTCAGAGTTTCTAGGTCTTTCAAGGTTGCTTATCTTTACAATAAAATTATTGTGTAAATATTCGTTGTCCTGGTTCTGCTCACTTAACTCTGCATCAATTCATGCAAATCTTCTCAGGTTTCTAGGAAACCACTTCCTTCACAATTTCTTATGGCAACAATAGTATTCATCATATTTATATACTGTCACTTGTTTGACAATTCCCCAATTGATTGGCAGCCTTGTGCAAAGAACCATGCATAAACAGGATACATCTATGATACACAGGAGATAATTTCAGAGGGAAGGCATTAGCATTCAGAGAGATCAGAAAAGACTGCCTGTAGAAGGTGAGATTTTAGCTGGAATTTGAAGGAAGCCAAGGGTGTCAGGAGGCACAGATGAGGGGGGAAGAGTATCCAAGGTATGAAGGACAGCCAGAGAAAATTTCTGGAGTTAGAAGACGGAGTGTTTGAGGAAAAGCAAGGAGGCAAAGGAAGTTGGTATTACCAGATTGTAGAGTGCCTGGAGGAGAGTAAGGTGTAAGAATCCTGGAAATGTTGGAAAGGGTCATATTAGGAAGGGCACAGTGGAAAGAGTGAGGGCCCTGGAGTCAGAAGGACCTGAGTTCCAATCCAGCCACATACACTTATTAGTGTGACCCTAATTAAGTCATTTAATCCTGTTTGTCTTCATTTCCTCATCTGTAAAATGAGCTGGAGAAGGAAATGGCAAAATTCCGGTATCTTTGCCAAGAAAACCCCCAATGGGGTCACAAACAGTCAGACACAACTGAAACAACTCAATAACAACCAATATTTAGTCCTAAAGCAGATGAACTTTTTAAATGCTCACTAGAATGAAATGTCGGGAATCAGGTACAAGTTGCTCGGAGCCTTCGGGTAACCAGACCTGGGCATTGTCAGGCCCACTCATCTAGCAGAAAGTGATCTCATGGGGAGGCTAGGTGACACAGTGAATAGAGCACCAGCCTTGGATTCAGGAGGACCTGAGTTCAAATTCGGCCTCAGACACTTAACACTTACTAGCTGTGTGGCCTTGGACAAGTCACTTAACCAACCCCAACTGCCCTGCCTTCCCCCCTCCAAAAAGAAAAGCAAAAAAAAGAAAAAAGTGGTTTTATGTCTCCCATCAGGCAACACCCAGGCCTGGAGAAGGCCCCAAGGAAGCAGACAATGTAACAGTCCCTACCATGAGGTAACTTGACTAGAAGACAAATGAGTGTTGACCATCTACTGCAGCGGTTCTCATCCCTTGTTGTGCATGTCATAGACCCCTTGGGCCATGCATCTGGTGAAGTCTATGGGCCCAAAGCTGTTTTTGGATGCATAAAAAATTAAATTTATTTTTTATTTCAAAAATGTATTTATTTTTGGTTTTCAACATTCACTTTTATAGGATTTTGAGTTCTAAATTTTTCCCCTCCCTCCTCTTTCCCCTCCCTAAGACAGCATTGCAATCTGATATAGGCTATACATGTACAATCATAATAAACATATTTCCACATTAGTAGTGTTGTGAAAGAAGAATCAAAACAAAATGGAAAAAAGAAAGAAAAAACAAAAAAAAGAGAAAATACTTTGCTTTGTTCTGCATTTAGACTCCACAGTTCTTTCTCTAGATGTGGACAGCATTTTCCACTCTGAGTCTTTTGGAGTTATCTTAGGTCCTTCCATTGCTGAGAAGAGATCTCAGTCTATGAAAGTTGGTCATCGAACACTGTGGCTGTTACTGTGCACAATGTTCTCCTGGTTCTGCTCACTTCACTCAGCATCAGTTCATAGGGTTTTTTGAAATTTGGCTGCTTACCATTTCTTATGGAGCAGTAATATTCCATCACATTCATATACCACAACTTATTCAGGCGTTCCCCCAATTGATAGGCATTCCTTCAATTTCCAATTCTTGGCCACCATGGAAAGAGCTGCTATAAATATTTTTGTACATGTGGATTAAAATAAAATATATTTAGGATCACATAGGAAACCTAACCTATTGAAATATGGTTACCAAGCTATTATTTAAAAAAAAAACAAGGCTAAGCAGCCCTGGACCAAGTCGACTAAAGTGCCCTGGAAGACCTTTCCCTTTCTCTTCAGCTGAATAAAGAGTCTAGTTCCTTTGCTTTTAGCAAAAGTATGATAATAAAAACAAAAACAAAACAAAAGAGGGACAGCTAGGTGGCACAGTGAATAGAGCACCAGCCCTGGAGTCAGGAGGACCTATGTTCAAATGTGAACTCAGACACTTAACACTTACTAGCCGTGTGACCTTGGGCAAGTCACTTAACCCCAATTGCCCTCCCTTCTCCCCTGCAAAATTAAAGAAAAAAGAAAAAGTATGATAATCCTCTAGTTGACTGGCCCATTAGATTTTAAAGTTTACAAAGAAGGCATCAGGAGGCAGATGTCCTGCTGCTGACATTGTATGACCTCGGAAAAGTCCCTTCCCCTGCCTGGGCCTCAGTTTCCCCCTCTGTAAAATGAGAAGGGTCAACTCAATAGTCTCTGAGGGCCCTTCCTGGTCCAGATCGAGGCCTCCATAATCTCTTATTATTAGCATTAAGGTGGGTCAATCACTTCAGGCAAAAAATGAATACCGTGTGAACAGGACAATTAGGCAAGGCCCAAAGGCCTAGGGAAAAACCCAATCAGTTGCCTCCTACTTCATCGTACTTTGTTTTTTACAGGACCTTAAGCCTGGGGGACAAGGGCTCAGGGTGTGTTCCTACCTCCACCCTTCCCCCTCAACAAGTGGATACAAACCGAAAAAAATTCAGTTGAAAACCTAGACGATTTGGCTACATGATGCCTGTTTCTGGTATGTCTCCTGTGGCCCCTCATCCAGGGCTCTGTGCAGTGTTAAGTGCCTGACTGTCTCCCTGACTTCTGGGTTGTCTCCTATTATATAACAGGGCCCTTTTTCTCTAGTCTTTTCCATTGACAAAGCACTCCCAACTGTGGAGGGAAGCAGGTACCCTTGCTAAGCTTAGCCTGTCCTAGGTGAGGGAGCTCCCTTAGGATACACCTAGCCTTTAACTGATGTGTACTGTTAACTTGTGTTCTTCCATCCCCTTCATGGCTGAATCCTCCTCCCTTCTTTTCCCAGTTCTTCCCTTGGAACAAAGAATAAAAAGAAGGAAAAAGAAGCCAATCAGCAAAGATAACAAGCACATCCACTTTGTATGGCGGCATATGCCATATTGCACTCCCATAGTCCCCCACCTCTGCAAAGAAGGGAAGGAGGTGCATTTTTACCTATTTTTTCCTGGGCCCCTTGTGATGGGACAGATAATTAGAGTGATTCACTGTGGAAGAATTTCACAATTGCTTCCCTGAGATGGATCAGATCACTCAAAATGCAGAAAATGAAGTTTTAGAACTTTTATTTAATACTTATCTACATTTATCTTATCTCCAATCATCTCCATTTCCAGGTAGGCTGATCCTTGCAGTGATCAGGCCCATTTTACAGAAGAGAAAATCTGAGGTTCAGAGATAGATATAAAATGATGCATGGCTAGTTAAGGAGCAGCTAGGTGTCTCGGCAGTGGATAAAGTGTGAGCCCTTGGAGTCAGAAAGACTCAGTTCAAATCTGAGACCTTACTAGCTGTGTGACCCTGGGTAAGTCACTTAACCCTGTTTGCCTCAGTTCCTTCATCCATAAAATGAGCTGGAAAAGAAATGTCAAACCACTCCAGTATCTTTGGCAAGAAAATTTCCAATGGAATCATAAAGAGTTGGATACACCTGAATGACAAAGTATGGCACAGCACCAGGACCCCAGCTTGCCCACTCTCCCTTTTGGCTTCTTTGCCAGCCCTGGAAGAGGACAAATAGAAGCAGAGGAAGCCAGGGTGGATGGACACAGTGGAATTGGGGTTCCTAGA
Organism: Petaurus breviceps papuanus; assembly: GCF_028583685.1. Taxonomy (NCBI): domain Eukaryota; kingdom Metazoa; phylum Chordata; class Mammalia; order Diprotodontia; family Petauridae; genus Petaurus; species Petaurus breviceps. Next base: position 550,308 of record NW_027187223.1, read on the forward strand.
AGGCCTTCTGAGCTCACAGCGAGGGGCTGTTGGTTGCGCAAGCCTACTGTGAACCATATGTGAGTGAGAAGGGACCATGGAACCTAGGTTTTTCAAGTTGGAGCACAGGGAGTTGGACTGGACCTTAGAATTCACCTAGACTAACCCCCTAGGAAGCCGCTAGGTGGCTCAGTGGATAGAGTTTTGGGCCTGGAGTCAGGAAGACCAGAGTTCAAATATGGCCTCAGATACTTACTGGAACAGGAAATGGCAAAGCACGCCAGTATTTTTTGCTAAGAAAACCTCCTAGACAGCAGTGGTATACTATGATCCACGGAGTCACAAAGAGCTGGACGTGAGAACAGTAATAACCTTATTTTATAGGAGAAGAAACTGGTCCAAGGACACATAGGTACTGAGGAGCAGACCCCAGCTTGCATCTTCTTCCTCCAAATCCAGAGCCCTTGAATGTCAGAGCTGGGAGAAGCCTTAGAACATGGAATTTCAGGGCTGGGAGAGGCTTTAGAACAGGGAATGTCAGGGCTGAGAGAGGCCTTAGAACATGGAATGTCAGGGCTGGGAGAGGCCTTAGAACAGGGAATGTCAGGGCTGGGAGAGGCCTTAGTACATGGAATGTCAGGGCTAGGAGGGACCTTAGGACAGAGACTGGCAGAACTGGACTGACTCTTCAGTCAAAGTTGCAAGGGAAGTTAGAAGAGAAAGTGCCAGAGCTGGAGGAAACCTTGGAACAGAGAATGTTCTAGAAGGGACCACAGAGTCCATCAAATCCACCCTTCTCATTTTCCAGAAGGGGAATCTGAGGCCCAGAGAGAGGGAGGGGTTTGCTCAGCCCTCTCCCCACCTTCTACCACTACAGGACTCTGAAGCCAGGGCTAATCCACTGAGCCCCCTGCAAGAAGCTGGCATGGATAAATCAGAGGTTCCCCTTCTGTGGAATCCATGCTTGTTGGGTTTGGGATTTTGCCTTGTTGTTAACAAACCCTACCAGGCATAGGGCCTCCAACAGCCAGCCTGCCTTTCACCCCTTTCATTTTGATTCCTGTGCTCTCTCTTGCTTGGGCTGGGCCCCCTCTCACCATTGGCTCCTGGTTTCTGACTTGGATCCTTAGTGCAAGAGTGGTTGAGGCAGCCAGCTCCCCAATCTCTGAGCCTGTGACCCAGGAGGGCTAAGGGGTCCACCAAGTTTTGGGGGAAAGACTTGGCTGTTTGGGAGCACTGGCCAGCTGGGGAGTGGGAAGCCTGGAGACAGGCAAGGCCCAGGACAAGATGGGGCAAGAGGGGCAGCATGGTTTTTCGGTCCCTCTTTCTGAGGAGGAGCCCTCTCCTTTACACCCATGGGAGGGGTGAGATAAGCCAGTGTGCTTTGCTAGGGCCCCTAGCTGCCCCAGGCTGGAGGAGGAAGGTGTAAGAAGCAAAAAGCATAGTTGGGTTTGGAGTCAGAGGTCCTAGGTTCAAATTCTGATTCTGTCATTTACTGCCCTTGTGAACTTGGGCATTTTACTGGGCCTCAGTTTCCTCCTCTGTAAAATGAGCCAGTAGGTCTAGATCACCCTCTAAGGGCCTTTCTACCTTTGATACTCTGATTCTAAAGACATTCAAACAGGGCTAGAGGTCCTGGTGTAGTGGAGAACTCTGAAATACCAGGGGGCTTACCTTGGGTTTGACTATCATATAGCCATGCCAGTTACTAGCTATGAGATCTCGGGCAAGTCAGTTCCCTTCCTCTGGATCCAAAGTTTATTATTCTAAAATATGTTAAAAGTAAAGGGTTGGAAAAGACCCTAATGTTAGGAAAGATTGAAGGCAAAAGGAAAAGGGATCAGCAGAGGATGAGATGGATAGAGAGTGTCATGGAAACAATGAACATGAACTTGGACAGACTTTTAGGGATAGTGGAAGATGGAAGGGCCTGGTGAACTATGGCCCATTCGGTACATGACTGAACAACATCAGGTTGGACTTGGTGATCGTCAATGGGGAGTCAGTGACTGGAAGGGTTTCACTTGTTGTATGACCTTGCTAAGTCACTTTTCTGTCTGGGCCTCACTCCGCGCTCCCCCCCTCCCCCCTAAAATGGAGTAGGGGGGAGAGTTGATTTATTGGCTCTGAAGACTCTTTCCAACATTGTGATCTCTCTCTCTCTCTCTCTGTATCTCTATCTCTGTCTCTCCCTCCCCTTCCCTCCTCTCTCTCTCTCTGTCTCTGTCTGTCTGCCCCTGCCTACTCTGACTTTGTGGTCCCTTTTGGGGCTCCTAGGGGCCGAACACAAGTCTGCCCAGGGACTAGCAGTGTCTTAAAATCTCGAAGATTTTCCCGCACGCTCCGTCGGGGCTATCGAGGGCTCGCCCGCGATGTAGCAGTCTTTTCCCCGGACCGCACGGCTGCCGCTGACGTCTGCGCTTCCTCCGATTCTCCAAAGACCACCCCCCCCCCCAACCCCCCCCCCTCCCAGCCCCGCAGCCCTGCGAGGGGGGGGGGGCGTGGGGGGGAGAGAATTCTGCTCGGGAGCCCAGCGGAGGGGGGAAATCAGCATGCGAGGAGGGGAGGAGGAGGGACAGGGAGGAGAGGGAGGGGAGGGGAGGGGGCAGGAAAGGGAAGTGCCAGAGCCACCCCCGAGAGAGATCACAAGCCCCCCCCCCCCCCCCTTTCCTGCCCCCTCCCCTCCCCCCCCCGCCCCGCACCCGCCGCCGCCACTCTGCTCGGAGCAGCCTCCAGACCGGCCGCGTTCGGGACCGTCTCGCCGCTGCCTCCCTGCCTCCCCGGCCGCCTCTCCGCAGCCCTCGGTGTCCCCGGCCCCGCTGGCCGCCCGCTCTCGGCCCCTCCGGCAGCCCCAGCACCTGCGCCCGCGCCCGCCGGCGAGGGGCAAGGGCTCCCCTCGCCTCTCCGGGCTCCCTCAGCCCGAGCCCGAGCCGGATCTCTGCCGGCGCCGGGAGCCTGCGGCACACTCGGAGCCAATCGGAGCGGCCGCCGGGCGGGGAAGGACCGCCACGACGACCCGGGGAGGAGGGTCCCGGCGAGGCGCCAGTGACCTCGGGAACGAAGGGGTCGCCAGCTCGTGGCCGCAGCTGGTCCAGGGGCCCGCGGGCCGCTGCCCGCACCACGGTGGACCCCGGAGGGGCAGGCCGGTGTAGCCCAGCCCACTGCCCTCCGGGCCGGCCCCCGGCCCTCCCCGCTCCTCCTCCCCTGCCGTCTGTCCCCTCCCCTCCCTCCAGCCCAGTCCACCCCACGTCGCGCAGCGGGCCGACTGAGCGAGTGAAGCTTGCGCGTCCCGCCCGAAGATGCTGCGGCTGTGTTGCGGGGCCGTCCCGGCCGCGCTGCTCCTGCTCGCAGGGCTCTGCATTCCAGGTAAGGTGAGCGCCAGCACCTGTACCCCCGGCCGGCCCAGCCTGGCCCCGCCGGCCCCCTTGGACTTCTTCCCTTCGGGGCCCCGGCGTGGGTGGGCGCCAAATGCTTCTAACAACTGGAGCAACTGGGGCTGGAGGCGGGGGGCGTCGGCAGGCACGGTTTGGGGCTCCCTATTGGCCAGCTGCCAGACACCTGAACCTAGTGGCGAGGCGCCGCAGCCAAGTAGGGGAGAAGCCGTCGGGGCAGGAGATTCCCAGGAATTGGTTATTAATGCAGGTCTCGTGGCATTGGTTTTTTGGGGTTAGGGTGGGGTCCCTAGCACCCCTTCCCCCGGTTGCCTTGCAATCCTCTTGCCCCTGCTGTGCAGCCCCCCCCCCCCATTTAGTGCAAACCGTCTCTCCCCACCCCCTCACTTCTGATGAAACCCTCCTTTCAGTCCCAACCTGATACATTCGCTTGCATTGAGAAGGAGAAGCAAGGTTTGGATTCAAATCCTAATTATGATATGACTTAATCACTGAGCGCCAGTAGCAATCGGTGGCTCACAAGGTCCGTTCTAGCTCTGATATTTAGGTTTCATCTGTGGTCCATGTCTTTGCGTGTTCTAAGGTTCCTTCCAGGATTGATGTTCCCTCTATCCTGTGTTCTAGACAATCTGGGGCCCCTTACCCCACTTTGATGCTCTCCTATATGATCTTTGCTCCGACCTTGGACACCTTTAGGCACAAGGAGGCTGAGTTGTTCTCGGACCCTCCGACCGGGTCACCCGTGAACTAGGAAAGACCCGACATAAAACTTGGTTCCTTTTGAGGATCTGATTGGGGCGGAGGAGACTCCCTGGCCTCCACGAAGGCTAGCCCTTCCCTGACCCTTATGGAGGATGGAGGCAAGGGCCGAAAGGGTTAAATATGGCGCCTTTATGGAGGCAACTATTTTAAATATTTTGCCATTTTAATTGTCGGGTATTTTCAGCCCTAATATGTTTCCAATTAAACTTGACAAAAAAAAAAAAAAAATCCTCGCCACCCCTCAGCCCGTTGAACTTGCTCCCAGAGCGAAGGCAGGTGCACGCGAAACATGAGGCCGCTAGGTGGCGCCAGCTGCCACTAACGTCCCAGAGCAGCCGGCGGGATGGACGGCTCTCCAGGGGCTAGGGTCCTGAGGACCCCCCACCTGCGGCTGCTTTTGCTAGCTCCGCAGCTCCCCAACACCACCTGGGCTTAGAGACCTCAGACGTCAATCAAGGGTCTCCTGGATTCCAGGGTGAATAAAATAAGGCCCCAGCTCCCGAGTGCCATCCCTTTGTGTTCCCCCCACCCATCTTGGTTCCCTGAAATCCGACCCTATCCCCGGGAAGGCTCCTGGGTTTGATCCCTTCCTCAGCCCTCCTTGAGCTCTCAAATATGGTATATAAGCTTACCACCTGAGAACACAGGGACCTTAGAAATTGGAACTCATGGGGAGGGACCTGAAAACCCAAAATTTCAGAGACATAGGGTGCGAAATAGCCGCTGGAAGAAGCTTAGATCACCTCCTCATTTTACCAGATGAAGAAACTGAGGCCCAGAGAGAGGAAAGATACATGGCCAAAGTCACATAAATAGCTCAGCTAGTCCAAAGGCAGCTAACGTGCATTTATTTAGTATTTACTATGGGTCTAGATCCTGCGGTGGGTTCTGGGGATACGAAGAAAGACATGGGCAAGGCCAGCAGGGAGCAGAGCTAGGACCAGACCCTTCAGTCTAGGACTGTTTTATAACACCAAAGTGTAGAGACCTCTGCCCTTTTGTAGGGCTAAAGCTAAGGTGGCCTTGATGTAGTTCCTTCAAGAAGCTTAGAGTAACATCCTAAAGCTGATTATTGGGGGATCAGACAATTACTGAACTTCCCTTTACTTCTTTCCTTCCCCCTCTCCCTTCCCTTCTCTTTCCCCCTCCTTGGTCCCTGGTTTCTCCCCTCTCCTCCTCTCCCTTCCTCCCCACTGGTCCCTGTTTTCTCCCCAGTTCTCTCCTTTATTCTTTGCTCCTCTTCCCTTCTCCTCCCCATTGGTCCCTGGTTTCTCCCCACTTTTTTTCTTCTCCTCTCCCTTCTCCTCTACCTGGTTCCTAGTTTCACCCCTCTCCTCCTCTCCCTTCCTCTCTGCTCCCCTCTCCCTTCCTCCCTCCTGGTCCCTGGTTTCTCCCTACTTTTCCTCTCCCTTCTCCTCCCCCTGGTCCCTGGTTTCTCCCCACTTTTTTCTTCTCCTCTCCCTTCTCCTCTCCCTGGTTCCTAGTTTCACCCCTCTCCTCCTCTCCCTTCCTCTCTTCTCCTCTCTCCCCTCCTCCCTCCCTAGTCCCTGATTTCTCTACACTTCTCTTCTCCCTTCCTCTCTCCTCCCCCCATATCTCCTCTCTCCCCTTCCCCCTTTCTCTCCTTCTTCCCTTCCCCTCTCCTTCCCTCCTCCTCCTCCCTGGTTCCTTCCCTCTTCTGCCTTCTCCTGAGCTGTTCTGGTTTTTCTTCTCCAGACTGTCCATTCCTGGTTTGATGTGGGTCTTGGGAGACTCCTGCCTCTTTTCGTAGGATCAGGGTTCCCTATGATCCAACTCATGTCTTCCTCTGGATTGTAAGGGCAGGGCCACCTTAGTGAGTCAGCAGAAGGGCTCTGTGGGTTAATGCTCAGAGGCCATAAGATCCTGTGTCTGGAGCTGGAAGGGGACCCAAAGGCCAACCAGGAGAAGGGAGAAAACAAACATTTATATAGCACCTACAGTGAACAAAGGGAGGAGGAAAGGGAAAAGGTTATGTGCTATTTGATGCCACCTACTGTACTAAACACTTCACAAGTGTCATTTCATTTGGTCCTCACAGTGTTCCTTCAAGGCAGGTGCTGCTAGAACTCCCATTTTACAGATGAGGAAGCTAAGGCCAGCAGAAGTGAAGTGACTTGCCCAGGGTCTCACAGCTAGTAAGTGTCTGCATCTACATTTGAACTCAGGTCTTTCTGATAGGTCCAACCACCTAGCAGGAAGGGAACCAAGGCTTGCCCAGCTGGTTTCAAGTGCCCGGCTCCATCATTCATTAGCTGTGTGACCCCAGGCAGCTCACCTCCCCTCTCTGGGCCATCAGTCATATGAGGAATAAGCTTACCAGCTTACTCAGATGTCTGAGGTCTTGAACATTCTGTGATCCTTCCTTTGCCAGTGGCCAATCTCATTCAATTCAGAGAATGTTAGGGCTAGATGGGCTTTAGAAAGCATGTAGGCCAATCTCTTCTTTTTATAGGTCAGGAAACTGAGGCCTACAGTTTTAGAATTGAGAGGGGATTTGAGGTAATCTATTGCAGTCTCTTCATTTTCCATGTTCAGTCGACACGCGTGGCAGGGCTAAGCCCAGCTTTCTCCTTCATGTGGCCTGGGGTTGATGGAAGGGGCTGGGGGTGCTGTCTCTTGGGAAGGTGGCCAGTTAGGAGGGCTAGAAGATGAACAGGACCTAGGGAGATCAGGATTCCTGGATTCTGCCCGTGACTCACTGCTCTCCCTCTGCTGAGGGGTGGGAGGTGGTGACCTCATAGATCTTGGAGCTTAGAACAGCCTTCATAACTCTTCAGTCCAGGGTGCTGAATACGGAGGGCCACAGACCTCCAGGGTTTGATGTGATTTGTCCAGGGCTATGCAAGTGCTTAAGTAGCCAAGATAGGCTTCAGCTTTCTGTTGCCCAACTCTAAATCCTGGGCTCTTCAGATGCTTGGTGATGGACTGAAAGTGGATGATTTCACCAAGTGTGCTCAGGATTGTGAGACCAAATCAAGTCTGCAATTTTCCTCACTCAACTCCTAATGTTCAGCCATTCCAGGAACCTGCTTGCCAAACCCCTTGAACTCGAGGGTGGTTTGGCAGAGCTGGGTTTTGAACCCAGGCCCTGTGATTCCATGGTTCTTTCCACTACCCTTTAGCTACCTCCACAGAGAAGGAATCCAAGTGTATCCTTTGGGAGTGCCCAGAAAGACCTGAGTTCAAATCCAACCTCAGACTTTTACTAGCTGTGTGACTTTGGGCAAGTCACTCACCCTCTCTGAACCTGAGATGGGGATAATAAATTTTTGTATTACTTGCCTCATGGAACCATTCTAAAGTTCAAATTAAACACTGGATGTGGGGACTGATATTCACTGGGGTTACAGTCCTTAATTTTACCTTTCTTTCTCATCGGGAGCCCGGCCAAAGTTTGAGGATCCAGATTCCTGTTTGGGAAAGCACTAGCTAGATATACATGTGGTCGGAGTTTAGGAGGGCACATTAGTGGTAAGTGCCATAGAGGAGAGACAGATCGAGTTAGACAAAACCTGAGAGCTTGGGACAATCACTGTTAGCACCCTCTCCTTTGATAACATAACATCTATTCCTTTATTTAAAAATGCTTGAATAGTATTTTTCTGTTGTTATTTTCCAATAAACCTTCCATCAGAGAAGTGTGTCTATACAAAAGAAAAACGGTGAAGCAAAAACAATGAACCCAACAACTGTGTCGGGTAGTAACCCACACCTGGAGCCTGCCACTTCTTCACTGAGAGAGGGGAAGGGTGTTTCATCATCTATTCTCTGTAAATGAGATTAGACATTATATATAATCTGAATTCTGACATCTTTTTCCTTTCTGTTATTGTAATCACTGTATATATTGTTCATGGTCCCACTTTCTTCCCTCAGTGTTGGGATATTCAAGTCTTCTCATGTTTCTACAAATCCCTCATATGCATGGTTTCTTATGGCACAATAACATTCCGTTATGTTCCTATTGCCATAGTTTGTTTGGCCATTCCCCAAATAATGGACACACGCTTTGTTTCTAGTTTTTTGTTGTTAAATGAGATAATATTTGTAAAGTGTTTCACACAGTGCCTGGCACATAGTAGGCACTTAATAAATATACTGTTCCCTTTCCTCTTCCTCTACCAAAAAAACTAGCATAAATATTTTTGTACATATGGGACTTTCTTCTGGCATTGGCCTCCTTGGGGTACGTATACACCCAGTAAAAAAGATTGCTGGGTCAAAGGGTATGAACAGTTTGATAACTTTTCTTGTTTAATTCCGAACAGATTCCCAGAATACTTGGACCAATTGACAGCTCACCTAATTAGCATTCCCGTCTTCCTATAGTCCATCCGCTGTTGACTAATTCTTTTATCATCTTTTTTTTTTTTGAGGGGGGAAGGCAGGGCAATCGGGGTTAAGTGACTTGCCCAAGGTCACACGGCTAGTGTTATGTGTCTGGGGCCGTATTTGAACTCAGGTCCTCCTGACTCCCGGGTGGGTGCTCTATTCACTGCATCACCTAGCTGCCCCTCTTTTATAATCTTTGCCAATTTGATGGGTGTGAGGTGAAACCCTTGAGTTGTTTTAATTCCTACTTCTCTCATTATTAGTGATTTGGGGCATTTTCCTATAGTTGTTGATAATTTGCATTTTTCTTTTGAAAAAAAGTCTTTTTTTATACTAAATAGCTCTTATATATGTATATATGATATATATCTTATATATGTACGTGTGATATATATCTTATATATGTATATGTACATACAAAGATGTATACATATGCTGATACATATGTATAATTTATTTTTATTCTGAATTTAACAAAATAAAAGTATTTCTTTATACATTGCAGAACAGAAGTAGACTACTGTACATGAAATTGTGACTCTTACATAAAATTTGCTTTTCTTTTTAGTTTTATGTATTTGCAAATTCTCTATTTAAGATATCAGATTTTATAACTAGAGATAAGCAAAGGTTGTTTTTTCCCACCTCACTTATCAAGTTTGCATTATTCTAGCTGCTTTGATTTTGTTTGTGTGAAAGCCTATTTTCAACCAAACAACTTTCCAAATTTTCCTGGCAGAGTCCTTCACTTGGAAGTTTGTGTTCCTGAATTTATCGAGCACTGGTCTTCTTTGTTTCTGCCTCTATTTTGTTCTACTTTTCTATTTTGTAACTAGTACTAAATAGTTGGGATGCTTGTTACTTTAGACTATTATCAGGGTTCTGATAATATGCCCTACATTTTTTTCATTATCTCTCTTGAAAATCTTGACCCCTCGTTCCCCCAAGTAAAATTTGTTATTATTTTATCTGGTTCTAGAAAGTTAATCCCTCAGACATTTGATTGGCCTAGCACTGAATGTACATGCTAATTTAAATAACATTCTTATTCTTATTATATTGGCCTGGTCCAACCACAAACAATGATTCAATAGTCCTTTACTTCTATAAAGAATGTTTTCTAGTTGCATTTATGTGGATTGGAAATGTGTCTTGGCAGGTTAACGTGAGGATATTTTATACAAATTATTGTAGATGGAATTTCTTTATCTTTCTCCCCCTGGGTTTTGTTGGCTAAATACATAATGGTTGATTATTTTTGTGGATTTATTTTGCATCCTGTTACATTTTTGAAGCTATTCATCACCTTTATTAATGTTTTCATTGATTATCTGACATGCTTCAAGCAACCCAATACCATGTATTTCTTTATTGCAGTCACAGATAAACATATCTAGAAGTACAGGGCAAAGCATAGCTCCCTGGGGTACTCCACTGGAGACCTCCTTTTAAGTTGACATCAAAATATTACTTATTAATCTTCCTAAATATTCACGGAGCCACAGATTCTCTTCTGCATGACACTTTGGTGGTCACCTAGCCCTTCTTGCTCCTGACCAAAGCTTTCCTGTTCCCTTCCCATCCATTTGGATGACAATTGGCCCCCCAACCTTTGCTTGAAAATTTCTGTTGATGCCCACTTCTCCTTGGGGTATCCTGTTCCCATTTTGGGAGAGCTCTCATTTTTGGAACTTTTTCTTACATCTAACCTAATTTTGTTTTCTCTGCAGCATCCCCTCCTGCTCCTGGTTCTGCCCTCTGGGGTCAGACAGAACAAAGCTAAATCCTCTTTTTATGTACCAACATTCCAACCCTTCATTTCCCCCCTGAGTCTTCTCTTAGAATAAACACCCCCAGTTACTTCAGCTGATCTTACATGGTGCGAAGAGATTGTGGTCCTGTTCCTGCCTTGATCTTTTCCTTTTTCTTAACATAGATCAGAACCCCCAGACTAACATCCTTCTGACACTTTCCTTACAGGATCATGATGCACTCTTGTGCTCATCCTCTGTTACTTGTCTTTGCTTTCATTTTCAGCACATTCCGATTACAAATCAATTTGGGCTGACGTGTTAGTTCTATATACCTCCACTGACACCTCTTTAGACAACTCCTTTTTCTCCTTATTGGGCGGCTAGGTGGTACAGTGGATAAAATGTCCCACCTAGAGTCAGGAAGACTTGAGTTTCAAATCCAGCCTCAGACACTAGCTATATGACCCTGGGCAAGACAACCCAATTTGCCTCAGTTTCCTCGTCTCTAAAACAAGTTAGTGAAGAAAATGGCAAACCATTCCAGTATCTTTGCCAAGAAAATCCCAAATGGGGTCACCAAGAGTCAGACATGACAAATGACTTGAACAACAATAACAGAATTTCCTCCTTATCAGAAGCCATTTTCTTTGTATCATCAGAATTTCATTCTTGAGAATTCATACCCTTGGTTTCCTCTGTAGAATTTGAGGCTTTGGGATCTTACCTGGCCTTTCTCTGAACCCGTGGAAATCTGTTTTTGTTTTAAATGTTCTAGTGACACTTTTTTAAAACATCATTGGCGCTTTCCAATTCCCAATGCCTTTCCCCCTCCCTCTCTCATAGAACTTTTCCTCATAGCAAAGAAGTGTAAGCAAAACAAAATAAGACAGAGACCGTGTTTGCTCCATGTAAAGAAACCTATGCTTCATTCTACACCTCTCTCCTGCTGAAGCCATTTGCTCACTGAATCACCAGAGTTGTTGATTTTTACATTATTTTTACATTATTGTGACCATGGTATGAATTATTCTCCAAACTCTGATCACTCCACCCTCCATCATATCGTATCAGTCTCCCATTTTTTCTGATCTGTTCATATTATTCTTAAGGTGCTATACTATTCAATTACATTCAGACACCACAATTTGAAATATGCTTTACTAAAATCTAGGGTGCATGTCAGCCTCTTCTTAGGTTTCTTCTCCTTTTTTTTTCTCACAAATAATATGGTGGAATCATATCATCCTTTCCCTGATGCCATCGTCCTCTTTGAAAACGAAGGACAAGGTGTGGCTAGGTGGCGCAGTGAATAGAGCACCGGCCCTGGAGTCAGGAGGACCTGAGTTCAAATCCAGCCTCAGACACTTAACACTTACTAGCCATGTGACCTTGGGCAAGTCACTTAACCCCAATTACCCTTTCAAAAAGCAAAAAAAAAAAAAAGAAACGAAAAAAAAGAAAACGAAGGACAAACACAAATGGTAGAGTGGTCACTTTGGGGTCAATAAACTCTGAGACCATGGCCATGTTTCTCAGAATGGATTTCAGGATATATTTGCCCCCTACATCTTTGTGACTGCTGATGTGAGCCTTCTTCTGTGAATGCAAAGGAGTCAATATTGCTGGCTGAAAATGCGTAACTCTTAATTAAAACCCAGCTCCTATCGTCTTTGTACCCAAAGAGCTGGCATATCTAGAGTCCATTCCCTTTGGCACTTGTGAAGGCCACTGTAGACAAAAGAAAACTCTTTAGAATGAATACCGTGTGTGGGTTCTGTTCACTCAGGCAATTTATTGCTACTTTTTTTTTGTCTTTTACCCCTACTCTTCTGGGAAGATCTCTCTCTGTTTCCAAAAAAGCAATACCTATCAGCTCCGGCTAAGGGAAGGAAGTGATTGTAACATATGCATTTTGTAGTTACTTTGAATGGAATTTCTCTTGTTCCCACAGATAAGAAATTTCTGCATCCTAAGCAGAGATAAGGATAAGCCTTCACATCCTACACTGGCCACCCCCATTTCAGCCAATCATTGTCTTAGGATCCCTGGACACCAGAAAATTGAAACATCCTTAATGTGCATCAGAGATAGGATCTTTAGGGTAGCAGGAAAAAAAAAACAACAACTCATGAGCCATTTTGGGAGTGCGACTGTTTGGGGGGAGCCCATGCTTACACCCACTAGTCTTGGGTGGTGCTGCTAGCCCAGGGTGATCAGCCATGGGGATAATGTGAGGGCTGGTTTTCCCCTCTTGTCCCTTCCTGTCCCTGCTGATCTGGGCTGTGCTGCTCAGATAACTGGAAGGAGCCCCAGCCAGAGGCGGCTCCTTGAGAACTGTCTCATCTCTAGTCTTCCTGAGATCTCCATAGGCTACTAAGACTGCCCTTCAAGAAATCTCATTAGAGCACAGCTTCCAGGCCTGTGGTGTCTTTCTTTTCCCCCCTCACCCCCCGGGTTTAGGGATTTATTTATCTTTCTCACCTATTAAGAACATTTCTCAATTAGAAACCTAGGTCACTAATCTGTACTCAAAGCTTCGGGTTGCATAGTGACTTAGAAAACCACAAATTCACATTAGTGGTGTTGTATTGTATTTTTCCATTTTTTTTGTTAAATATTTCCCAATGGTATTTCATTCTGGTTCAGCAAGAGGTTTTTCCAGGAGTTTGACATGTCTGGTTTAGAGGGTAAGTGTCTTTAAGTGTAGGAAGAAATATGAAAAGGAGAATCTGATCAGTTTTCTCTTTTGGGCCCCAGAGTAACCTCGACTCATCTGGGAACAAGGTATCCCTGGGGATTCTCACCCTGGAAACCAGCACTTCCCTCATGGTGATGAGAGTCAAGGTCTTTTTGAAAGATGAAATGAGCAGTGAAGCAACCAAGGAATGATTGGTTGGTTGCTCTGCTTTGTGGATATGAGAAGGGACATGGAGAGAGACAGACAAAGAGACACAAAGAGTGAGATAGAGATTCAGAGAGTGAGGGAGAGACAGGAGAGGGAGGGAGGGATAGATGGAGACAGAGAGAGAGGAGAGGGAGGGAAGGGGGAGAGGAGGAGGGACAAACAGACAGAGACACACACACAGAGACAGAAATAAAAGAGAGAAAAGGGAGGGAGGGACACACAGAGAGAGAAGGACAGATAGAGACAGAGGCAGAGAGAGCTCCAGAAAAGGTCTGGATAATTGACGTTCCCCCATCATTACTATATTATGCCTTTCCTTTTCTGCCAGCTTTGTAGTTTATTTCCTACTTTTGTTGTTGAGTCATGTCTATCTACTCTTCATGACCCCACTGGGAGTTTTCTTGGCAGAGATGCTGGAATGGTTTGCCATTTCCTTCTCCAGCTCATTTTACAGATGAGGAAACTGAGGCCAATAGGGTGAAGTGACTTGTCCAGGGTCACACAACTAGGAAGTGTCTGAGGCCAGATTTGAACCTATGAAGAGGAGTCTTCCTGATTCCAAGCTCAGCACTCTATCCACTGCAGCGCCACCTAGCTGCTATTGTGCCAACTAGCTTCCTTATTTCCTATACTCAGTTATATCCTGTTTGTCCAGGTGGGATACACTATGGCAAAGCCACAACTCCCCACAGCTCTCCAGTGCTTTGGAACCAGGTTAAAATGTCATTGGGAAATGTTGAACAAAATAAATACAAACCCAATGCAACATAGATGATGTTAACCTGTGGTTTTCTAAGTCAATATGGCCACAGGGATCCCTTTCTATTTGCATTTGACACCACTCATCCAGAGGATGCTCCAATGAAAATACCATCTGTTTCTGTCTCTCCTGCTTTAAAGTTAGCAAAGAACATTGGGAGATAGAATTTTGCAAGGGTTGTTTTCTATATATTATAGTTATGGAAAGGGAGGGTCAGAGAATTTGTGAACTCATTTCCCTGGGGATACATGAAGGTGTATCAGGATTGTATTCAAACCTGGGAGCCAGATCTTTTCTGAATGATTCCAAGGTTCTTTCCTCTGTCCACCATTACCCCTCCCTTCCACTGATACTATCCCAAGGGAGCCTAGGATGGGGAGAGAAGGCCATTTCCCCAACCCACTGAGCCTGGCGTGGGCTTGACTGGAATTATACCAAATGCCACTATTGTTGACATTGGGTTTTTTTTTTTTGTCTTTTCTTAGAGGGCATTAAGAAAGCTACATAAAACAGTATGCCCTTAGTGGCATCTAAAAAGTAACTTCCCAAACTAGCTACTGAGCTGAAAAATAAATATTTCCAGATGAATTTATTTATAATTACAGCTACTTTTTTTTTTTGCTTTTTGCGTGGGGGAAGGCAGGGCTATTGGGGTTAAGTGACTTGCCCAAGGTCACACAGCTAGTAAGTGTTAAGTGTCTGAGGCTGGATTTGAACTCAGGTCCTCCTGACTCCAGGGCCGATGTTCTATTCACTGTGCCACCTAGCTGCCCCTCAACTACATTTTTCAAAGGAGAATGTGTGGGAGCCTGATGTACTGATCTTCTCCCAGACGCTGCCATTCCTCTCACTGAACCCACTGATTGCATTCAAATGTTTTATCTTGCTGCTTAGGCATTTCAACTTAGAGCAAATCACTCCACATTTCAGGCCTCAGTTTCAGTTTTGTAAAATTAGGTAAGTTTGACAAGCAGATCTCCAAGGTTTGTTTTAGCTCTCCATATTATAAGTGGTACATGAGACTTTTCCTCCCTCTCCTCTCTTCTCTGTGAAATAAGACCAAGGTTTGACAATAGACCTACCAGGACCTGATAGAGGTCAAGTCTCTATTCAAGCCAAGTAACTGAATTCTGTCAGTGCTGGGACCAACCTCTGTTCAGGTCTTTCTTGGGGTTGCCTGAGAGTGGAGGTGTTCAGATGGGATGCGTAGACTTCAGTCTTTGTTTTTGGGAGGAAGGTGAGTTGTCGGGGCCAGTCCATTGGGCACAATGACAGAGTTATTACAGAGCAGTCCAAGGCTGAGAGAAGCTGAGAAATAGCAGCTTTCTATGCTAATAGCCCAGAGTATAGACCTAAATCTCTGACAAAGGGGAGCTGGGCAGGGAAAGATGCGTGTTTGTGTGTGATGGGAACCAAAATAATCCTAGCTTTTCTTGTAGCTTCAAATCAGCCTTACAGCAGTAACTAAGGTAGGGAGATCAGCACTTTGCCCCAGGTCGCTGAAATGTAGAAGGCATCCAAAGCAGCATACTGGGGCATGCTTCCTCCCCCAGACAGCAGCATCTCACAGGATCTCTCTCAGCTCTATATCCTCACCATGACCCACTTTGTCCCAGGTGCAATAATACTGAATTGCAGCTTTTCTAGCTACCAAAGCTGGTTATGGACCTGAACTCTGTCTCAATGACCTGAAGGCAACCCTGGCTTTGCAGACAGAATGTATGAGTTCAAATTCCTTTTTGGCTACTTGCTAGCAATGTGACCGTGGGAAAATAGTTTCTTCACTTTAGGCATCCATTTTCTCATTTGTGAAATGGGAGGGGGGAGGTTGGAGTATGAGGCCTCCGAGGTCCCTTCTGGTTCTCAATATCTGACCTTGGGCCAGTCCCTTCACCTTTTCAGGCTTCAGTTTCCTCCTCTGTAATATAAGAGGGTTGGAATAGCTAAACTCAGAGGTCCATTTCAGCTCTAAATCTGCAATCTTATGTATGTCCTTAGGCCAGTCACTTCTTCTTTTTGGGCCTCAGTTTCTTCCTCTGTAAAATGAGGGGATTGGGCTAGCTGGCTTCCTAGACCTTTTCCAGCTCTAGGTCTTTTGGTGACCAGCAATCTCTAATCCAGGTCCTTTATTGCTCTGATATTCTACATTAGAAGGCCTCGTCCGATTCCTTTGCTTGGGTCTTCTCTGCTGAAGGATGGTCAGCCTTGTTCTTTTTCCTCTGAAGCAGATGTGGTGAAAGGTTCAGACTGCATCCACCTAAGCCAGTCACTGGACCACGTTCAAAGGGTCTGCTTTGGGGGAATTCTGGGCTCCTGGCACCAAATAATCTCCCCCTAGTTTCTGGCCTCATTTGCCTCCATATGATATACTCAGAGCTGGACTTGAAGCCAATGCATCTCCTCAGGGAGAATTCTGCTCAGGAGAGTCAAGGGAGATCGCCTTGGCCTATTCCAAGGTCTTGTCGACATTGATCATATTTACTGGGTGGGTTCTTGACTTTCCAATAGGACTTGCCTTATTTCAGGGTGAGAGCCCGGGCAAGGCATTTCTTCTTTCTGGGCCTCCATTTCCTCATCTGTAAAATGGTATGGTTAAACTAGATGAACCAAGATTCCAAAGGTTCCCTGTGGTTCACTATCTCTGAGCATGTGATTTCCCAAGTGGGCCCAACTCCAGCACTTACCTACGTTCATGTCGAGGGTGGAATTCAGAGTCTTTACTCAGTGGGCTTGCAATTCTGGACTGGGAAGACCATTCAGGCCAGTTACTGGACTGGGGCCAGAGCAGTGTCTCATCTCCAGCCATGGAACCGTGACCCAGTTTCCCTTTATTCTCTCTGCCTGGGAGATGGCCAGTGACCACAGAGAGGGCCAAGTCGACTGGCTCCTGTGTCTCTGTATAAGAAGGAAATGTATGGACTCCAGGGCTATTTTCAGAACACAGGCATGCTTCCTTTGCATTTCCAGGTACCTTTCCTTACATCTTCCTGTTTTTTTCTTAACTGTGGGAAAGACATAGCCACGGAAGTGGCTCAGGGTGTTTGCTGGCTGCTGGGGATTGTTCGGGAGTGGAGGGTCAAGGAAGTGTGACCCCTCCCTTTGAGCAGGAGGCATTGGCCAGAAGGCTTGACTGGGAGTCTGAAGACCCAGTTTGAATCCCAGCTCTGCCAAAAGGCAGGATTAGGCTTAGCAGGCCTCCCCGGCCTTTTCTCCTCTTCCAGCTCAATAGCTGTTATCTTGTGTATCATCTTGGGCAAGTTACTTTCCCATCCTGAGACTCAGTTTCCTCCTTTGTAAAATGACGTGGTTGGATTGGATGGTCCCTGAGGTCTTGATCTAGGAAGTCACATGTAACCACATAGGACCAATCACTTCAGTTGTAAAATGAGGAGGTTAGACTAATCTCCGAAGTCTCTTTTTTACCTAATATCTAGGATTTTATGTTGGTACTTATGTCACTTTCACTGTCCAGGCCTCAGTTTCCTTATTTACAGAATGAGGAGGGTTGTACTGGCTGGGCCTAAGGTCCCTTCTGGCCATGTAATGAGAGTGATTGGGGGAGCCCACCCTGACCTGATGTGCTGGGCACAGAGATTCCTTGGGGGCTGATCAGACTGCTCTGGCCCCTTGGGGCTCACTTGGACCATCTCCACGGGCATATTCCATGAGATAGGCTCTGATACTTGGACCAACCTCAATCCTGCCTCCCCAACATTGACTCATATTCACAGCTTTGAGGGGGCCGTATTTGCATGGAGGCAGGTATGGCTAAGTTTTTGTTAGTGTTTTTGGTTAATACACCATGGATTCTGTAGACATTTCTAAAACGCACATGGATTCTTGGTAATTACTAGTTGCCTTCATGGGGAAAGAGAAGGAGTAAGCATTTACATGAGGCCTATTAAATGCCAGGCACTTTCCTAAGTGCATTTTGCTTACTTAATACTCACAACCTTGGCACGGACGTGCTGTTATTATTCCCACTTTACATTTGGGGAAACTGAGTCCTGCCCAGGGTCATACAGCTAGGAAGTATCTGAGGCTGGATTTGAACTCAGGTCTTCCTGACTCCAAATACATTGAGCTATTATCTATTGCACACCTAAGTACCTGCTTATGTTCACTGGAATCAGGATGGCCTGGGTTCAGATCCCGCATTAGTTCCTTGAGTAAGCCAGTCTCTTGGCCTTAGCTGCTTCCTCTTTAAAGTGAGGGGGTTGGACACATGCAGTCTTCAAGGGTCCTCCCAACTTTCTCATTCTGCTGGCTTTGATTGCAATGTGGTTTAGAAAAATAAGCTTCCAAAATGGCAGCTCCCATTTCACTCTGGCACTCAAGGCTTTACTCTGGAGAAAGCAGAGTCATTGATATGACACTTTTGGTGACCAAATCCTGGCTCCTTAACCCAAGTCACATTGAGCATGCCATGTTAGCCTCACTCTGGGCCTCAGTTTTCTCATTTGAAAAACCCAGGCAGAGGAGTGGGGGGCAGAGTTTGGACTGTGGTCCTTTCCAACTTTAGACTAAGCTCAATGATGAGTGGGAGACCAAGGTTATCAGGCTGCTGATTTGCCAGGAAATGGGGCAGAATGGAGAGGGGGAAGAGCAGCCCACATACATCAGGGCTGAAAGCCAACAGGAAGCATTTGGGACTCGCCTCTGAAATCATCTACTCCAGCCCCACCCAGCACACACACCTTCACCTCCCTCCATTTTACAGGTGAAGAAGTTAAGGCCTGGATAGATTGGAATTTGCCCAAGCCCAGAACTCCAAATTCCAAATCTACTGTTCCTTCCACTACTTGGGGTTAGCCCAAGTCATAGGGCTGTTTTAAACTGTCAGAGATTATTATTATTTTTTCTTGCCCTTGCTAGGCTAAGTTGTGAAGGCTTAAAACAACACTAAGACTTTTGGGGATACCCTGTACTTGTGGAATCCTAGTCTCACCTGTTTGAAAGGGAAGGGTTGGAAACAAGCTTTTATTAAACACCTACTATGTGCCAAGCATTGTGCTAAGTGTTTTAAAAATAGGATTTCATTTGATCCTCATAATAACCCTGGGAAGCAGGTGCCATTAGTATCCCCATTTTACAAATGATCAAAGTGACACTGGAAGAGGTGAAGTGACTTGCCCAGGGTCACATAGCTAGTAAGTGCCTGAGGCTGGATTTGAACTCAGGTCTTTTGGATTCCAGGCACAGCACTCTGGGAACTGTGGTGCCACCTAGCTGCTTCATTAAGGACCTACCCCCTGGATGGATTAGATAAGCCCTTAAGGTCGCCTTTGGTCCAGAATCCCAACAAACCCTGCAAGAAAAACCATGGATGGTAAATAGCCCTGAGTGAAGCATAGTGCCTGGGAAATGCCGGGGAGTCTCTCACTAGGCAGCATGCTTGGATTGGCCCAGGGCTAGGAGGGATGTTGGAGGGGGATCTGGGGCAGAGGACCTCACTCCATCTCCTGCCAGGCGGGGAAATGATGCTGGAGGAGCTTGGAATTGTAGGAGAGAGCCTTGCCCATTGCTCCTGTGACATGAGAGCTGGCCCGAAACCCAGATGAATCATGAGGCATGATTAGAAGTGGTTTAGTGTATGCATGTGCGTGAGTGTATGTGTGCGCATGTGTGAATGTGTTTATGTGTGTGAGTGTGTATGTGTCTGTGTGTGCACGCACATGCATGTGTGTGTGTGAGTGTGTGCATGTATGTGTGCATTTGTGAGTGGGTGCATATGTGTGTGCACATGTGGGGATATGTGTGTGTGAGTGTGTGTGAGTGTGTGCATGTTTGTGTGTGTTGGGGGAGGGTGATGATGCCTTTTCCATGCAGGATTCTGCAAAGCAGGAGCAGTGACTAGAGACCCTGGAAGATGAGCATCCCCGATACTGGGGCATTCCTTGCCTGCAAAGATCCAGAAGGGCCCTTGGAATGTCCCAAGCCACAGAAAATCATGTTCCTGTTGAGGTCTGCCCTTCCCACAGTAGGGAAAGGCACAAGCAATTCTTGGATTTCAAGGGCTCACTATCACCTTCAATTGCTAAAGCCTATAGAGGAAGAATCAGACATGATGTGGTGGGAATTGAATTAGATGTGGGATTGAAATGCCGGAGCTGAAAGAAAAGTCAGCAGAGGTCCAATTGGTGTGACACAAGAGGGGAGATGCCAGTAGACAACAGATACTGGGAAAATACCCTGAGGTTCTTAGTGGACCATAAGCTGAATCAACATCAGCAGTGACATGGCTGCCCAGTTGGCTAAGTCTGAGATGATCCAGTGGCGATACTTGCTTGAAGGTGGCCAGCTGTGTTCATTCTAACGGGATCTTAGGTTGCCCAGTCCCTCCATTCTGTCTTTTCATGGGCCAACCTCCATGTGTGAAATGCTTGTAGAATCCTGTCTCCCCTCAAAGCATAGCTCAGGAGCTACCTCCCCCTGGAAACTTCAGACAATAACTGTGTGACCCTGGGCAAGTGACTTCATCTCTGCCTCAGTTTCCTAATCTATACAATGCAGATAACAATAGCATCCACTTCCCATGTCACCATGACAACCAAAGAAGATATTGTGCCCAGTGCTTTGCAAACCTTAGGGTGCTCTAGTGATGCTGGTGTTAATTTTTTGTTTAAAGCAATTGGGGTTAAGTAACTTGCTGAAGGTTACACGGCCAGTTATTTCTGGGTGTGGTACTAAGTATCTGAGCCTGGATTCGATCCCAGGTCATCCCGACTCTGGGGCCGGTATTCTTACTGTGCCACCTGGCCACCCCTGGTGTTAATTTTTTATTGTCACCCTGGTCATTAGCATTCCTTCCCCCTTGAAATTACTTAGAATACATTTTGTATTTTCTTACTTGCCCCTTGAGGGAAAGGACTGTTTCGTGTTTCCCTTTGTATCCTGGGCCCTTGGATGCTCCTTAAATATTTGGATCAGATCTGGAGCATCGTGTCCATTTTTGCAACCCACACTGACCGACTGGAGATCAAGCAGTCAGTGGAGGAAAGCCTCAGTCAAGAGAGGGACCGGCGACCACACTGCTTTGTGGATCTCACTTTAAAGAACTGGAGATTTTTAGCCTGGAAAGGAAAGGCTGTCATGGGATGAGACTCGGTTTCCAACCCTGAATTTGGACTCTGTGAAGTCTTATCACTGTGGTATTTTTTTGGTAGGATAAGAAGATTGGGGTTGATTTTTGGTTTAGGATTATAGAAACATGGGATGTTGGAATGTCAGTAGATAGAGGCAGAGGGAGCCATGGGTGAGAAAATATTAGATCTGGAAGTACCCTTGGAAAATTGAATGTTAGCCGGGCGTGTTGGTGTGTACCATGTAATCCTCTCTACTGGCAGAGGAGGATGCTGAGTTTGGAAGCATTGGTCATGTTCAGGAGTTTTGAGCTGTGGTAGGGCTAAGGTCATCGGGGACCACACTGGGGCTGGCATAGTGTGGTGAGCCTGTGGGAGCAGAGTGCCACCGGGCTGCCTAATTAGGTTGGAAAAACAGAACAGATTCAAGCTAGCACTTCTTAGCGTTGGGATCAAGCCTGTGAGTGGGTGCTGTGCCTTCCCCCAGGTGAGATAGGGACACCCACTCTGCCCCACCAAACACAAATGCAAGAAAGAAAAAAAACGACCCCCAAACCCCAAAGAAACCAAACTGAGAGAATGTACAAAGAAGAAAGAACCTTCGAATTTAGACATGGAATTCCAGCTGAAAGTGAGCTTGGAAGGAACAGGCATTAAATGACCATGTTCATTTCCATTCTGTCCTCTTCGTTTTTCCTTTTTCTGTCATGATACCTTCATTTCTGAACGTGCTCCCTTCCCTCCCCTGCTAGTGAGCTACTGCTTAGAACAACAATTTTAAAAAGAAAGAGAAAAACCAGTTCAACCAATGCAACTAATCCACCTTCCCCATCTGACAGTGTGTCTACACCCTAACCCCCCACTTCTGCTCAGAAAGGGAGGAAGGAGCATCGTCGCAATTTCTCATTGAAGCCAAGCTAGGTCATTTTAATGACCTATCATTCACTTTCATTTTATTGTGTTTTCCACTTAATAATGACAGTATAATACTAAAATTTATATAACATATTAAGGTATGCAAAGCAGTTTGCATAGGTGGTTTTTCTTTTTAATATTTTATTTTTCCACATATGTAAAAGCAATCTTTTTTTTCTTTTTTGGAGGGGGGAAGGCAGGGCAAATGGGGTTAAGTGACTTGTCCAAGGTCACACAGCTAGTAAGTATCAAGTATCTGAGGCTGGATTTGAACTCAGGTCCTCTTTACTCCAGGGCTGGTGTATAGAGATACACTGCACCACCTAGCTGCCCCTAAAAACAATCTTAGCATTCTTTTATCAGATTCTGAGTTCCCAGTTCTCTCCTTCCCACCATTGAGAAGGCAAGCAATTGGATATGGGTTATACAAGTACGTTACATATATTAAGTCATTTTAGCTATATTTGGCCAGGGTGACATAGCTAGTAAGTGTCTCAGGCAGGATTTGAACTCAGGCCTTATAGACTCCAAGTCAAGCACTCTATCTACCATGCCACCTAATTGCTCACTCAGCCAGTGACCCACAGTCTTGCATATATTATTTATGTATTTTGAATAACAGAACTTCATCAGAGGTATTTGATACAGTTTTTCCCAACCAGTAGCTTTCCCCATATTAAGTACAATGATTTTCTTTATAGAAAAGTTTTTCAATTTCATGTAATCAAAATTATCTATTTATCTTTTATGATGTCTATCTCTTCTTTAGGTAAGATTTCTCCCCTTATCCATGGCTATGAAAGGTACCTAATCTTGTTCTTTTAAAATTTATTTTTTTTTTGGAGAGGGGAAGGTAGGGCAATTGGGGTTAAGTGACTTGCCCAAGGTCACATGGCTAGTTTTTGTGTTAAATGTCTGAGGCTGTATTTGAACTCAGGTCCTCCTGACTCCAGGGACTCTATTCACTGTGCCACCTAGCCACCCCTAAAATTTATTTTTAATAATTTGATCTTTTATATTTGGGTCATGTGTCCATTTGAGCTTCTACTGGTAAGGGTTTTTAAAAGCATAAATAAGTGTTGCATTTTGTTAAAGGCTTTGCCCCCCTGCATTTATCAATATAATCTTGTGATTTGGTTGTTTTTGTTTTTAACATGATTAATTATGTTAATCGGTTTTCAAATAATGAACCATCCATGCCTCCCTGATGTAAATCCAGCTTAGTCTTAATGAATACTGAATACTTTTGTATATATTACTATATGTAAGGATTTTATTTAAAATTTTGTCTCAGCATTAATTAGTGATATTAATCCATAGTTCTCTTTCTCTACCTAACCCCTGCCTAGTTTAGGTATCAGAACCATATTTGTTTCATAAAAGGAATTTGATCAAATACTTTTTCCCTTAATTTTGAGAATCATTTATGTAGCAAAAGCATTAATATCTCTTTAAACATTTTATGGAATTCCACTATAAATCTGTCTGGATCAAAGATTTTTCCCCCTCCCTTTGGAAATTCCTTTGGGGCTTATTCAATTTCTTTTTTAAAGATTGGATTATTTACATTTTCTATTTTGTCCTCTGTTAATGGGTGCATTTTTATATTTTTTGTAAGCAGTTCCTAATTTCTTTTGAGGTGTCAGTTTTGATAGCTTATACTGTATAGTAAAGTCCGTTAATTCTTTTTGTTGTGATTTTACCTTGTTTTTTATTTTGCTAACTAGATTGAGTAGGGGCCTTAAATATTTACATTTTCTTACGTTATTTCCTGACATTCTCACTTGATGTGTTTTTTTTTTCTGTTATCTTATCAGCCTTAGTTACTCTTTCTTTGGTGCATACTTTATTTTCCTGTGGTTTTTGGGTTGGAGAGGTTTGAGGAAAATGATGAGTCTACTGTCTTGCTCTGGAATATGTTGAAGCTTATGAGAGCTGATTGTTAAACTTTCTGTGTGAGCATTTACACCTTGGAAATTGGCAGATGCTACAAGTAAGGATTTGATTTATGATTTTTGTTGATTGTCTAGTCTTCATAAAGTGATGGAGAAAACATTAAAGTGTAGTTTTGGAGAGATGATTGTTAAACATTTATCAGCAACCCCCTGATCTTGCTGGGTATGTGTTCTCTTACCTCTTCATTTTACAGATGAGCAAATTTGGACCCAAGGAGTGTTGTGGTAGTGCTTGGGGAGCCCAGGTCCCACTTAACTCCTAGTCTTTTCCGGCTAGGGGGTGCCACAGTACACAGAAATCTGGGTCCTGGAATCAGGAAGACCTGAACTCGAATCCTGATTCAGCAGCTTCCTAACTGTGTGATCTTAGGCAAGTCACTTAACCTCTACTTTGATTTCTTCAACTGTAAAATGGGAGTCATAAGAGCACAGTGTCTGACACATAGTAGGTGCTTAATAAATGTACCAAATAAATAAACTATCAGATAAAGGTACTAAATAAATCATCATCTTCTTTCCATTTCCCCCCATTGTATCATGCTGCCTGTTTTCTTGAATTGCTGTGTGACTCAGGGTGAAGTGATCATGTCCTCTGGGCCTCTCATCATTAATGAATGGGTGAGCTGCCTAATTCTCCTTTTGCCCCCCCCCGTCCTGCCCTTGCCTGGTAGGCAGGAGACAGGGAGGAAGGCCTGGGAGGCGAGGGAAGAGAAACTGCTGCTCCCTGGGGTTCCCCCCAGCTTTAGGACTCTAGAAGGAAAGCAGGTCCCTCCATTTCCCTTGGAAGGTCCATTTGGCCCGAAAGCTGTTGTTATGAATTGAGTTGGAGTGTGTCTGGTGCTGGGATTGGTCTCTGTTTGGATTAGGCATTGTTCTGAGTTAAATGGTAGGAAGAGGGGCCCAAGCTTAACACTGCAGCCCCCTAATAGAGCTTATTCTTTGGGTGGAAGAAAAGGAAACAGAGCACTTGCTATGTGGTTCCTATTGTGTCTGAGCAGAATACTTAGAGAATGGGTGACTGGACTTCCTATTGTCGGTGAGCCCAAGGGATTCCCTGCCCTGTTTCCCCCCTCCCCCCAAGTGGGAGAAAAATCTTTTGCTGATGCCTTAAATTCCACCATTAGAGATTCATTCTAAGTATGACGCCTTTTGAGAGTTCTCTTTGAAAATGGGTTTGAAACCTGACAGTCTACCAGCTACATGCCTGGAACATGAATCGCTTCCATTTGAATTATCTTAGGGAGATTCTGACGATCACCTGGCAAGATAAAGTACCAGACCAGAGGTGGCAGTCCTGCAGCCTTGAGGGCACATGTGGCCCTCTAGGTCCTCAAGTGCAGCCCTTGGACTGAATCCCAACTTCACAAATCAAATCCCCTTAATAAAAGTATTTGTTCTGCCAAATTTGGGCTCAGTCATAAGGCTGCACCCAAGGACCTAGAAGGCCATGTGTGGCCTCCAGGCTGCAGGTTCCCCACTCCTGTACCAGACAATGAGGTTCAAACTCTACTGCAGAGAGCACAGCTCTGATGGGCTGACCATGTTGCTCCAATGTCAAACCTATGTTTTCCTAAAAGGGATTTGTTCTGTGGAATTTGGATACAGTCAAAGGGCCACTTGAGGACTTAGAAGGTCACATGTGGCCTTGAGGCTGCAGGTTCCCCACCCCTGCTCTAAAGGTAGGCAGAGGAAGAACTCATAGTTAGGGATGGAGCACAGCCAGCTCTGAGCTGATTGTTAAATTTTTAGTGTAAGCATTTATACTTTGGAACTCAGTAGTTGCTACAAATCAGGACTTAATTGATTGTTTTGTTGATTATCTAAAGAAAGTGTAACTATGCAGCTTAAACTTCAAAGTGTGGTCTGCTCACAGCAGGAAAGGAGATAGGTTGGCAGGTTGAGCCTATTGTTAAACATTTCCCAGCACAACCACAGCTGAGGGTCCAGGCTTGGCTCCTGCTGCCCCTGTTGGGGCATCTGTAAAAACACTGGACTTCTTGTTATAGAGCTAGGAAGGAAACTTGTTCTATTCATTCTGATAATTGTCAACATGATTTTAAAAATATCATATATATATATATATGGACATCACATACATGTATGTAGGGGATTAGCTAACTTTCTGGGAGTTAGGCAGGGGAGATACCAATTCTATTTTACAGATGAGGAAACTGAGACACAGAGGGGAAATAACCTTCCTATGGTCACGTTTCTAGAAAGTGGAAAAACCTGGACCAACTCAGATCCTAGGCTCTTTCCACTAAACTATTATGTTACACTACCTTACCAGGGAAACATATCAAGTGAATGCCACAGCCACCTGAATGAACGTGTGAATCAATGAGTTGGTGTATTACTAAATAAATAAGAATGACTAAATGAATGAGTGAGTGAATTAATGAATGAGTGAATAAATGAATGAAATGATGAATTAATGAATGAGTCCGTGAATTATTGAATAAGAAAATGAACAAATGAATGGATAAACGAGTTAGTGAATGAATGAGTGAACGAATTACTCAAATGGTGAATTAATGAATGAGTGAGTGAATGAGTTTGTGAATTAATGAATATGAACAAATGAATGAATGAGTGAATGTGTTAGTGAATGAATGAGTGAACACCTGAATGAGATGGTGAATTAATGAATGGGTTGGTGAATTAATAAAAATGAATGAACAAATGAAGGAGTTAGTAAATTAATAAGTGAATGAATGAATGAATGAATGAGTTAATGAATTTATGAATGACTGAACAAATGAGTGAATGAGAAAATGAGTTGAATTAATGAATGAATGAGTGAATAAGTGAATGAATGAGTGAGTGAATTGAATGAAAATCATTTATTGATAGGACCAAGGGCAAAAATTGACATAATTTTTGCTTGTTCCTTTTAAAGATTCTGAATAGGCACTGGGTGTTAAGTTCTGAGTATGCAAATGTGATAACCAGATCATCCCTGTGTGCCATTTTATATTCTAGGGGCAGACAACAGAGAGGGTGGTGGTCAGGGAGGGTTATTTTCATTTGTGAAGTTGGGAGACAGGGATGTTGAGGCAGTTGGAATAATTCACCCTTTCCAGAAGCCTCAGGGTAGATCAGCAGGGGATGGTTTGGGGACTGGGCCAGCTAGATCAGTGGGGTTACTGTATGCTTGTGCCACATGACTGGCCACTCAGACACAGAGTCTGGGGTTCCCAAGAGGAATGTCTCAAGTCTCATGGTGGGTCCTGCCAGTGTTGGTTACTTGGTAGCTTTCCTGTGGGCCGACCATGGCACGATAGCCTCCAGAATACTATTCCTGTGTTGCCCCCTCTGCTGTGGGCACCTACATTTTCAGCCTCCTCAGTGTGGCTCCCTGGTCTCGATCCAACCAAACTGGCCTTCTCTCTGTTCCTCACTAGGAAGGGCCATCTCCCTTCCTTCTCTCTGCCATGGTGCAGACCATTCCTCATGTTGGTGCCCTCGCCACCTCCAACGCACAGACTCCTGCTTTCAAGATGCAACACAGGCATCACCTTCTCCATGAAGCCTCTTTTGATGGTGCCCGTGCCACTTGGCATGTCTTAGTCATTAATTCGATAATTATACTGTAGATATTTATATACGTTCTTGTCAACTCCTTTCAAAAATAAGTTGCTCGAGGGTCAGGATTGTTTTCATTCTTTGTCCTCATGGTGCGTACTTGTAAATGCCTCTTGATCAATTCATGGGCAATCTCGGCTCCTCTACCAAGTGACCTTTTTTTTTTCCTTTTTCTTTTTGGAGGGCAATGGGGGTTAAGCAACTTGCCCAAGGTCACACAGCTAGTTTTTGTGTCAAGTGTCTGAGGCCAGCTCCAAACCCAGGTCCTCCTGACTCCAGGGCTGGTGCTCTACTCACTGCGCCACCTAGCCGCCCCGAAGTGAACTTCTTGTAGATACAGAGATTACAGAGCCAAAAGAGTTCTTTGAAAGCAGCAAATTGAACCCCCTTCTTTTTCCTTTAATTTAATTTTTTTACATTCATTTGTAAATTATCAGTTCCAAATTCTCTCTCTCTCCAGCCCCTCCCTCTCTCATCCAGGAGGCAAACACTTATTTTTCCTCAGAAAAAAACATTCCTTTGAGCTTGTGGTCCACTAATCCTCCCCCCCCCCCCAGATCTTTTGTTTTTAGGTCACCTTCATTTCTAAATATGCCCTCTACCTTTTGAACCACACTTTGTAACAAAGATGTAAGAGAATGAAAAAAGAATAAAAAAAGAAAAAGAGGAAAAAAACACAACAGTTCAGCAAAACCAAGAAACACTTCAGCTGTATGTGTACTATTCCACACCCATGGCCCCTCACTTCCACACAGAAGGGAGGGAGGTGCATTTCTCACTTCTTCTCTGGGGCCAAATAATGCCATTATAATTATACTGCATTCAGTTTTCTATCCCCCTTATTCTTTAAAGCAAATATTTTAAAATAACCACTTCTCTTAATCTCAGTTTCCCCATCTGTAAAATGAGGCTAATACTGCTTGTGAGATAGTTCTTTGTAAAATTTGAGGTACTCTTGCCCCACTTCTTGGCTGAAGTGGGGGGCTATGGGTATGGAACACTACATACAATGTCAGACTTTTTAATGTCTCAGCTTTGCTTAATTGTCCCCACCTTTTGCAATTAAGGAATGATTATGGGAGGGCAGGGGAAAAGGATATCTCTGGAAGCATAGGCAGTGTAAAAATGAAAGATGTCATTAAAATTTATTGGAGAAAAACACAAGGTGCTATTGGAAATGGGAGGTTATTATGCTTGTGATTGTGAAGCTAATGGAGTTGTCACTGGCAGCCATTGGGAAGGAAGCCTCCAAGTGCATATTCAGCCTGTGGAGAATCCAATACAATCCGAATCCAGAAAGCTCTCAACAACTATACTTGGATAAAATTCAATAGTAATGTAAATTCCTACTTTGGGGCCAGAATGATCAAATACACAACTATGAGAGGGAAGAGGAAGGTCATGTGAAAAAGATCTGGGAGGGTTAGTGGACCACAAGCTCAAAGTGAGTGACCATGGCAGCTAAAAAAAGCTAGCTTAATCTTTGACTGGATTCTGTACATGCCAGTTATTATCCAAAACACAATGGGTCCTGTGGTCCCCTGAAAAAATGGAGGGCCAGGACAGTAAGGACATTAGAAACTGAGCCCCAGCGGGATTGATGGAAGGATGTTTTATGGGATCCTCTTAGTTGTCTTCAAGTGTTAGAGGAGAGATTGGCTTTGATCTGCTTGACCCCAGAGGGCAGAAACAGTAGTGATGGGGGTGGGGGGATTGTAGAGCTACATCAGCCGATTGTGTGACCCTGGGTGAGTCACTTAAGTTCTCATTCCTTTTCTGTCAAATGAAGGTTCCATTTCAACCTTAATGAGTCTGTTTCTGTAATTCACTGTGTGACCTTATATAAGTCACTTCTTTTCCTTTGAGTCTCTGGGCTTGATTCTAGAGGATGTTTGAGCTATCACTAACACCCCTTCCAGCTCCATCCAACCCCAGTGAAGAAAAAGCCTGGGGAGGGGGTGGGGAGGAATTACAGAAGGAGGAGAAAAGAGAGAGAGAGTTACTGAGGGGCCTTTCCTGACCCCAACTGGCCTAAATATTTAGTTCTGTGTCTGTTGCTAAAAACAGTTGAGTCTCTAGATTGCAAGCAGGCCCAGTCCCAATGTGGGATAGCAGTCATGGTCTCCACGAGGCAGGGGCAGCAGTCTGGTTCTGGAATCAGCAACAGGGTAAATTAACCAGGCTGGAGGGATAAGCCAGCAGCTGGGCCCTTCCCAGCCACCCACACACTACCCAAATCAGGCCCAGGTTTTCATTGGCCCCCAACGTGCTGGGGCCCAGAAGGAGGGAGATACCATGAGGAAAGCAGGCAGCCTTGGATAGTGGAAGGAGGATGAGCTGCCATGTGGAGTCTGAGGACCTAGATTCAAATTCCAGCTGGGCTGTTTGCTGGTCTGATGACCCATCCTTGGGCAAAAATCCCTTCCCCTCTCTTGGTCTCAGTTTCCCTCTATTTAAGCCAATAGATTGGCCTGGATGATGTCCAAGCATCCTCCCAGGTCTGACGTTCCATGCTCCAAAATCTCATGATGCTTCAAGGAAATGGGAGTTCTCCAAGCTGCTCAGCAGGGATTGTTGGGCCTTACTTGAAGACTTTTCAGTTGAGTAATAATAACAAAAATAACCCTCAGTCTCCATTTCTTTTTTTGCTTTTTGGAGAGCAAATGGGGTTAAGTGAGTTGCCCAAGGTCACACGGCTAGTTTTTGTGTTAAGTGTCTGAGGCTGGATTTGAACTCAGGTCCTCCTGACTCCAAGGCCAGTGCTCTATTCACTGTGCCACCCAGCCACCCCTCAGACTCCATTTCTACAATGCTTTAAAAGATTATAAAGTACTTTGCATCTATGAGCTCATTTGGTTCTTAAAATAGGAGGATTATTCCCATTTTATAGGTGAAGAAACTGAGGCCCCAGATAGCCCCGGGTCACAAATCTAGGAAGCCAGAATTCAAACCCTGCTCTTGTGACTTCAAGCCCAAGGTAACTGCTGCCTCTTTCTTGGTGTCCTCCCAGACCTTCTACACATTCCCCTAGAACAGGCTTGGCAAGGTTAGGGTCAGTCTCATGCTCTAAGCCTAGCCCTTGTGGCCCGGGTCCAGGCTGGCCTGTTGGTCGCCAGCTTTGGGAGTCTCCCAGCTATGGAATTTGCTGCCAAAGTCTCCCCCTTGATCCTGAGCTTTTGACTCTTATCACTGCCATGTATGATAAGGCCTAGCCCCTGCTGCTACCCTAGATAGGACTTTAGAGAAGCCATTTCTCTAAGCCTCAGTTTAACCATTTGTAAAGTGAAGAGTTTGGAAGAGATGAGCCCTAAGATCGTTTGATCTTCAGCCATATTTACAGAACATCTGGTGGCTCCCTGCCCCAAACCTTGCTGCTGGTGCTTCACAGAAGCCACAGAGTGAGCAGAATCCTGCCTCTAATACTCACTAGCTGTGTGACATCAGACAAGTTGCTTAACCTTTCTGAGACTCAGTCTCCTCCTCCAATAAATGGTCACAATAATACTGGCACAAGCTACCTCACAGGACTGTTATGGTGAGTGAACTTTAAAGTCACCAGTCAGCCATTGTTGTGGGTAGAGCACAGGGCCTGGATTCTTCCTGGGTTCAAATATGGCCTCAGATACTTGCTAGCTATGTGACCCCGGGCAAGTCACTTCACCCTGCTTGCCTTAGTTTCCTCCTCTGTAAAATGAGCTGGAGGGGTGGCTAGGTGGATAGAGTGAATAGAGCACCTGCCCTGGGGTCAGGAGGACCTGAGTTCAAATCCAGCCTCAGACACTTAACACTTCCTAGCCATGTGACCTTGGGCAAGTCACTTAACCCCAATTGCCCTGCCTTCCCCCCTCCAAAAAGCAAAAAAAAAATGAGCTGGAGAAGGAAATGGCAAACCAATGTCTCTACCAAGAAAAACCCAAATGGGGTCATGAAGTATCAGACAGGACTGAAATGACTGAAGAAGAACACCCATCATTTATTAAGTGCTTGTTGTATATCTTACTTTGAGCTTGGTACTGGGATTATGAGGCCTCCAACAGAATTCTGTTTCCTCCTGGAGCTACCATTTTAGCAAGGGAAGCAATATGTACACTGAAAAGTATAGACCAAGGAGAGTGGAGGAGGAGGCCCTAGCCTCTATGCGGGTGTAATGTTAAAGAGATATAAGATCTTCCTGGCCCATTAGTAGGTCTCACGTGGAGCCCATTAAGGGAAACTTGCTTAGGGGAGACTTGCTTGTAGGGAGGCTTTCACACCTTTTGTTAATTTCTAGTTAGGCACTGAGTCAAGAGGGTTGTGATGCCCTCTTGTCTCTAAAAAGGATATATGTACTCTGAGGTTAGCATTTTGCTTTGGGCTCATTCATCAGAAGAGTGTTCTTGTGATATGACCAGATGAGACTCTGGGTAGCCATTAAGGAGCCCCCCAACTTTGAAAAACCCAGATGTTGGTGCTTCTCTCTCTGGTAACTATGTATGCATTGCCTTGGTCAGACAGTGGGATCTGTCTGTTGGTCTGTGCTAATTTCTCAGATAGTTAGAAGCCCTGTCTACTGGTCTTTATTTCTCTGCTTGTATTTTCTCTATTTTCTTTGTTTGGATTTTCTCTGAAGAGAATTGTGCTGATATTTCCCCTGAACCAGTGAATGTGATTTAAAAAAAGTTTGTTGACCCCTTGAGCAGCTAGCTTTCCTAGTAAAGCAGATCTAAGGACCTGTGCTAGCAGCCATCCTAGGGATGCCAATGTGGTTGTCGCTACAGACGATCAGGGAAGGCCTCCAGGAGGGGGAGGAGGTTATTGAGATGAGCTTTGGAGAAACTAGAGATTCTAAGGAGAGGAGACCTAGGGAACTGTATCCATAGCTCCTGCAAGGGCTGCTTAGGTTGGTCTTGGTTTTGGTTTTGGTTCAGTCATTTTTCAGTCCTGTCCAACTCTCTGTGACCCAATTTGGGGTTTTCTTGGCACAGATCCAGGAGTGGTTTGCCATTTCCTTCTCCAGTTCATTTTACAGATGAGGAAACTGAGGCAAAAAAGGTAAAGTGACTTGCCCAGGGTCACACAGCTAGGAAGTGTCTGAGGCCAGATTGAAACTTGGGTCTTCCTGACTCCAGTCCTAGAGCTCTATCCTCTGAGCCATCTAGCTGCCCTCCCATTGACTTGGTTCCAAATCATTCCTGCTGAAAGAAGCAACTCAGCTTTCCCCAGTCTGGTTCTCAGAATTTTGAGCTCTTCTATTGGAAGATTTTACTCTCTTGTGCCCATGCCTTCTCCCTCCTCCTCCTTCTGTACCAGACTCTTTCCCTTTTCCCTCACCTGTGCCCTCTCTTCTACCCCTCTCTCCTTCCTATGGATCATGGGATTTTACAGAGAGGGGAACTGAGGCCCCCACAGGGAAAGGGCCTTTTCCTAGGCTGTATGTAGGATCCCTGACCTAGCACTGGAAGGAACCTCATTCATCTGGCTCATTTTACAGAGGAGGGAAGTGAGGCCCAGGGAGAAGAAACTTGATCAAGATCACTCCTAGAATATTAGTTGGAGAGCTGGGAGGCCGCCTAGTTCAACCTCCTCTTTACTGAGTGGAAAGTGAGACCCAGAGAGGGGAAGACCCTGTTTGCCCAGGGCACACAGAAGGAGCAGGGCTGAGATCTAAACCCAGCCCTTCTCCTGACCCTCCTGCCAATGATTCATGCCATGGCTGCTTCTCTCTGTATGTGGAAATGAAGTGGTTTGTAAATACTTCTCAGCTCTGTTTGACGGGGCTCCCTGCTTTGTGCTAGGCTCTGGGGGATTCCAGAGAAGGGAAAGGCCTTTCTTTTGGCAGGGAGCTGCCAGCCAGTCTCTCGCATGCTTCCCAGGCCTTCCCCCTCTCCCCCCCAGCCTGAGGATGAGAGAAGCCCAGTCGTTTGTCCTTGACGATTGAACACTGTGTTTGTGTGGGTCAGGAAGGGGAGAGATCCTGGTGAACTGGGGCGGTCAAGTAAGGCTTTCTGGCCTGGAGCTGAGCCACAGAGCCTGGGGGAGCTTGGCCAAAAGGACGTGATGAGAAATCACATTTCATCCAGTCACCGAAACAGAGTTTGAAGGGCCCTCCTTTGGTGGCATTCATGATATAACAAATCAGAGCTTTGGGCTAACTGGAAGATGATGCCATTCAACAGGGCTCTCTATGTCTCTTTGCCTGGCATACAATAGGCATTTAATAAATGCTTATTGACAAATGTGAAGTCAGAGGATCCTAGATCTAGAGTCAGAGGCCATCCAGGCCAACCCCCTCATCTTACAGAGGAGGAAACTGAGGTGCAGGGAGGGGAAATAATGGATCAAGTTTCTACACTTGGCTTAAAAAATGAATTTCAGAAATAAAGGTTAGAGGGGGCCTGGTTAGGCAGTAGTTTGCCTGGAAAATATCTGGGGGTCTCAGTGGACTGCAAGCTCTTTGGAGTCAGCCACATGATATAGCAGCCAATTAAAATGCAATCTTGAGCTGCCTTAATAGATGGGCAAATCTTCTCAGAATAGAGACTTGACAGGCCTTCTGCCCTCTGTGATGGTCAGCCTGAATTGGAATACTGGAGTTACTGATTAATTCAGCCCTTTTAAGGTTTGCAAAGTGCTTTGATTTGAGCCTCACAACTTCCCCCGGAGGTACGTGTGATCAGCATCCCCATTTTACAGATGGAGAAACTGAGAATTAGACTGGGGTTACTAGACGTGCCTAGTCCCAAAGAACTCTCATGTGTCTGAGGAAGGATTTCAGTCCTGGCCTTGCAGAACTGTTTCCCTGGGAACACACAGAGGCATGGCTGGAGAAGCTGAGCATGAGGCAGGGCCCCAGCAGGGAACAGGGAAATCTGGAAGGCCAGTGATGATGGAATCCTGTGTATGTGTGTGTGTGTGTGTGTGTGCATGTATATAAATGTATGTATTGTGTGTTTGTATGTGTGTAAATATTTACACATGCATACATGTAAATACACATTGTGTAAATGTATGTATACATGTGTCCACACATATGTACACATGTAGGCATACAAATGCATGCATGCAAATGTGTGCATAATAAATGCACACATGTAAACATGTGCATGCATGTGTATATGTGTTTGCATGCATGTGAATGTCTATGTATGTGTATGCATGTGTGCAGATCTGCAAATAAGTATATTGTATGAATGTGTGTGCATGTATGTGTATATCTGTGTAAAGGTATGAATGTGTAAATGTGTGTATGTGTATGTATAAATGTATGTTTCGAGGGGAGGGGCAGAGTAGATTATCTGGTGTAGGAAAAACTCGAATTTTCCCAGGACTACTCTGCTTCCAGCCCCTGAATCCCCCCCCCCCCGGATGTGCTGGCAAATGTTTAACAACAAGCTCCCTGAGAAAAAAAAATGTAGCCCTGGCAACTTTTCATTTTTGTCTGCATTATTACCATTTGCCCCATTGATTTCTTGAGGCTTAACAATCAACAAGATCCTAGATCTGGGCCTGCTTGGGCCCGTTTTCCGATTTCTTAGGTTGAAATGCTCACTGTGACCATTGAACACTGTTTCCCAGGAGCTGCTTCTAGCTGCCTTTCCTCCATTACGCTCTGACTTTGACTCTGAACTCTGGCTATGGAGACCCCTGACTCGGGAGCCATATTGCTCCGTGGAGGCTTTGAACTTGATGTCTTATGGCCTTGTGGCATTCAAGGCCCTTCAAACTCTTTCCAGGCTTCTGTTCCACTGCCCTCCTTCATCTCTCTGCCCCAACCATTCCAGCCTACTTTCAGGTCCTTATCCAGGAATTCCATTGGCACCTCCTCCAGGTTGCCTTTCTTGGTCCCTCCAGCTGCCCCTTTAAGGTGCATTTCCATTGACAATGTATGTACTGACTTATCCATGTTGTCATCCTTTAGAGTGGGAGCCACTTGAGGGCAGGGACCCTTCTTATTTTTACCTTTTTGAAGGGTGCCCGGCCTGTCCATAGTAAGCAATTAATTAGTGTTTCCTGCTTAATTGTGAGTCTCGGTTTCCTCCCCAACACTCCCCACCCCGCCAAAAATGTCAACAGTGATCTCTGTCCTTCATAGCTCCGTGGCTGCAGCGAGAGTTCACCAGCAGGCTAAGCGCCATCTACAGGAGATCTGCCCATGTGGTCAGAAGAGGCTGCCAGTGGTCACCTACCTCCTCCCAGTACCTCCCAGCCCCACCCCTATCGGAAAGGCGGACTTTAGGTTGGACCTTCTTTCTGAGAGGCCACCATTCAGAGGACTTCATTAAAAAGCAAACAGGCAGGCTCTCCAAGGAGGACTCATCAGGCCTTTCCTGATTAGACGGGGGTGGGTGGTGGGGGTGGGGTGGAAAGTGAAGTACTGAGCCTGTTCCAAGAAGCCAGCATTGGCGGAGGTCACACTGGGCACACTCACTACAGAGAGGCCCTGGCTTCCCCTTCTCTTTCACTTGGAGCTTTCACCTTGAACAACAAAAGGCTTGGCTTGAGGAAAATCATTTGTTTCTTCATCTTGCCTCAGGCCTGGGGTCTTCCAGGCCATGTCTCAAAGTCCTGGACCAGGCCCCATGTGGAGGAAGAAGGCCCCAGCGAGGCAGATAAAGGAATTCCGGACATTATGCCTGGCCTTCCCTTAAGCCTTATGACATAGGATTTCCTTTTCAGGGGAGTAAATAGCTTGAAGGTTGTTTGGCAGGAGTTGATGATAATGTATTTCCAACCCCCAGCCCATCACCCAAAAAAGGGAGAAAGTCAAGTCTTTGCTGCTGGGTTGGGACAGGCCCCTGCCCTGACCTCAAAGCTCTCAGTTTGCCAAATTGAGAGGCCACTATCCGGT
Source organism: Petaurus breviceps papuanus (assembly GCF_028583685.1). Taxonomy (NCBI): domain Eukaryota; kingdom Metazoa; phylum Chordata; class Mammalia; order Diprotodontia; family Petauridae; genus Petaurus; species Petaurus breviceps. The sequence continues at coordinate 586,577 of NW_027187223.1, forward strand.
TGAATCAAAGAAGACCAATTCAAATCCTTATTTGACCATCTGACAAAATCTCAGGTGCCATGAATTTAATGGGCCCTCTCAGGTCTGTGTGTCCTAATCTGGGACATGAGGATGTCTAGATGATTCTAAGTCCCTTAACAGCTCAGAAAGTAAACAGTCTCTGTTCTGACCTCCCTCCCAGCCCTGACCACCTCAGATCTAAGATCCCCCTCAGCTCTGACCATTTATGTTCCTAGGCCCCTCCCATCCATGACCGTCCTTGTTCAAGGTTCCCATTGGGTCTGCTAGTTTCTGTTGTAAGGTTTCCCATAGGTTTGACATTCTCCATTTTAAAAGGCCCTTCCAATAATGAAATGATGGCAAGGGAGACATTGAGACGAAGCATACTAGGAAAACTTGATCATTTTTCAGCTGGAAGGGGATAAGGGAAAGGCCAGACAGAAGGGAGGGAGTTCTAGGCCTGTGGGAGTACTTGGAAGAGGGGCATGAATCGAGGGAACATCGTGTAGCTCAGCTTGCTTGGCCTGTGGAGTATGTCCAGGGGAATCAGTGAGATAAGACTGGAAAGGTAGGTGAAGCCAGACTGGTGAGGGCCATGAATGCTGGCATCAGGAGTTTACATGTTATCCTCTAGGCAGTGGGAAGCCAATGGAGGGCTTTGAAGGGGATGAAGGGAGTGTGGCGTGTTTGGAGCCATGCCTCAGAGAGGTTATTGGGGCAGCCAAAATACCAAACTCACAAGACACTGAAAAGCCAGAGCCCAATTTATTAATTTAAAATAGAACCACTGAGCTGTCTGGAATGGTCTTGTCAGCTGGTCAGGACATTCTCTTCTCAATAGGAAAGTCTATTTGTGCACCCCCATTGACATTAGGAAGCTGCTTGGTGAGCAGAAAGTCAGAGCAAAGAGAAGGGGATTCTCCTAACCGCGCCTCATTCTCTGGGGCCTTATAGGAGTAACCAAGGTTGTTTATATCCATTTTCCCGACTCAAGGTATTGTATGCAGCTATTGTTGTGACCCTATTTGGGGGGTTCTTGCCAAAGATGCCATTTCCTTCTCCATCTCATTTTACAGATGAGGAAACTGAGGCAAACCAGGTATAGTGACTTGCCCAGGATCAACAGCTAGGGAGTATCTGAAGTCAGATTTGAACTCAGGAAGATGTCTTCCTGACTGCAGGCCCAGTGCTCTATCCCCTGCAGCACCACCTAAGTGTCCCATGCAGATATTAGCCTACCTGTTTTACAGACAAGGAAACTGAGGTTCAGACCAATACTAACCAGTCTCATATCAGTTCTTCCTGAAATCCAGCCTCCACGTACCTTCCTCACAGTGTTCCTGGCCCACTTAGCACCCCTAGCACCAAGGAACAGCTCTCACTGACTTAAAGCCAGTCTGTTCCCATCTGATTCCCCATGGGACATTTCCTCTGGGGCTTCCTGCTACCAAATAATGTCCAGAACCAAGGTTATTATCATTTCTGCCTCCTTTTTCCCCCTCGTTCCCCTCCTTGTTCTCTCCTCCCTCCTCCTCTTCCCTCCTCCTCCTCACCCTCTTCCCCTTTTACCTCATCCTCCCCTCCCTCCTTCTTCCTCCTCTCCTCCTTCTTCCCTTCCCTCCTTCCATTTTCCTCCTCACCCTCCTTATCTTCCTCCCTTCTTCTGCTCCCTCATCCTCCCCCTTCCATCTTCCTCCTTCTCCTCCTCCTCCCCCCTCCACTCCTTCTCCTCCCTCCTCCCACTCCTCCCATGGCCCTGACCTTGGCCTCCCCTCTCAGTGCCCCAGTCCCCTCTCCTATGGCTGTCCTTCCCTGGTGAGTGATACTGTTGTCACCGTTACCCAGGCCCTCATGCCCAGCCCATTTTGACATCCTACTTAAAGGCCTTCGTCCCACCTCTCCTTTGTCTTCCACGCTGCCCTTCATACCATTGTCAGGCAGAGTTCCCAGTGGACAAATCTGGTCACGTCATACAAGACCCTGTGCTCAGCACAGATAGATATAGCGGAGATGCTACCTGAAGAGAGCTTACATTCTAATGGGGAAAACACAGATCTTGGTGGCTCAGTGGATAGAATGCTGGGCTTGCAGTAGGGAAGATCCGAATTCCAATCCTATCTCAATCACTTACTAGTGGTATGGCCCTGAACAAATCACTTAACCTTTCTTAGCCTTGGTTTCTCCACATACGGTTTGGGCTAATACATGGAAGGCTCTTTTCAACCCTTGAAGCTCGAGAACAATGTTAGTTAAGAATAACTGAATAACCCTTTTTTGAAATTTAATTACATTTTAAGTTCTGAAATGTCTCCCTCTCTCCCTCCTCACCCCACCCTAGAGAAGGCCACGATTTGACACAGATTGTGTGTGTGTGTGTGTGTGTGTGTGCGTGTGTGTGTATCTAAAACCATACGTCTCTTGATCAGTTCTCTCTCTGGATGGAGACAGCATCTTCCTTCATGGGTCCTTTGTAGTTGATTTGAATATTTATAATAGTCGTTATAATAATAGTCATAATTGGTCATTCACAGGTGTTCTTTGAACAATATTGCTGTTACTGTAGACAACATTCTCTTGGTTCTGCTTGTTTCACTCTTCATTATTTCATGCAAATCTTTCCATGTTTTTCTAACATCGTTGTTAGAAAAGTCCTTATTCCAAGTCCAGCACCCTAGTCACTAGTCCCCTGACTCTCCTATGTTATTTGTCTTTCATGGAGTCTTGAATGATTTTGACACGCACAGGGGATACCCTGCTTAGAAGGGCGGGCCTTTGCAGCAGCTCTTTGCCCTCTGGGTACCCATCTCCAAGGAGGTTCTTTGTAGGTTATTCTCATAAGTATCTGATAGAGATGGGAAAACAAGGGTGGAGGTTTCTCTGGGTCACCTTTTGGGGGCTAATAATAAGCTCTGAGATTTGGTTTTGTTCCCCAAGCCTTGAGAATGGATCACTCAGGGCAGCTGCCCCAACATGGGCCTCCTCTGTGTTGGCTCAGTCTGGACCAGCTGCTTTTCCCATCCCAGTTCTTCCGAAGTGTCATTTCTGCCTCCTCAAGCATCATGTGGAGGAGGACGAGGTGGTTGGAGTCCCAAGGTGGGAAGTGGGGGCTCCACCCCATCCATGCTGGAGAAAGGACGTGGTTATAAAAACCTTTACAGATCTTTTCCATGAATGATAATGATAAAAACATTCCAGCCTACTCTATTCAGGCATTGTGGAAACTCTGTTCTAGGCACTGGGGGGGGGGCAAGGAGAGAAACATTTTAGCACCTGCCACATGCAACATTTGCAAATGGCCCTGGAAAGCAAGCAGCTTGCTCTCTGCACTTTCTTTGGTAGCTCCCTGAAGGGTAGCACATGACTGTGTATACAGAGGGACCTTCATTTCATACACACTTGTTGACTTTAATTGAACATTGTAGGGAAATTTAGAGAATTTGATCAAATACCTACTAGATTCCAGGCCTTGTGCTGGACCAGAGGTGTCAAACATGCAACAAGATTCAAATGTAATTAGAAAAGTATTGGCCAAAGTAAATAAAAATATAATAGAACATAGATAATGTTAATATGTGGTTTTCTCAGGCAGTCTGCTGCCCATAGGGTATGTACAGTTTGTATGTATGTACAGTTTCATGGCCACCATTTCTATTTGAGTTTGATGCCACTGGACTAGTCTTTGGGGATGGATAAAATGATCCCTGCCCTTCAGAAGCTGACTTTCTAGTTGAGAAGGCAGCAAGTGCCTATAAAAGGAAATACAGCAAATTAGAAAGAGTGAGTTTGGGGTTTGGGAGGGAGGGCACTAGCAGCTGGAGTGGGGATCAGAAGAGTCTTCATGCAAAACAGGACCTTTGGTAAGGTGTCCAAACGGGAAGCAGCATGGGGGATAGGGCGCTGGATTGGGAGACAGGAATACCTGAGTTCTCTCCGGAATACTGTCTCAGTTTCCTCTTTTGTAAAATGTGGATAATAACAGCATCTACCTTCCTGGATTGTTGTATGGATCAAAGAAAATAATATTTACATAGCACTTTACAAACATTAAAGTGCTATGGAAATGCTGGCTATTATGGCTGTTGCTGAGTGGATGAGTGAACAAATGAATGACTGAGCAGAAGGAGACCATGGTAGAGGTGCACCCATCCAGGAGCAGCTGCAAAACTCCAGGCTCAGAGATCAGGCCCTAGGGCTGTGCTCAGACTACAGAAAGACACCCCCTCCCCCACTTTGTCCCTTCCCCCTTCCCTCCCGTTTTAAGCATCTGTTGTCGGTTCTTATATTTCCTTTGACCCCGGTGTTTGCACAGTGCTGGCTGTCTAGAAACGAGCCCCTCCTCCATGTAATGCCTGTGCATGTGACATGCTAAGAAAGCCCCAAGTTGGGTTTGGGCCCTCAGAACCGCTGGGTCAGGTAGTTACTCCCTTCTCTTTCTCCCCTTACATTTCCATGTCCACAGGAGAGCCAAGTTCTTTTGCAGGCCTGGATTTTTCTTCCTGGGCTTGGCCCTAAGCTTCTGGTCCAGGAGAAGACAGGCCTGATTTTTCATGGTTCTGGGACAGGGGCTCTTTTGCAGAGTTCTGCTTGTCTGTGAGTGCCTGGATGAGTTCAGAGGGATGTGTCTCTTGAACTGGACAACTGACCGGAGTTTGCTGACCACTGATGAGAGCAAGACCTTGACTTAATTGGCAGACTCCTATTGGAGACTTCTGATGTCACATTTCAGGGGGTCAGATGGTCTTCATCCCAGGAAATACACCTGGGCATTCTCAGTGAATTTCATCAGCAAATCAATCAGAAAAATAATAGAAAACAACAGTTGATTCTTCACTAAAGACTTGCCCAGTATGCATCTGTGATCAAACACATAACTAGGGTCACAGGACTTAAAACTGGGAGGCACTTTTAGAACATTGGATGTCATAGATAAAAGGGGCCCTCATAGGATCAGAGATTTAGAGCTGGGATCATTGAGTCTATCACAAAGGAGAAGTGACTTACCCAAGGTCACACTAATATAGTAGATGGCAGAGATGGGATTTGAACCTAAGGCCTCTGACTCCCGACCCAGAGCTCTTTTTCACTGCCCTAAATTATCTTAGACTCAACCCACCAATCAATCACCAAGCTTTTAGTAAGTGCCTACTGTGTGTCAGACATACAGAACATGTGTGATCAAAGGTCCATCATCTTTTTTGTGCCTTGGACACCTTTGACAGTCTGGGAAAGCCTACAGATGGAGCCTTTCTCAGAATCATCTTTGTTAACACATTAAACAAAATACAACGGAAACCAATTATATCAAAATACAGTTATCATAACATTAAGCAAAGCATTCACAGACCCCAGCCCAAGAATCTCTGTTCTAGATCATAGAACACGGACTATTAGAGCAGGAAAGACCCTTAGATATCATCTAGCCAGTCAATAAACATTTGCTAAGCATCTACTATGTGGCAAGTAATGTGCTAAACACTGACCAGTCCAATCCCTAGAGAGTTTTAATGACCTGTTCAGCAAATCATAATATGCTACATTGTGCTTTCCTTTATTTTTTAAATCACATTAAAAGTCCACCTTAATCCAGCCACAGCTTCTAAGAAATAATGGTGTGCTATGGGCAGCTAAGTGGCGCTGTGGTGGATTGGGTGCCAGACCTAGAGTCAGGAGGACCTGAGTTCAAATTTAACCTGAGACAGGGCAGCTAGGTGGCACAGTGAATAGAGCACCGGCCCTGGAGTCAGGAGGACCTGAGTTTAAATCAGGCCTCAGACACTTGACACACTTACTAGCTGTGTGACATTGGGCAAGTCACAACCCCAATTGCCCTCCAAAAAGCAAAAGAAAAATTAACCTCAGACACTTACTAGCTGTGTGACCCCTGGCAAGTCACTTAACCCAGTTTACCTCAATTTCCTCATCTGTCAGATGAAGCGGAGAAGGAAACGGCAAACCACCCCAGTAGTTCTGTCAAGAAAACACCAAATGAAGTCACAGAGAGTCAGACACAACTGAAAAATGACTGAAGAACTATGCAGCCAGAAAGTGCTCAATGCTTTTGAAGCCTGTGCCCACATTGATTTAACTCTACCATGCTCTACTCAGTTGGGAAGACTTTAAGGAAGGGACTAGTGCTGGAATGTATGTCTGTGACCTGAGCCTCAGCCCACTAGAGGTGTAAGGGGTTTAGACTCAGGGGGTTGGGCAGCAGATGAGCTAGCCATGCACCCCTGGACCCCTACACTCAGCTGCTTCCCTTGTCACTGATGGGAGGACTCAGGACGATCCACCCAAGGGAAACCCTAGTCTTTGGGCCAGTTGGATGTGATCTAATTAGAAGGCAATGATAATAAACATAAGAATATAATTTATTAAAATATTATTAAGTTAATAGAAAAATATGATAATCATATAATGATAAAAGTATTATTTTTATAAAACTTTAAGGGTTGAAAGGCTCTTTGCATATATTATCTCATTTGATCCTCATAATAAGCCTATGGGATAAATGCTATTAATAACCTCATTTTACAAATGAGGAAACTGAGGCTCAGCAAGACCAAGTTACTTGCGAAAGTTCACATATCTAGCGAGACAGGATTCAAACTTGGACCTTCCTGGCACCAAGTCTAGTGTTTTATCCACTACGGCAAGCTGCCTTGACCAAAAAGTGAGTGTGACTTTTAGTCTGCATTAAGAGAGGCAATAGGAATTATCTAGGAATGTCTAGGAATAAAAAGGTGATGGGTCCACTGGCTTCTGCAGTGAGTAACCTCCATCTGGAGCATTGTGATCAGTTCTGTACCCCACAGGTTCTGAAGTCAAGATGCTCATTTTATAGAAAAGTAAACTGAGGCCTGGGGAGGGGAAGTGACTTGCCCAGTATGACACATAGAACCCTAGTTCTAGAGCTAGAAGGAACCTCAGAGGGCTCTCCTTGAACAGATGAGGAAACTGAGACTCAGAGACCTTAAATAACTTGCTTGGAGCTTCCAGAAGAAGAAATCAAAGCTATCTGTAGTCATATGAAAAATACTTTAAATCACTATTGATTAGAGAAATGCAAATTCAAACAACTCTGACCTACCACCTCACACGTGTCAGATTGGCTAATATAACAGAAAAGGAGAATGACAAATGTTGGAGGGGATGTGGAAAAATCGGGACACTAATGTATTGTTGGTGGAGTTGTGAACTGATCCAACCATTTTGGAGAACAATTTGAAACTGTGCCCAAAGGGCTATTTGTAAAACCTGGGATGGGAGGGCTCATCCCAAAGGAATGGTCCCAAAGGAGGGTCCACCAAGGGAAACCCTAGTCTTTGAGCCATTTGGATATGCTCTAATAAGTAGGCAATGACAATAAAAATTAAAATATAATTCATTAAAATATTATTAAATTAGTAGAAAAATATGATCATCATATAATGATAAAAGTATTATTTTAATAGAACTTTAAGGGTTTCAAGGCTCTTTGCATATATTATCTCATTTGATCCTCATAATAAGCCTATGGGATAAGTGCTATTAATTTTGATCCAGCAATAGTAGGTCTGTATCCCAAAGAGACAAAAAAGGGGAAAAGGACCTATTTGTATAAAAAAAATTTGTAACAGTTCTTTTTATGGTGGCAAAGAATTTGAAAATGAAGGAATGCCCATCAATTTGGGATTAGCTGAACCAGTTGTAGTATATGATTGTGATGGAATACTATCATTGAATAAGACATGATGAGCAGGCAGACTTCAGAAAAACCTAGAAAGGCTCACATGAACTGATGCTGAATGAAGTGAGGAGAACCAGGAGAACATTGTACATAGTAACAGCATCATGGTATGATGATCAATTATGAACCACTTGGCTCTTCTCAGGAATACAATGATCCAAGACAATTCCAGAGAACTCATGATGAAAAATGCTATCCATCCATCCCTAGAGAGAGAGAACTGATGGCTGTGAATGCAGAGCAAAACATACTTTTTAAATTTTCTTTATTATTCTTATGAGGTTTTTTTTTTGGTTTGTGTTTTCTTTTGCAACATGGCTAATATGGAAATGTTTTGCATGACTGCACATGTATAATCTATAGTGAATTGTTTGCCTTCACAGGGAGGGAGGAGGGGAGAGAAGGAGATAATTTAGAACTCAAAATTTAAAAAAGAATAAATATTAAAAATTCTTGTTTACATGTAAGTAAGAAATCTGATTTATATATATAAAAGCCTTGGCTGGGGTCACTTAACTGGTGTCAGAAGTGGCATTTGAGTCTTTCTGACTCCAAGCACTATGCCCCTCTTGTGATATATTTCCTGAAAGGTAGTGAGGAGATTTCCAGGTGAAAGCTGGGTATGGTGGCCCTGGAGTCTGGAAGACTTCACTTCCCATCCTGCCTCTGGCATGTACTATTTGTATGACCTTCCCTTCCCCTGGACCTCAGTTTCCTCCTCTGTAAAATGAAGGGATTGGACTCAGTGATTTCCAAGACCCTTTCCAGCTCTGAGATCTAGGTCCACAGAATTCTGAAGCATAGAATTGTTGTCTTTGTAGCATCACTGCACCTACAAGTGGAAAAACAAAAAGTTCTCACCAGAGTCAATGGCTGAGAAGCCTATGTTCGGCTCCTAGCTGGCCCTGGGCCAAGCCGGGCCCTTCCCCTGCAGGGGTGGGGCAGGACATGGGAAGAATGCATTGGGCCCCTTTGGAGCCCTTCTCCCACTCACCCCATGGGCTTTGGGCCAGAGAGCCCTAACTCATAATGGGATCCACACCCGCCCCTGTTTGCCACCCCCCCCTCCCCAGTGCTGCGTGCTGAGACCTGGGGGCTGCAGGGCCTGGGAAAGCAATTCAGGTGCTAAACAAAGGCATTGGGACAAAAACAGCTGCTCCCCCATTGGGCCTGGCCTTGCTCTCTCCCCAGGAGAGCAGACAGTTTCTGCTGCCAGCCCCTTTTCTCCCCCTCCCTCAGCTCCTTTCCCCACTGGAGCCCTGCTCAGGCAGGCAAACCTTAGCCCCTATCATTGGAGAGGACAGCGATCTCTGAGACCATCAGGCCCTGGACCTCTTCTCTTAGAGAGACCAAGGGCCCCCAGTCAGGAAGGGGCAGAGGCCTGCTTTGAACCAGGCCTTCGTATACCTTCTGGTCTTCTTTGCAAGGTTTCACTGGCCTACTGAGCAATATTGAGTCTGATTAAAGATGGGGAACCCTGACTACAGAGATTTTATTAGTAAGGAATGAAGTGTCTTGTCTTGATGAGTGGAGCATGCTGTGGATATGCGTGGTGAAGAAGGCAGCACATAGTAGGCACTTACTAAACATTTAATGACTTATTATTTATTTATTGACTGACTGCTTTGGAGTTGGCCTCCATCCTCCCTTCTTCCTTGATCCCTCTTGGCCTTTCTTCCCTGCCCCCCAGCAGATAATAGGGTCCTAGACTGAGATCTGGAAGAGGCCCCAGAGGCCAGCTACTCCAATTCCTTCATTTTACAGAGGAGGAAACTGAGGTCCAGGGAGGGGAAGGGACTGGCCCAAGGTCACACAGGTAACAAGAGTCATGATTCCAATCCAGGTCTTTTGACTCCAAATACAGTGCTCTCTTCCCTCCTCCACAGTGCCCTAACATCTAGACCCTGCCCCCTGGCTCCATCAGAAAATGCATACCTCCACCTGAGTTCTGATCTGGAGGCTTAAGTTCTGTTCTGGGAAACATGGTTTAGGAGAAACATTGATAAGACAGGAGAACAACTGAGGTAGAAAGGGCCTCCTCCATGGCATGCTGGAGAAATAGGAGACATGGAGACTCAAAGGACACGATGTCTCTGTTCACAGAAGGGTTTAGATTTAGGCAGATTTAGTCAGCTTGGCAGCAGTACATGCTAGCAGCATTTCAACTAGGAAACTGCAAAGAAATCAATTGAAGCTCTGTGTCGGGAGAAATTGCTGTCCAGAAGTGGAATGGGTGGCTTAAGGAGGTGTCGGCTTCATTGGAGGTCTTCACACATTGGCTGGATGTCTGGTTCCTTTAACAGATGATTCCTGTTCAGGTGCAAGTTGGCCTAGCTGGCCCATGAGGCACCTTCTTCGCCAGAGATCCTGGGATTCCTTCCTGCTGCCCCCAGGCTGGGACCAGTCTCATAAGATTTTAAGAGTTCAAGTTGTAAGAGACTGCATTCCAACCCCTTTGTTTCACACAGGAGAGGGGTGGTGAGTTGTCCAATGTCTCACAGCTAGCAGAGTGCCTCAGACACATGGAAGAGAATCCTATACCATGAACAGGCAGGAACTGGTCCTTCTTTCTTTCCTGGGGCTTCAACCAGTAGGGGCTATGACTCTTGGAAACTCCTCACCAGCGGACCAGTGAATTGGGTATGCAATAAAAAAAAACAGAAAAAGAACAAATGAAGAAGCTCCAACAAAACACTAAATTAAAAATCCTAAAGATTAAAGGTGAGATTAATAAAATCGAGTGTAAGGAAATCATTGAATTAATAAATAAAACTAGGAGTTGGTTTTATGGTAAAAAAAAACAATAAAATAGATAAATCATTGGTTAATATGATTTTTTTTTAAAAAGAGAGACCAATCACTAGTATTAAAAATGAAAAGGGTGAGTTCAAATCCAGCCTTAGACATAACACACTCACAAAAATACTAGCTGTGTGACCTTGGGCAAGTCACTTAACCCCAATTGCCCTACCTTCCCCCCTCCAAAAAAAAGCAAAAAAAAAGAAAGAAAGAAAGAAAGAGGTATATTGGGGCAGCCAGGTGGCTCAGCAAGTAAGAGCACCGGCCCCAGTGTCGGGATGACCTGGGGATCAAATCCGGGCTCAGATACTTAGCACCACACCCAGAAATAACTGGCCATGTAACCTTGAGCAAGTTACTTAACCACGATTGCTTAAAAAAAATGAAAAGGGTGAATATGCCAGTAATGCAGAGATGAAATCAAAGCAATTCTAAGGAGTTATTTTGCCCAATTTTATGCTAATAAATTTAACAGTTTAAGTGAAATTGAAGAGTATTTACAAAAATATCGATTTCTTTTTGCAGATGATATACAAAATCTTAAAGACTCAACTAAAAAGTTAGTTGAAACAATAATTTAGCAAAGTAGCAGCATATAAAGTAAGCCCACATAAATTAACATCATTCCTATATATTACCAGCAAACCCTAAAAGAAGAGATAGTAAGAGATACCCCATCTAAAATAACAGCAGACAGTAGACAACAGTAGACAGGATAAAATACCTGGGAGTTACATCTAAGAAAACAAACACAGGAACTATCTGAACGAAATTATAAAATTATAAAAACATATAAAATTATGAAGAACTTTCTATGCAAATAAAATCAGATTAATTAGAGAAATTTTAATTGTTCATGGGTAGTCAGGGCCAATATAATAAAAATGAAAAATTTATCTTAATTAATCTATGTTTTCAATGCCATCCCAATTAAATTACCAAAAATTATTTTACTGAATTAGAAAAAATAATAACAGTTCATTTCGAAGAATAAAAGGAACTAATCAAAGGAACTAATGAAAGAAATGTAAAGAAAGGAGATTTAGTAGTACCAGATCTTAAACTATATCTAGAAAGCAGTCTTTATTGAAACTATCTAGTACCAGCTAAGAAATAGAAAGGTACATCAATGGAACAGAGTAGACACACAATTTAAAGCAGCAAATGACTATAGTAACCTTGTGTTTGACAAGTATAAAGACTTAAGTTTGGGGATGGGAATTCATTATTTGGTTAAAAAAAAATTGGGAAAACTGGAAAGTAGTTTGGCAGAAATTGGGCATAGACCAGTATCTTCTACCATCTACCAAGATAAGGTCAAAATGAATACATGACCTAGATCTAAAGGGAGATATTATAAGAAAATTTGAAGAACATAGAATATATTACTTATCAGACTTATAGATAGGTGAACAATTTATGAATAAACAAGAGATAGAGAAAATTAAGCGGTATAAAAAGGATAATTTCATTTACATTAAAATTTAAAAGTCTTGTACAAATAAAACAAATGTAACCAAGATCAGAAGGAAAGCAGAAAATTGGGGAAATATTACAGACAGTTTATCAGATAAAGGTCTCATATTTCAAATATATAAAGAACTTCATCAAATCAATAATACAAGTCATTCTCCAATTAATAAATGGTCAAAGGATATGAACAGGCAGTTTTCTGATGAAGAAATCAAAACAATTTATGAAAAAATGCTCTAAATCATGATTGAAGAAATGCAAATTAAAACAACCTTGGGTTATCAATTTACAAATATCATATTGGCTAAAATAATAGAAGGGGAAAGCGACAAATGTTGGAGGGGATATGAAAAATTGGAACACTAACTGTTGGTGGATCTGTGAGCTGATCCAACCATTTTGGAGAACAATCTGGAATTATGCCCAATGATGAATAAAAACTGCGTATCCCCTTTGATCCAGCAATAACACTATTAGGTCTGTTTCCCAAGATGATCAGGGAAAAAGGAACCTACATGTTCTAAAATATTTATAGCAGTTCTCTTTGTGGTGGCAAAGAACTGGAAATTGCGGGAATGTCCATCAACTGGGGAATGGCCGAACAAGTTGTGGTATATGATTGTGATGGAATACTATTGTTCCATGAGAAATGATGAGCTCAGTGATTTTAGAATAAACATGAAAAGACCTCCATGAAATAATGAAGAGTGAAATGAGTGGAACTAACAGAATATTGTATACAGTAATAGCAATATTATTTTAAGAGCGACTTTGAGCCATCCAAGTCATTTTGACTATTATAAATACCCAAATTAGTGATAAAAGAACTATGAAGGCAGATGCTCTACGCATCCAGAGAAAGAACTGATAAATAGATGTATAATACGGTTATGCACACACACATATTTGTGTCTAATGGTAGCCATCTGGGGGGGGAGAGGAAAAAAAGAAAATTACATGGTAACTCTATTATGTATGTAAAAGGAAAAGCAAGTTGTACATAATGGATTTGCAGTTTCATGGGCAATCCTCTTTTTTTCCTATTCTGATTTTTTTTAATTTTAATTTAAAAATTTTAATTTTTAAGTTCAGAATAAAGAATATTTTTTAAAAGAAGAAAACTCACTAGTCAACTTTTGAGAGCATCCGTTGGTAACAGGCTCCCCAGAGCACTGTCCAGGGCTTCCAAAGGGGCACAGCATTCATGTGATTGGATTTGGGAGCATCTGAGTTCATCCTGTGTCACCTCCTGGTGATGTATATGAGGGGCAAGCGAAGGCCAGAGGCAGGAGATGAATGGCCCATAGTCACACCACAAGCAAATGGCCAAGCCAGGATTCAGACTTAGGAGTCTGGACTCCCAGCCAGGGTAGTTGCTGCTGTATCTCAGCAGAGGGAGGAGGCCATGGCTCAGCTTAGCCTGTGAGGAGACTGTGCACCTGGGCCCACAGGATGGCCTTTACCTAGGGAGCCCAGGCTTCAGTGAGACCAGGCTGGGAGTGAGGGAGCTCCCTCATCTTTCTCCTCAAGCGACAGAGGCGAGGTGGAGGAGTGGAGGGGGAAAGAGTGTGGGAGCAGTTGAATTCAGCCATCAGGGGAAAAAAATGTGCTTCTGATGGCTAAATCTGTTTTGAATCAAGAACTGGTTTCCCTCCTGGATGCTCCCTGCCTTGTTGCTTAGGCTGGGAGATGTTTTTACTCTCTGAAGCCAAGATTGAATCTATTTGTTGGGAATGAGGACAAGCCAACACTAAGTTCTTAAAAACACCAATGACAGCTTCCGAGGCGGGGGTGGGGGCAGCTAATTGGGTGCTAGAAGAAGCCACTGCAGGGCTTCCAGATGTCTTTTGGAATCCAGTTGGAGATGTCTGAAAGGCAGTTGGAGATGTGAGAGTGGGGGTCAGCAGAAAGGTCAGGGCTGGCTAGGTAGATTTGAGAATCATCAGCATCCAGATGGGAATTGGTAGAGCCATGTCTTCATGGGGAGTGGAAAGGCATCTGAGTGATTCGAGATGGCCTCAGTTTTTTCAATAAAATATGAAGCAAAGTTCTCAACTAGGGGTGAGGAGGAGGAATTATGAGAAGTTTCAGAAGGGATGAAAAAGTTTAGAAAAACTGCTGTGGTGAGTGGGAGAGTGAATTGATTAAGGAGGTCTAATAGGATTGCCTTGCAACAGTGAGGGCCCAGATGAGGTTCTGTAACAAAAATCTATAGTGGACCCAGTCAGGACGACTTCCTGATTTTCTCCAGCTTCATGCATAGGAACAGACAGCTAATGGTGGGAATAGTCCAAGTTTGAGGTTTGGCAGGATGATATCTGCAATAGATTAAAGGGGTGAAAGACTCAAGAAGAGATGACAATATATAGAGTTGAAATGATTTACCAAGGGGTCAAGATTGGGGAGGGAATAGAATGTAGCCAGTCCAGGGTGATGACTTGGGAAAGAACTGAGGGAAAGAGGTAGCAGTGAGAGTGAAGAAGAGGATTTGGGGTTGCAAGGCAGAGGGAGAAATGGAGTGACAGAGGATTGGGATCAGATAAAGCGATTTCAGAGTTCATGACCATGGAAGTGAAACACTTGTGGGTGATGGCAGGGTCAAAGGATACAACTCTGTTTGTATGTGGCTGAGGTGGGATGGAGGGAGAAGGTCATGGAAAGTGGATAAGTTGAGGAATTGGAAGGTTAGGGTGTTTTAGGGAGTATTGCTGTGTATATTTATGTTCCCTAGTTAGCGGACAGAAGTTGGAGAGGAAAGAGAAATTGTGATCCAGGTACCGAGCTCATTGAGGCCTATAGATGACAGCTTTCAGAACCTACAATTTCTAGGCTTGATCTACTTTACTCCTCCTCTGTCGTCTGATCTGGGCACATTGGCCTGCTTGCAATCCCTTCATATGATAGCTCTCCTCCTGTCTCTATACCTTTTGCCTGGCTGTTCCCTGTGCCTTTCCCCTCATCTCTGTCTCTTTGTTGTCCTCCCTATGACTTGCCATCTACTCTAGGTTTAACTTCTATGTGCCTTCCTATTTACTATATTGTCACCCCACCTGAGACTGTGAGCTCTTTGAAAGCAGGAACAGTTTTTGCATTTCTCTTTATCCCCAGAGCTTAGACAGTGCCTAGAAAATTACAATTATTATTATTATTATTATGGAATAGCTAACATCTATATAGCACTTCAGGATTTACAAAGTGTTTTACAAAAGTTATCTCATTTGATCCTAACAAGAAACCTATGGTATAGTGCTATTATTGTCCCCATTTTACAGATGAGAAAACTAAGGCACAGAGCAGTTAAATGATTTGCCCAGGGCCACATTGCTAGTAAGTGAGGCAGGATTCAAATTCAGGTCTTCCTGACTCCCAAGTCCAGGGTTCTCACACTTTATAATAATAAATGCCTGCTAATCAATTGGCTGACTGATGCTTTGGTATCAAGCATAAAGACTTGTGTTCATATCTTGGTTCAGATACTAGCTCTATGATCCTGAGTAAGTCACTTCATTTTTTCTGAACCTCACTTTCCTCATTTGCAAAATGAGGAGGTTGGACCTGATGGCCTCTAAGGTCCCTGCCAGCCTCGACACCCTGTGATTCTGCACCTACAGGATCTCCAAGTTCCATTCCAATTCTAAATCTATGATCTTATGATCTCTGGAAAAATGACCTTGTCTTGAACACTTATTCTGTATGTGTACTTTCAAGATGTCATTTCAATTTATTAGCTTTCATGCACTTAAAGAACCCATGCATAGCAGGAATATATTTGTACATGTGGGTCCCTTTCCCATTTTTATGTGGTATTGCTGGATCAAAACATATGCACAATATTACAGCCCTTTGGGAATAGTACCAAATTGTTCTCCAGAATGGTTGGATCAGTTCAAAACTCCACCAGCAATGTATTAGTGTTCCAATTTTTCCACATCCTTTCCAGCATTTTCCTGTTTTATCATCTTAGCCAATCTGACTGGTGAGATGTGGTACCTCAGAGGTGCTTTGATTTGCATTTCTCTAATCAATAATGATTTAGAGCATTTTTTCATATGACTATAGATATCTTTAATTTCTTCTTCTGAAACTGCCTGTTCATATCCTTTGACCCTTCTTTTCCATTAGAAATAGTACTTGTGAATCCCAGTGATGCAGATAGTGGGTTATCTAATCTGAATTTGGCCTTGAGTTCGAGTATCTCTGCTACTTTAACTGTTGCTGTTGTCATCGCTTGTACTAGATTCAGCTCCTCCAGGCAATGTTCTCTTCAAACTAGTTACAGATTTACTCAGTCAGGAAATGATATTCTTTTCCTTCAAAAAGTCAAAGATGATAGTAATTTGAAACAAATTTAAATTGGTGAAAATATCAAGCTATCTTTTCTTGACTCACTTCAGTATTTTTTTTTGAAGCAATCGGGGTTAAGTAACTCGCTCAAAGTTACACGACCAATTATTTATGGGTGTGGTGCTAAGTGTTTGAGCCCGGATTCCATCCCCAGGTCATCGCGACACTGGAGCTGGTGCTCTTACTCGCTGAGCCACCTGGCCGCCCCCTTACTTCAGTATTTTAAAAGAAACAGTTGCTGGAGGAGAGGAAGCCCAATTTATTACCTAAATGAACACTGTTGGAAAGTAGAACAAATAGCATGTTCATTTTAACTTTCACCCCAAAATCGCATGTTCATACATAGCGAGGAGTGTGCTAACCCCACTCATCTGGGTCCTGAGCTATGCTGGTCTGCTGATGGGGACAATGGCAGATGGCACTATCATGGAGTTGAGATGTTCACCAATTCAACGAGACTGACTTTGCACAGACTTTATTCATTGGTGTACTGTGGATCTGCTAGGTCAATCTTGCTTTTGTTGACTTTGGTTTGATCTTTGTTTTCACTGAAAAAAGTAGCTGTATTTCTAAGGGAGTTTTGCTGAAAAATACCCAGCGATTTGACCCTTTGCTTCATTGTTGGCTTTCCCCCAACCCCCAGAGTGTACCACCTCACAGTTCTAGCAATTTGGTGATTTGAGCCTTGGAGTTTGTTTGAGTCTTCTGCTTTAGCTGTTAGGAACAAACACCCTTTGGAAAAATCCAATATCTATCCTAGGTGAGCTCAGGGAAAGGGAGACAATGTGGTGTAGTCAGAGAACATTCGATTTCCATTGGCAGAGATGGATGTAAAGCCTTCTACTTGGGTTCAGAAACCAGAATTTACAAGCAGAACGTTGGTGGGGTGAGCAGAGATGATTAGACAGCAAGTCGCTTGAAAAAGATTAGAGGGTTTTAGTGGGCAGCAAACACATTATTCAGCAATGTAGACACACATCCAAGAAAGCTGCTCTGGTCTTAGGCTGGATGAATAAAGGCCATGATGTAGGGAGGTTCTAGGTCCACCCTACTCTGCCTTGGTCAGCCCACATTTCGTTGCTTGTATTCACTTCTGGGTGCCAAATTTTTGGGACGTTGGCAAACTAGGGAGCATGATTAAGATGGTGACAAAAATGGTGAATCAGGGCTTTTAGTTCATGCCACATGAAGATTAATGAATGTCTCTGGCAATGGTGAATCTGGAAAGGAGAGGATGTAGGTGAAGTATGATAATGGCCTCACGTATCTGAAAGGAAAATTGCTTGAAGAGCAATTAGATGTGTAGCACTTGACCCCAGGATGATGAGAAGAGGCAAACTGAGGTTGGAGCTTTTATGGTGGGAGGAAGGTGCTGCCCTCAGGAGGTTTGGGGAGGGAGGTGTCACCCTCAGGTGGTGACGACCTCTTTCGAGTCTGAAATCTATAAGCTGTGGCTGGGTGATCACGTGCCAAGGGTGGTTCAGGGGGGATTTCCTGTTGGACTAGCTGAGGGTCCTTCAAAGGAGCTCTGGGATACAGTGAAGTGACTTGCTTAAAGTCACACAGGAATTAAGTGGGCCTCCCTCCTCCGAGAGCTCAGGTATTCTGACTCAAAGTCCTGTGTTCTTTATCCCACATTCAACTGCTTTGTGCATCTGTGTAGTGTAGACTCTGGACAGAACTTGAAGTCAGAGGATCTGGGTTTGAATCTGGAATTGTTTGAAATGCTATACAGAGTGATTTCCTCACCCATGTTCTGATTTGTGAATTTGCTCATCTGTAAAGTGGGACAGTAACACCTTCACAGAGAAGGGAAGGGAAAGGAAGGGACTTGACCATAGATAAACAGTTCTCTAGGCTGCTTCTGTGGAGAAGGGAGCCAAGGTGAATCATTTGCTGCTTGTGAAGTTGGAAGAGGCTGGGAATTTTCCCTTATCACGAGGCTGTCCATATTTATAGAATCATAGCATTAGAATTCTTGGACCAGAAAGGATCTCAGAAGCCATTTGGTCCTACTGCTGCATTTTGCAGATGGGAAAACTGAGACCCAGAGAGAGGGAATGACCAACTCAAGGTCATACAGACAATGAGTATCAGAGTTGGGATTGGAACCCAAGATCTCTGACTCCTCCAAAGCTGTTGCACCACCTTGCCTACCCCACAGACTTGTTTTGAACCTTAGTTTGCTCATCTGTAAAATGGGGACTATGTTTTGCCCAGGGGTACACAGTAGAAACCTTGGTTTTCTGACTGTGAGTCCCATCCCATTTCCACATGTGTCTATGTGGCCTATCTTTCCTGACTGCTTGTTGCTGGTATGATAAAATCCAGACCCCTCAGCTTGACTTCGAGGCCCTCTAAATCCTGTCTCCACTTTGCCGTTTTGGCCTCATTGCTCATGGCTTCTCCACAGGACAAATGCATCTGAAACACGCCCTGGACTTTCCTACCTGTGCGTCTTTCCTCACCCCAGGAATGCCAACCTTCTTTCCTAGAAATGTTCATCAAAATATTAATTTATTCATCAAACGTTTATTTTTAAGCTTATCCTTGTAGAATGTTAGGGATTGGGAGAGGATCAAAACTTGGGCAGGACATAGACACGGGAGAGACAAAATGCTGTGAAGTCTGGGGGAGAGGGCTAAATTCTGACTGATGGCAGAAACCAAGGAAGGCTTTTAGTAAAAGGCAACATTTGAGTTAAACTTTAAAGAATGCAATAAGGATGAGAGGAAGGGCATTTCAGGCCACGGGAACTGTGTGAGGCAAAGGCAAAGTGGTGGGGGAAACAGAGAATATGTTGTCTCATTGGTTTGGAGGTAAGATGCCTGGGGAGCATGGGCAGAGCACAGTTACCAGGAGCATGCTAGATTGTGGAGGTCATTGAGTTCTAGGCAAGGGAGTACGAGCTTTGCTTGAGAGGCAGTAGAGAGCCATTGCAGATTTTTGAGTGAAAGAGTGATGTGACCAGATCAGTGGAGAGGTGCAAGTGGCAACAACAATTGGCTTGAATATCTGCTAGGAAAGGGGAGAAGGGAAGGGAATGGGTATTTACTCATCTTCTAAGTACTAAGTGCTTTACAAGGGTTATCTAATTTGATATTCATAACAACCCTGGGAAGTGGGTGTTATGTTCCCCATTTTATAGTTGAGGAAACTGTGGCAAACAGAAGTGAAGTGACTTGTCCAGGGTCACACAGCTAGGCCATGCCCAAGGCTGCCTTTGAATTCAGGTCCTCCTGACTAGGCTCACTGCTGTTCATGCACTATGGTGCTGCCTCAGTCCTCTTCTGGAAATGAAGGATTTGAGCTGTAGGGTCTTTAAGGGCTGTCCTAGAGAGCTGCAATGGAAGCCTATGAGATTTCCTGGTAGTTTGTGGGCTCTGCACTTAAGCAGCTGGGAGGTCACTTTTTCTGAATTCAAAATTAACGAGCACCAGACAGTGGTGTTCATAAGAGCTTGTCTGGATTTCTTCTGGCAGCCTTCCAACCCGTCTTACAAAAGGTGAGCATTTTGACCCAGACTTGATTCAGTCAGAGTGACTATCTTTTCATGAACAGACTGGGGAGGATTGCTTGGAAGAGGGTCCCCACAATGCCAACATCCACCAGCAGGGAAGAACTCAAAGGAGCTGTTCAATCTCAGGGCCCAGCTAGGATCAAATCAGGCAATCATTATCATTGTGCTGTGTCCATTCTGCGTCAGACACTGTTCTGGGTGCTGGGGAAACACAAACAAAAAATGAAACAACCCTTGCTCTCATAAAGCTTACATGTAGCCTAGGTCTCCATCCATCTACTCATCCACCCATCCATCCATCCATTCATCCATCTACTCATCTGTTCATCCATCTATTCATACACCTGTCCATTTGCTCATTTATTCATCTATTCACCTATCCATCCACCCATCCATCCATCACTCCCTCCCTCCATCTGTCCATTCATCCATCCATCCATCCATCCATCCATCCATCCAGTACCTAACTGTGCCAAGCATTGCACTAGCTGGGGATGAAAGACAAAAGTGAAATGGTCCCTGCCCTCAAGGAGCTTACATTCTATCAGGGGAAGACAACTTATACCTATATAAGTATAGAGAGTAATTACAAAATAAATACACAGTAGTTGGGCTTAGGCTGGTGCTGGAGATGGCACTCCCCGGATCCAGCTAGTGCCTGCCATTCTTTCCAGCAGATCCAGAGTGGGAGGAGACCAAGAACCACTGCTACTGTGTCACTGTCCAGTGTCACCAGTACCACTGGAGTTGGGGTCAGGAGTAGGGGGGGGGAGCACCATTGACTGCGACTTGGAGAAGCCTGGGCTTAGAGTCCCAGGCCTACTGCATACTAGCTGTGTGATCTTAGCCAAGTCATTTGATATCCTGGGCTTTAGCTTCCTCATCTATTTAAGACAGAGCTGGAGGAGATGATCTGAGGCTTCTTCCAGCTCTGACATCCTCCAAATGCTATGGTTTTAATTAAGAGGGACAGGAAAACATTCCATCTCTGGGATCCAACATTCTCTCATCTCTGCTGCCCAACACACAAATGAACGTGGGCTGAGCTGTGTCCAGATGAATAGAGTAAGCTATTCGAGGCCCCCTTTGGCAAATGGCGATGTTTCTTCCCCGGTGCTGAGGTTTTGAGAAGGGCAAACATGAGCAGCAGCCCCAGCTGGTCACCCAGACAGCAAGCCTGCCTGCCTAGCTCACTGTTATGTGGTTGGCTTCTTGGGCCACCCCCTCCATCTGCCCTTCAGATTCCTGCTTTCTTTCTGTGCTTCTCTATGGGGCTCCCCGGAAATGCCCTCCTGGCTTGCCTTTTGGCTGAACCTTGGCCTCCTGAAGCCCTTTACTTGTTGGACTGATGTTTGTGAAAACCATAATTGAAGATACTGGCAGCCCCAGGTTTCAGTGGAGGGGGCCCGAATGAAAACAGGGCAGATGCAACATTCCAGGGGTCAGGAGGTGACCTCAGAAACTTATTTCGTGATTTAGTGAAGGGTGGCGGCTGGAGTTCCCAGAAGGCAGGTGTGTGTGCTGTTTCTTTGGCATTTTCTTGAGAGGTGAGGGATCTTTCTCTGGGATCAGTCCTCTTTGGCCAACCATTTTCACTTGCAACTGCTTGTTTGGATTGATCAAATGGACCTGCTGTTTGAATTGGCCCCTCTGAGTTCTTTTAGTTATTCTGTCTTAAACAACAGGTCAATTCAAATCAACCAATTGCTTAATTGGTTGAACAATTAGAAGTTGATTTGGTCAGTCCACTGTTCCATTCAAATAGTTGACCTCATAAGTGTGGGCTAGTTCAGCTCAAGGACTGGTCAATGCCAACACCTGGTCAGATAAGGAAAGGAATGAGTCTGGCTGGGGGTAGGACTGAATTGGCTGGTCACTTTAATCAAACGATCCAGATTGTCATAACCAGAGACATAGGCCAAGTCTGGCTAGAGGCGTGACTGGCCCTTAAGACACAATAGTAATTTCAATTCCAGCTTTGCCCAGCATCTCATCCTCAACTTACAATCTTAGAGAGTTGCATGGCCCACAGAGGTTAAGTGACTTATCCAGGGTCACAAAGCCAGTTAATGGCAAGAATCTTCCTGACTCAGAGGCTATCTCAAATCATCCCATGAGTTAGCACCATTTGTAAATCCCTTTGCAAATTTTAAAAGCTTTATATAAATGCTAGCTATTAATATTGTTGTGGTCCCATCTGGCAAGCCTGCCTTAAGAAGGCAGTTAACAGCTGGGCTTATAGCCTTCATATTTAGAGTTGCCAGGGTTTGTGGAATGTACAGAGCTGGAGCTGGCAAGAGTCTTAGAACCCACAATGAAGACTGCCAGAACCGGCTACATGGAGGCCATGAAGTACCAAGAAGGAAACTGAGGCATTGGGCTCAAACATAGGTCCTTGGCCCCCAAATCTAGTGTTTGGTCACTTCATGTTGTTTAAATTTTCTGGGTGGGTTTTTCTGGGTAATCATTTTATTAATTATGTTAGCAGCTAATTAATAAAAGGAGTCAGTGGCACTTTCGAATGGCAAAGACCCCATCATGGAACCCACTCAATGCTTATATGCCCTTGGAAGAGTGGGTGTTCCTGAGGGGGGCAATCAACTGTGATTGGTTAAAAATTAATGAGAAGAATGAATACTATAACGAGGGGTGGACTTATTTGAATGAGGATTTGGGAGATGTGACTGATGATTCAGTCTGGACAAAAAGACTTATCTTTTATCCAGATTACCCCCACTCAAGACAACCTAGATAAAAGACGGTCCATCTGAGTGGCGTTTTTATTCACACGGTTGAGGGTAAGGTCTAACAAAAACGTTCCTCTCACATCCTATGATTAAAGTGAGGGAGGTCCAGAGAAGGTGGGGTGCACCCTCCTGCCACCTCCTGCTCAGTTACAAAGAAGATGGAGTCAGACAGGATGGGTAGGCCCAGATGGGCTGAAATCTGTATCGCTGGAGGGAAGATCTCAGGTCCATGTGAATAATGTGTTATCTTCTATGGGTACTGAATTAGGGGAGGGCATTATTATCGAAGCACCCATTATACAGAGTAGGAAACTGAGCAAGGACTTTTCACACTTTCTAAAGCCTGTGGTTGACAATCTAGTTAAGATATCCAGGCTAAAATAGGCTGGGTTGTTTTGACCCCATTTTTTTTATGTTCTTGTCCAGAAGGCTATAAACAAAAAACAATTGCTTCCTCCCCCTCATTTCCCTGTTATTAACTAGGGTTTGTTCTCAGGTTGTTACTCACCCTAGGCCAGCCTGCACCCTGGGAGCTGGTGTCCAGGCAGAAACAACCCCATGGTATTGGGGGAAGAACAAACAGACTTGCCTCTGGCAAATCGGCCTTACTTTTATTTGCCCACCCTACTGGTTGGTCTGGCTGAGGAAGAGCATTCTTCCCTTGGAAAGAACCTAGATGAGGCTTGATAGACTTCAGGAAAACTCACATGTGCCCATACTCCCACCCAAGAATATCCTCATCTTCATCAAAGCAGGGGGCCTTTCTGCCCTGGAGGACCCAGGCTAGGCCATTTGACTACATCATACTACTTTGGGACAAAGTCCTACAGGGGAACAGAGGTTCAGAGTTGGAAGGGATAGATCTCAGTCATGGTGGGAAGATCTCATTTTACAAATGAGGAAACTGAGTCCCCGAGAGGTGAAATGACCCACCCCTTCAATCTCTCTGGGTTCTCCAAATGAGGTAATGCTAGAATTTGAACCTATGTTCTCTGACTACATCATTCCACTGCCCCATATTGTCTTCTCCATCCTAGGACACAGCATGAATGTCAGAGCTGGAAGGGACCTTTAAGACCACCCAGGGGTGGGGACCTGGGGCCTCAAGGCCACATGCGGCCCTCTAGGCCCTCAAGTGTGGCCCTTTGACTGAATCCCGACTTCACAGAACAAAGCCCCTTAATAAAAGAATTTGTTCTGTTAAACTTGGACTCAGTCAAAAAGCAGCTCCCAAGGACCTAGAGGGCCACAGGGTTCACTATCCTTGATTAAACCACTCCCCATCCCCAGATCCTTCACTGTAGGGAGAAGACTGAGGCCCAGGGAGACCAAGCAGCTGGCTCAAGGTTGCCCAGCTTTCTCCTGTGCTCCTTCCCAGAGGAATGCTGGGAGTTGCCCCAGGGCATGAAGTTTAGAAGGCAGACAATGGAAGAAAGTCATGGAAGAAAGCCTGGTAGCTATTGACAGAATGATGAGAGTAGAGAAAGAGAGATCGACCTGGTGGGCCCTGAGGTCTGGCCAGGCCTTGACCCTGGCCTAGAGAACTGATTGAAAACTTCCTACCCATGGTCGGCCAGCCCTGGCAGAAGGAAAATGGCTCCTGTTCTCTTGGAGGGAGTGCTTTGCTGGGACTACCTGTGTCTCCCCATCCCTCCCAGGAATCATCTCTCTTCCTCAAAGTCTTATCCTCTCTGACTTCTCAAAATTTCCTGAGGCCCAGAGGCTTGGAGAGTGGGTCTCTGTTGGGACTTGGCTGCCCTACGGAGGGGGAGAAATCCTCCCAGACCTATAGATTCTGTTGCCCATTAGGAGTTGGGGGGGGGGGAGGCAACATCTGTGCAAGGGCAGCCTTTTCCTTGCCCATTCCCAGAAACTCTCCTTTCCCTGGAAGCTATGCCCTGACAAGCAACTTAATCTTTCTCTGGGGTGGGACTTGAGGAGTTGGTGTGCTTGGGAGGCCCAAGGGACCCCTTCCTTGCTTAGCTGCTTGTTCCGAGTCATAAGACCAGGGGACAGTGCCCCTGTCCCACAGGGAGACCAAATTTCATCTACTTGGTTGAAAGGCCACTGGCCTGAGAGTCAGGAAGAGAGCTCCATTCTAGACCCTGCAAAATGAGGGGGTTGGGCAGTATGCCTCAGAGGTCCTTTCCTGGTCAGACATGGTCTCACTTTATGTAGATTCTGTATATATCAGTATGTATGCATGATTTCTCCCTGAGATAATTTAAGTCAGTTCCTATGGGGCAGACCTTGTTTCATCTCTAGATCTGGCACCAGTGGCTGATATAATGGGTCCATTCTTAGTGTTTGTCAATTGACTGATTGGGAATTTGGGAGGCTGTTGGTTTTAAGCCCTCTCATCTCTCTCCCCAAAAGAGTCCCTCCCCATGAAGAGTCATGGTGCAATGTGTTGGGAGAGTAAGGAAGTGAATTGAAGATCAGATTTTGAGAAATGTGCCTAACATGGGTTAGCTATGGTTAAGTGAGGTTTTTCCCTTTAGAGGATCCAATCTTAGAGTTAGAAGGGACATCACATCTAACCTCCTCATTTTACAGAAGGGGAAACTGAGGCCCAGGGAAATGATTCGTGCAGGACCATGCTAATAGAAGTGGCACAGCTAGGATTCGAATCTAGGACCTTGGACTCTGCAACTGGCATTCTTTTCAGTTCACCCTCCCTCAGTGTTACTGTCAGGATTTTAGGTAATGTGTGTGTCCCTTCTGTCTCCTCCCTGATATGCATAGTGTCGCCACAGAGGCCAGTCTCTGCCCCTCTGCAAGCAGAACCCAGAGGCCATCTAGACAGAAATCAGATGGGCAAATGACATGGCCTGCACACCTGGCCACTTAGCTGATGGCCCGGCCTCTGGTCACCCGGGAAAATTGCCCAGTAGTGCCATAGAAATGAGTGGGAGGTGTCCTGCTCCCCAAATGGACAGAGGTGGACCTCAGAGTGCCCCGTGGAGCTCCAGGCTCCAGTGGCCATCACCACGTCAGCCACTCTCCCCCTCCATCAGGAGGCTGGGGGTGCTTCGTGGGCCACGGCCCAGCACCCTAGGATCCAGAGTTGGCTTTGGGTGCTAAATAGACGAGAGATTGGCAGTTGTTCATGAGAATTGATCTCAGCTTAGTCTACAGACTCATGTCAGAAAGTGTACTTGAAAGGCAGCAGACTCTGGTCCTGGGCTTAGCTGCAGAGGAAGTTGCTGGGGAAGTAAGAGACTCCACAGACCTCTCTATCCACCCCCAGCCTCCTTTGGGCTGGCTGGACAAGGAAGCATCTTAGCCTGCATCCTCACTGGGTGCACCCACTCTCTGTTTCCGATGAGGGGGCGTGGGGAAGCAGAACTTTGCTGAGATGCCTTTCACCTTTTCTCCTTTCTGGTCTTTGTTTAGAATTCTTCCCAGAAGAATTCTATGTCCTGTGAATTCTTTATGTCCTGTATTTTGAGGTGCCTCCCAGCTCTCGCCTCTGTTCTATGGACCCTCCGAGCTCTGACATTCCCTGTTCTCTAAGGCCCCTCCCAGTTCTGACATTCCCTGTTCTCTAAGGCCCCTCCCAACTCTGACCTTCACTGTTCTAAGGCCCCTCCAGGCTTGACATTCCCTGTTCTAAGGCCCCTCCCAGCTCTGACATCCCCTGTCCTAAGGCCCCTCCCAGTTGTAAGTTGTAAGGTCCCTTCAAGTAGAGCATTTCAGGTTCAATGTTCTAAAGACTCACCCAGGCACAATGCTGTCTCTGCTCTAAGTTTCTTTCCAGCTCAGCCAACATTCTCGGTGCATTCTGAAGCAGCTCCTTAGCACCTACTTCTACTTCCCACCGTGCTCTTGGGTTTCTTTTCAATATATTAGTAACAACTAATTAGCCACAGTCAGTCACCTTCATCTAACAAGTTTTCTTTTGCTCAGATAGGGCTACATACAGGATGTGGAAAATTTGACCAAGAGTCCCAAATTCAAGTCCAATGTCCCATCTGTTACCCCTAAATCCTGTGTATAATCTGTGCTACAAAGTCACATACAATGGCCTGGGTTCCCACTTCCTGCCTCAAGCCCCTCCTCTGTAAAATGGGGCCTAGAATTGCACTAATTATCTACTTGGAGTGTGGTGTGAAGGAAGTATTCTGAATGCCATCATACTAAGCACTCACACTTTTATATACTTTATTACGTAACATGATTTTGATTGGCCCCGTGATTCCATTGATCTGGGGAACTCTAGGGAGGGAAACTTCCTTTCCCAATGCATCTCAGCACCTGCCCCACAAATTCTAGCCTTGAAGAAGGCTTGAAGGAGTTAGAGGACTTTCACAGGGTCACTCAGCCAGAATCAGAAGGCAGGTTTTGCCTATTCTGAGGACAGCTCCCTAGCTGTTATGGGTGGGTCTCATTCCCTTTGGTTTACCCATAGGCAGACACCGGAGCAGGCCTTTCCAATTGCCCCCAGTTCCTTTCTCCCCGCTTCTTCCTTACTCTCAGCGATGGTGAAGTTATTTCTGAGTTCTTCAGTTACTATGGTAACAGAATCCTTTCCATCTAAGCTCTTGGGGCATTGCTCAGTTGCAGGCCAAAGCTTCTTTCTGTGAAGCCCTCTGAACCCTGCCCTTCAGCTTGTCTGGACCCAGTTCCCCTGGGTTTTACTCATCAATTTTCTTCTTCATTTCCGGGGCAGGTGTTCAAGAGAAGTTCTACTATTCTGTCTATCTTTTCTCTCTCCAGGTTCCTGATTCAGAGCTAGAGAGGGGGCTTAGAGGCCAGTGAGTCCAAACCCACCCATTTTGCAGATGAAAAAATTGAATCTCAGAGAAGTTAAGGGACTTTCTCAGGGTTATACAAACCGGTAATTTAACACAATTCAAAATGTGGGGTAGAATGAGGCCTGTTCTTAGAGCCAATAGTACCTCTTTTAAACACAATGCTTACTAGTTACATGACCCTGGGTGAGTGATTTCCTGTCTCAGAATCCCACTTTCCTCATCTGTAAAATGGCAAAGTAATCTGTTCCCTCTCAGACTCCCAGAATTGTGAAGAGAGCCTTCTGTGAGCCCATTTCTTGGGGCTACCCTAGGCCACCTCAAAGAAAAACAAAAGCCTGGGGCAATAGGCTGGAAAACCTGAGTGACCTTCAGATGAGAACAGAAGCAGTGGAGGTTAAGTGTGGGAATAAGTCTCTGCCCCCTGTAATATTAATGGGATTTAAGATCCCCCCATTAGTAGGCCTCACATGGAGCCCATTAAGGTGAACTTGCTTAGGGAAGGCTTTCACACCTTTTGCTCATTTCCAATTAGGCCCTGAGTCAGGAGGGTGGGGATGCCTTCTGGCTCTGAGAAGTGTATACATACTCTGAGTTGGTATTTTGCTTTGGGGCTCACTCATGAGAAGGATCTTGTGATCCCCAGTTGAGATTCCAAGTGGCCGTATGTTCGAGCTCCCCGACTGCTCAGATGCAAAGGCTCTCTCCATCCAGGGATGTATGTAAAGTGTATAGTTGATTCAGGCAGTCAGGGCCCTGTCTGTTGATCTTCATTTCTCTACTTGTATTTTCTCAGTTTGTATTTTCTCTGACATTCAGGGTACTGACTTTCCCCTGAACTAGTGAATGTAATTAAGAAAGACTGTTGACCCCTTGATCAGCTAACTGTCCTAGTAAAGCAGATGATCTAAGAACCTGTGCTAGCAGCCATCCTGGGGATGCCAGCATGGTTGCTGCTACACTCCACCTCAACCCACCCCAGAACCTGGGGAGGCTTCTTTCTGGGGCCTATTTCTTCCCCTGTGGCCTTCCTCTGGCCCTTGTGCTGCCCTGGAGGAATGCTACCTGACTCCGCCATTTATAAGCTATGCAATCTTAGACAAGCTACTTGCTCTTTCTGGGCCTCAGTTTCCTTCCCTGTAAAATGAGGAAGTTGGACTTGATCTCTGAAGTAATTTCTAGGAGGCAATTTACCTAGTTCCCCAGGCCTTGGTTTCCCCATCTGTAAAATGAGAGAATTTAAGTAGATAACCTTTCAGGGGCCTTCCAGTTCTTGATTCCACCACTTTAAGTCTGTGATCATCCTTTCCTTCCTCTCTCCACCTACCCCAATCCCAGACCTTGTAGCTGGATGAACCTCCCATCAGTCAAAGTAAAGTCTCCCACAAACTGGTATTGAAGAAACACAAACACCAGCACTTATGAACCCTCGTCCCTGAAAAAAAATTTTGTGAGGCTGCTGAAAAGCCTACCCCTGGGCCATCTCTCCTTTTCAAACAACCCTTTAGCACTAGGCAAGACAAACATAGGCCTGGCAGATGATCATCTTCCACTGTTTCCCAGCTTCTAGAAGACCTTGGATGGTCATGAGGTCAGAGGCTTTAGATAGGGACTTCAGAGTCAGAAGAACAATGTTTGACTCCTAACTCCCATCCTCCTGGCTAAGTCCACCTTGACAAGTCACTTCTTTTATCTTCAAAAATGGGAGAATGATCATTGCCTCCCTCTGTCCCTGACGGGTTGTAAAGAAAGTTCTTTGTAACCCTTGATGATTACTCGCACACCTCTAACATGTTGTAGCTGTACTTTGGACTCTATATACTCCCATCCTGTCTCATTTTTTACTTTCTGGAACTCCTTAAAGCATCTACCCTGTGTGCCAAAGGCATTGATTGCTTTGAGACTTGAAATATTTCCTGGATGTTTGCATAACTCTAAAGAGATTTGGCATCCACACTTCCATCACATGACCTACTCAGCTCCTTTTTTTCCCATCACTTCACATACTTGGTGACATCTTTTATATCATTTCTCACGCACAAGGCATCCTCAGTAATTGGCGGTGGTCTGTGTTGATCCATCTTGCATCTTTCCCCTTGGGGCATTTACAATTGTGATTCTTCCAGTATAATGGTGTTCCATGATTTTCAGTCATTCAGCATTTTGGGGAAAATCTTTATGCCTAAGAGATGGACTCTTGTGTCCTTGGGCAGCTGCTTGGGATAATTGGAATGCTTTTGATGATCCAACTTTTCTAAAGTGTAATAAAAATAATTAGTCTTCTTCAATTGATAAATGGCCAAATGATGTGAACAGGCAGTTTTCAAAGGAAGGGATCCAGGCTATCAATAGCCAGATGGAAAAATGCCCCAAATCACTAATAATTATATAAATGCAAATTAAAGAAACTCTGAAGAACCACCTCACATCCATTAGATTGGCAAAGATGACAAAAAAGGAAAATGACCAATGTTGGAGGAGCTGTGGGAAAACAGGCACATTGATGTACTCTTTGGAGCTATGAATTGGTCCAGCCTTTCTGGAAATTAATTTAGAATTGTGGACAAAAAATCTGTAAACTAAACATGCCAGTGACATCACTATAATTATATACCCCAAAGAGATCAAATTAAGAGGGAAAAGACCCCTACAAAAATATTTATGGCAGTTCTTTTTGTAGTGGAAAAGAACTGGAAACTAAGTAGTATCATCAATTGGGCAATAGCTGAACAAATTATTATATTATGAATATAATGGATTATTACTCTGATGTAAGAAATGATGAAATGGCCAGTTTCAGAGAAACCTTGGAGGACTTGTATGAACTGATACAAAATGAGGTGAATAGAACCAGGAGAAAATTTACCACTGCAAAGATAAATATCTTGGAAATAATTAAGAACTCTGATCCATGCAGTGACAAATCATGATTCCAGAGGACTGAGGATGGAGAATGAGGGATATATTTTTAAGCATGTTTAATTCAGGAGGTTTTTTTTGCCTGATTCTTCATATTTGTTGGAGGGGTTTAGTTTAGTTAGAGGGGTAGGGTTGGGAGGGAGAGAAAAACAAGTGTTTGTCAATTAAAAAAAAAATATATATATATATATATATGTATGTATGTATGTATGTATGTATGTATATGTGTCCATAGTCAGTTTAAATAATGACCAGTCTCTGAGAGCTCAATACTGTTTTCTCTACTATACTTCCTGTCTCCTCACTGAGTCACACATTCTCAGAATTAGAAGGGACTTCAGAGATTATCTAGGTAGCAGCTCATTCCCCAATAGAATGTGAGTTTCTTGAGATCAGGTTGTTTTTATCCCGACATCTAGTCCAGTCCTTAATGGAGAAGGTATTCTCTATATAACATACTCGAAAAATAGTCATTCAGTCTCTCCTCAAAACCTCCTAGGGTGGGGAACTCCTTACCTGCCAAGGCAGTCCATTCCACTTTTGGAAAGTTTTAATTGTTTTAAAGTGATACCCTCTTTTTTTTTTAACATCACCTTCATTACCAAATATATTTCCCTTCCTTTACCCAGGAAGCCACCTTTTGTAACAAAGGTTAAAAAAGAAAGAGAAAAGAAGCAATTTAGCAAACTAACCAATTTATCACCCAAGTCTGATAATATATAGTGCACACGTCTGTAAGATAGGGAGGGAGGGGCATTTTCTCATCTTTTCTCCCAGGTTGAGTTTGGTCATTATCATTATTGAGCATCCTGTTTTATTTCATTGTTCTTGTTTACATTGTTGTGGTCCGCTTATATGTTGTTTCTTGGCCTTTGATTAGTTTACTTTGTATCAGTTCATGGAGATATTTCTAGGCTTCTCTGTATTTATGTGTATCATTTGTTACAGCAGAAGTATTCCATTGCCTCCATGGACCACATTTTGTTTAGCTGTTCCCCAAATGATGAGCATTCACTTTGTTTCCAGTTCTTTGTTACCATAGAAAATGTGAATTTGTCTGAATGTTTTGGTGTATACTGTGGTGTATATTTTGTTTCCTCCCCTCCTTCTAGTATATGCCTCCCAATGGGATCCCTGGATCACTTTTTAAGTGTAATTCCAAAATGCTTGAACCGGTTCCCTGCTCCACCAACAATGCATCAGTGTGCCTGTTTCCCCATATCTTCTCCTACATAGACTGTTCCCATCTTTTCTCATCTTTGCCAGTTTTCAGGTGTGATATGAATCCTCAAGGTTGTTTTGCTTTATGTTTTTCTTTGTATTAGTGATTTGGAGCAATTATTTTTGTTATGGCTGTTAATCATTTGCAATACAGAAGACCTCCCCCAGTTCTCCTTTCCCTGTAAAATTACTTGCCATCTACTCTGTATATATCTTGTATGGACACATTTATTTTGGTGTGCCCTCCCCCCATTAAAAGGTGAACTCCTCAAGGTTAGGGACCATTATTTTTGCCCGTTTTTATGTGGGAATATTAGTGGGATCTATTTATTGAGAGACAGTGTGGTCTAATGGAAAGAAAATAAGATTTGGGGGAGTCAGAGGGCAAATCTGTTCAAATTCAGACTATTCCTGTATGATCTCTAGGTGGCATAATAGATAGAGCCCTGGATTTGGAATTAGGGAGACTTAAGTTTGAATCTTGTCTTAGACACTAGGCCTTGGGCAAATCACTTAACCGCTACTTGCCTCAGTTTCCTGAATTGTAAAATGGGGATCATAATAACACTTACTTCCCAAGGTTTTGGTGAAGATCAAATGAGATAATACTTGTAAAGTACTTTGCAAACCATAAAGTGCTAAATAATAACAGCAACAATAATAGCTAATATTTCTACAGTATTTTAAGGTTTGGGGAGTACTTTGCAAGTATCATCTCCTTTGATCCTCAAACCCCTGGGAGGTAGTGATTTTATTTATTTTATTTTTTTGCTTTTTTGGAGGGCAATTGGGGTTAAGTGACTTGCCCAAGGTCATGCAGCTAGTTTTTGTGTTAAGTGTCTGAGGCCGTATTTGAACTCAGGTCCTCCTGACTCCAGGGCTGGTGCTCTATTCACTACAGCACCACCTAGCCGCCCCTAGGTAGTGCTTTTATGATCCTCATTTTTTGGTTGAGGGAACCAAGGCAAGCAGGGGTTGAGGGATTTGCCCAGAGTCAAACACAACTAGTAAGTGTCTGAGGCAAGATTCGAACTCGGCTTCCTAAGTCTGGTTCAGCATTCCATCTACCTTGTGGTTATTATGCTCATGACTATGTTGATTATCCAGGAAAAATACTCTCCATCCCTTCAAACCCTACCCATCCTTCCAAAGTCAACTTCAAGCCCACATCTTTCAAGAAGGCTTCCCTGGTCAGGGTGATTATTTCATCATCTCCCACATAGACCTCATACTTCCAGTCTGGGAGATACCTGCCTGGGGCTGATGGTGCTTCCTTTCTACCTCTAGCTCAGAGAGTGAAAGGCAGAAACCACTCCCAGGAGTTCAAGATCAGTATCTTCAAACCATACTATTCGCTAGCTTCTTTACTAGAAGAACCTGGATGATGGGAAGGATGGCAGGGTCCTCAACAGAAATAGGGAAGTGAGCAAGAGAGAATGGGTTGGACTGGCTGACCTCTGGGACTTGTAACTCACATCTTGTCCTAATACTTGGAAAGAGCCCTAACATAGGGCTCATAAGAAATTCCTTAGAACATAGCATCATTATACCTATAGACTCTGGCACTGTGGGGAAATATGTGTGTGTCCATAAAATCATATCATATTAGGACTAAGATGAGCTTAAGAATATAGAATATCCAAGCTGAAAGGCGCCTTTAAGATACTGTGACTCGTTGCCCCTTTATTTACAGTCTCCAAAGGCTTGAAGTAATTCACCCACAGCCACACAGCAGGTAAGCGGCCAAGGTGAGACTTATCCCCAAATGCTCTGCTTCTAAATCTGGCCCTCTTCTTTCGCACCACAAAGAGGATTGAAAGGTCCAGGACTTCAAAAGAAGGGTCTGGGGGGTGCAGGAGATGCCTTCAATGCTTTCCTCAGTTGGGGAAGGATAGGTGACAGCTTCTGGGTCATGGGCCCAGGGCCAAGATTGTGGGCCCTGCTCAGTCCGGTTTGCCTGGCCCTGCCTGGCATAAGGATGGGTGGGTCTCTCTTTTGAGTCACCCAGCCTCCACCAGAGACGGGCCCCTTAACCCGAGGGTCCTGGGAGCTCTGATGAAGAGCTGGAACCAGGAAGCATCAAGGCCTGTAGAACAGCTCTGCACTTTGATGGTGCAGATAAAATGTAAATGATAGGCAACTTGACATCCCACCCTGGGAGCCAAATGCGTGGGTGCTTTTTTTCTTAGTTCCTTTCAACAAGGCCACTTTTCTCTAGCACTTTGATGTTTACAAAGATCTTTCCTTGCGTTACCCACTCTACCGGGGCTGCTGCACATTTTGCAGATTAGGAAACTGAACCTCAGGGACATGAAGTGACTTCCCTAGGGTCATAACCAGGTGGACTCTTTACCTAGAATCAGGACTAAAAAATGCAGTGTGGGGAAAAATCAATGGGCTTGGAGTCTGAGGGTCTGAATTCAAATCCCACATCCATCACTTGCTAGCATGTGTGACCTTGGGCAAGTCCCCAAGCCTCATTTTCTTATCTATAAAATAAGGGAGGGGGCAACTAGATGGCCTGTGAGGTTGATGATCCTATATGTGGCGTTAAATGAGTCATCATCATCCCTGGGCCTCAGTTTCCTCTTCTATAAAATTAGGATTTTGGCCGAGCTAGCTTTTGTAAATTGTTCCAGCTCTAGATCTAGGGGCCTGTGAACCTGGTATTTTTAGCTTGGAGAAGAGAAGATTTGATTGGAGGTGGGGGATGGAACAGTGAAGAGTACATGCATGGCAGCTGTCTTCAAGTATCTGCAGGGCAATCCTGTGGAGGAACCACGCGAGCTGGCCACAGCTTTGGCCCCAGAGGGCTGACCCAGGAGCCAGGAGCACAATTCCGCCAATCAGTCAGTAAAAATTTATGAGGCCTTTTTGTTGAAATGATGCATGGTTCTGCAATGAAATGTTGACCCATCTTGTAAAGATTTATAATAACAATCAATTCTCCCCTTGTCTTGGTCCAGGTCTTGCTAATAATGAAGAGACCCTGATGAAACCCAAACTGAGCTTCTTGGGGGACCAAGTGGTGATCCCAGCCGGTTCCCCATTTGATGTAACCTGCAGGTAAGGAAAACAAAGTCAAGGGTCAAGCTAGAGGGTGTGGGGCTCCCATAGTCTCATTCAGACTGACCCATCATAAAGAAGCTTTCATTGTTTCTCTCCTTCCACTAGTGGAATGAGGGCTGACTTTGGAGTCAGGGAGACCCAGGTTCAAATCTCGGTTCTGTTACTGCTTGTGTGACTTGGGCAACTCCTTTCTCCTCCCTGGGCCTTAGTTTCCTCCTCTGTAAAAGGAGGGGTTGGACCTCTAGGTCCAGCCTTCAATCTTGGATTTGATATGTGATCTTGTGTCTCTCACTCCCTTTCCCTGCATCTCAGTTTCCATCTGTCAGAATAGCTGGCCTCTGACGATGCTAAGACTAGAGGTATTATCCTATGGCAAGGCTAAGGTTCCACCCAGACTCCATCAAAAGCCCAGGCCCTTTGATTTAATCTATCTGCCATGCTCTGATCACATGGGGTGTATGTAATCAAAGGACTGAATGAATGTTTTGCTAGCCATCCCTTTGAACAGACCCTCCAGCTGATGCCCAGAGTAGCCAGAGAACCTTCCTTGGATCATGTGTCTTAGGGAGAGACCCCCTTCAGACCTGTGTGAGCTTGTATGACAACCTGGCACATTATTCCTCTTCAGTGACATAAGCTGGACTGCCTGGGCCCTAGTGTTCTCTGAAGGCCTCACTGGGCAAGGGGAGCTGAGGAGACACCAAGTCGTCCTCATTGTGGAGGCAAGGAGATGGAGAGTGTCGACTCTTTTTTTTTAGATTATCTTTTATTTATTTATTTACTTGTTTATCTATTTATTTATTTAATTTTTAAAAAGTATTTCAGGCCTGCTTTGCCAGCTGCTTGGCTCTTTCCTCTCCAGTGCCTTCCAGTCCTCTTTTCTCTTTGTTTCTTCTCCTCTTCCTCCTTCTCTTCCTCCTCTTCTTCCTCTTCCTCTTCTTCGTCCTCTTCCTCCTCCTCTTCTTCTTCCTTCTCTTCTTCCTCTTCCTCATCTTCCTCTTCTTCCTCCTCCTCCTCTTCTTCCTTCTCCTCTTCCTCCTCTTCCTCTTCCTCCTCCTCCTCTTCTTCTTCCTCCTCTTCTTCCTCTTCCTCATCTTCCTCTTCTTCCTCCTCCTCCTCCTCTTCCTTCTTTTTCTCCTCCTGGCTCTCTCCTTCCCCTATACCTTTGGAAATACCCAAAGAAGTGGTTGAGGCTTTGGTTTCAGAAACAGTGTCCCTGCATCCTCCCTTTCTCTTACTACGAACTCTCCAGGAAGGAGTGGGGTAGGGAAAAGAACTCTCAGCCATCTAATAACCCATGGACAGAAGATAGTCATGCCACCACAGGGCAGCTCCCCAAGGACCTCTAATCCTGACAGTGTGGTACACAGGAGCTGGAGTCAAGATCTGAGTTCAAATCCCAGTTCTACCACTTTAGTAAGTATGATTCTTATTTTGTGACCTTGGAAGTCACCTCCCCCTTTGGGCCTCAGTTTCCCCCTCTGTCAAATGAGAGGTTGACTTGAAGGCCTCTGAGGCTCCTTCCAGCTCTAGAGTTCAGAGCTAATGATGCTGCAACTATTACAGTCCCACAATAAGACCTCATTCTCCAGGAAACCCAGCTGATGTGACAGTCTGGTTCTGAATCAGTGCCCACAGCACCAGGCCTGGCACCTGGCATAATCACTGCATTTCCTGAGGGAGGCAGCAATGTGTATACACAATATATATATATATGTATATACACACATATATGTATACATACACACATATATGTATGTATACATACACACATATATGTAATAAATCTAAGGGGTGCCTAGGTGGTACAATGGATAGTGTGTCCACTCTGGAGTCAGGAGGACCTGAGTTTAAATCTAGCTTCAGATACTTCCTAGCTGTGTGACTCTGGGCAAGTCACTTCACCCTGTTTGCCTCAGTTTCCTCATCTGTAACATGAACTGGAGGAGGAAATGGCAAACCACTCCAGTATCTCTGCCCAAATGGGGTCACAAAAGGTTAGACATGTCTGAATGACAACAGTAAGTCCAATGAGATTAAGGTAGTTAGGGAAGGAGGCACATTGCAGATCAGGAAAGGCTCCAGGGTGTGAGCCATGCCACATATGGCCTCATGTATTGGCTGAAGATGACCCTTGCCTATAGGTCTGAAAATGGCCCAGCTTAAGGCTTTTTAGACAGCTGGAAGAAGACAAGCTGAAGGCTCGAGACAGCTGGGGGCTCGGGCAGCTCCTACTTCGTCTTAGTTGGTCCGTTCTTCTTTGGTTGCTGCCAACTGTCACACCCTTGCATAGAGTTTTCCAAAGAGGATTTAAGTGGGGGTCCCAGGAGGAAAACTCCTGGGGATTTAGCACAGGGCAGTCACCAGAATGATGGGATGTCATGGAATTCAGATCCAGCATTAATACATTCACTTCTTATCAACAAAAGCCAAATTCATATCAAAGGCGACAAGAATGAGATTTGTTTCAGCTGACAATGAGCAAAACACCACAATTACTGAATGCAAGAATTTGAATTTGGGGATTCTCTTATGTTCTAGCTAAGCAAAGCAATGTGACTCTTACTATTGTTATTGACATCTTTGTGTGAAATGGGGCTTTCTGCTCCAGCTAGTAGAGCCAAAATATTGGCCCGCAAGCCATGGTGGAAGAAGAATCATGAGGGTCAATGGCATCAACGATGGCATACTTGGAGAAACATGGAGCCCAAAACCAAGCCCACCCAGCATGTTAATAAAATTGGAATTATGGTATTATTTTTCTAAATTAGGGGTAGGGATGAGGGACCAGACTGGGCCTATGATTTCATAGGCCTAGAGAACTGCTAGATGAGAAAACTCCCCTACTAAGGAAGGTTTCCAACCTTTCTGCAACATAGAGAGTTGTCTGGATCCCTGAGAGGTTAAGTGACTTGCTCAGGGTCACACAGCCAGTATGTGTCAGAAGAGGGACTTGAATCCAGGACTTTCTTGTCCATGACATCATACTTTTGTAAGTCATAAATATGAAAATTGTAAAGGATTTTTTCAATTAATAAATATTTGTGGTGATTATGTTGTTTTTAGTGGGCATTTAACTTTTTGTGGGATAAAATTGTAAAATTCTTAATTTTATTGGAATAAAATTCAGTTTAAGAGAATGATTTATGCAGATTGTTTTATGCAAAGCATGTGCATGCGATGACAGTTTTTTGGGTATAAAGAGTGAGCATCAATCCATGAGGTTTGGAAACCACTGTCCTTGGGCATGGAAAACAAATAACTGAGTGGTGTATGGGCAGGTTGAAGACATTTTACTGACAACAACCCTGCTTACTCGACAGACTGCTGGGTCATTTTGTTGTTGTTATTATTTTGTTTTTGGCATACATTTGGCCAGCTGAATGTTTTATTTTATAATTAGTTGTCCTGCTTTTCCTTTCTGAAAATTCTGTGTTGAAGTCTCTTTATAATGTGATTAGCTTCTGGGAGGTCTTTCCACAGCTTGGTCTGTGGCTTGGGAGGCAATGGGCCTGTCCTAGAGACCATTATTGAAGCCTATTGATCCAGACTTGTAGGTCCAACCAGAGCTTATGCTCCTTTGGGATGGCCTTCTAGGACTCAGGGTCCCCTCACTGTCACAGTGAAGCATCATTGAGAGAATGTT
Organism: Petaurus breviceps papuanus; assembly: GCF_028583685.1. NCBI lineage: Eukaryota > Metazoa > Chordata > Mammalia > Diprotodontia > Petauridae > Petaurus > Petaurus breviceps. Next base: position 624,795 of record NW_027187223.1, read on the forward strand.
GTCACTAGGTCACACTATCTCACATGTAAAAAAAAATGAGGGAGGGGACTAGAAGACTACCAAGCTTGGTTCTAGATCAAAATTGAATGATCCCAGACCTCCTGGCCCTGTTCTTGGTTTGTAAACAGAGTTCACCAATCTGGGCCAGATGAGATTGCTGGAAGAGATGGAATTGCTTAACCCCCACCACTTACCAGGTTGGGTCATAGGTGTATAGCACTGTAAAATGTCAGAGGAGGGAAAGTGATATGCCCAAGATTACACAGTAGGTGTCAGAGAAGGGATGCTTAGGTCTGCATTGAATTATATACTCTAGCATTTTTTTTAGATAATAAAGTTCTTATGAGTTACAAGTATCATCTTCCCATGTAGGAATATAAAGTGTAAGCATATTGAGTCCCTTATAATTTCATTTTCCTGTTTACCTTTTGATGCTTCTCTTGAGTCTTGTATTTGAAAGTCATATTTTCTATTCAGCTCTGGTCTTTTCATCAGGAATGCTTGGAAGTCCTCTATTTCATTGAATATCCATACCCCCCCCGCCGAAGGTAGATTATACTCAATTTTGCTGGGTAGCAAAACAATTCTTTGTTGTAATACTAGCACCTTTGCCCTCCTCAATATCATATTCTAAGCTTTCTGCTCCTTTAATGTAGAAGCTGCTAAATCTTGTGTTATTCTCACCATGGCTCCACAATACTTGAATTATTTCTTTCGGACTGCTTGCAATATTTTGTATGACCTGAGAGCTCTAGAATTTCGCTATATTGTTCCTGGGAGCTTTCATTTGGGGATCTCTTTTGGGAGGTGAACAGTGGATTCTTTCAATTTCTATTTTACCCTCTGATTTTAGAATATGAGGGCAGTTTTCCTTGATAATTTCTTGAAAGATGATGTCTAGGCTCTTTTATATCTTTGCATTTATGTAATTTATTAAATACTTATTAAAAATTAAACTTCAATAATTTTTAAATTATTACTTTTAGATCTATTTTCCAGGTCAGTTGTTTTTTCAATGATATAGTTAACATTTTTCTATTTTTTTCATTCTTTTGCTTTTGTTTTATTGTTTCTTCATTCTCATAAAGTCATTAGCTTCTATTTGCCAAATTTTACTTCTTAAGGAGTGATTTTTTTACAGTGAGCTTTTGTACCTTTTTTCATTTTGGCCAAATTTACTTTCTAAGGAGTTCTTTTCGGTTTTGTGTATCTTTCCCCCTTTTCTTCTCTTCAGTTTTGTGTATATTTTTCCAGTTGACTGATCTTGATTTTCAAGGCATTCTTCTCACTGAATTTTGGTACCTTTTTTACCATTTGTCCTTTTTCTGTTTTTTTGAGGTATTATTTCTTCAGTATTTTTTGTCCCTTCTTTACCAAGCTTGTTGACTCTTTTTCCATGATTTTATTGTATCACTCTCATTTCTATTCCCAAGTTTTCCTCTACCTCTCTTACTTGATTCAAGCTCTTCCATGGCATGAGACCAATTCATATTTTTCTTTGAGGCTTTGGATGTAGCAGTTTTGAATTTGTTGTCTTCCTCTCAGTGTGTGTTTTGATCTTTCTTGTCACCATAATAACTTTCTATGGTCAGAATTTTTTCTGTTTGCTCATTTTCCTAGCCTATTTCTTGACTTTAAACTCTTTGCTAAAGTGGGTCTCTGCTTTGGGGGTTGAGTGAACACTGTCTCAAACTCTAGGGGTTTTTTGCAGTTGTTTTCAGAGATACTTCTAGTGACCTAAAAGTTTTCCATTCTTCCGAGGTGGTATGATCTAAGGAGAGGGGTTTGCTCCTCTCCTGGCCTGTGCTCTGATCTGTGAGTGACCACAAGCATTGTTTTCTGCCCTTGAATTGTGAAGAGGGTGTGCTAGTGCTCCTCCTCACCCTGGTCCTGCCACCCAGGACTAGGACCCAGATCTGAATATGCACAAAGCAACAGAGTTCTGCTTCAGTGCCAGCAAAGAAACCCCTTTAAGCTCCTGACCAGTTGTGTGACGTCCTTATTCTCTGTGGTTTGATGCTGCTGACTCAGTCCCTCCCAAGGCCAACTCCTGGTTCAATGGAGCCTGGCCTACACTGGTGCTTCTCTCACATCCTAGTGCAACAGACCTTTCATGCCATCTTGGGCTGGAAATTTTTGGGTCCTGCCACTCCAGAATTGGTTTTTAGGCATTATTTAAAGTTATTTCAAGTGGAATTTTGGAGAGCTCAGGCAAGTCCCTACCTTTTTCCTCCATCTTCTCTAGCATTTTTTAAAATCACTTATCTGTCTGCCTCCATTTCCTCATCTGTGAAATGAAGGGGTGGGACAAGATGGCATTTGAGCATTTTTCCTGCTCTAGAGCTGGCGTTCCATGATGTCACCCCACCTTCTTGTATCTTATTTTTCTCATCTCTCCTTCTCTCCCCCACCAGCTTTATAAGCTTAGATATGGTTTTCATCTAGGGTTTACCTTAAGTCACCATCGACCTAACCTCCGACTTAAACTTTGTGCTGATGGTGGCTCCCTTTCTACCACCCCCCTACTCCCAAATTAATCCCTAAACTATCCAAAGAATATGAAAAGAGTTATTCTCAGAAGAAATAAAAAAATGACTACCCCAGAGCCCACTATAGCTGTCTATATGATTTTCCTTCCCTGTAATTTTTTGGTGCTTCATGCCTGGCCCAACTTGCTTGAGAACTTGAACAATAGCAGGAAGTATAAATATCCATCAGCACCTCTCGGCCTCTAATCTTGGATTGGGAGGAGGAGAAACTGGAGAAAGTTCTGGGCCTATTGTTTATTCTAAACCCAAACCCAGACTGTCATGGTCAGAGGGTATCTAGCCAAGTCCTACCTAGCCCAGAAACTACTTCATTTCAACAAATGACTGCTATGTGCTGGAGGTAAAAAGACAAACAAAAAATGAAAAATGGCCCAGTCCCCACCTTCAAGGAGCTTACATTCTACTGCATTGTGGGGAGGGGGAGGGTAGGTAGAACACTCTATATGTAGATAACTAAATATAAAGCCTAGACAAGGACATTTTGGTGTGGGAGGAATTCTGAACAACTAAAGGGACCAGGAGATGGTACTTAAGTGGAGACTTGAATAGAAGTAGGGATTCCAAGAACTGGGGATGAGGAGGATAAACATTTCAGGTATGGAGAACAGCCTGGATAAAGTCATGGAGGTAGGAAATGGAATTTCATACATAAGGGAAAGTAGAAAAGCACCGCAGGAACCATCCTGCCCAGCCTAGGAATCCCAAACTCAACAGGTCCATAGATACAGGAATTTGAGATACAGGTATCTCAAACTCAGCAGGTCTGGAATAGAATGCATTCTCTTTCTTCCCAAACCATTACCTCTTCTGAACTTCCTTCTTACTCTTGAGGATGCTCTTAGCCTTTCAGACTCACAACCTTGGCATCATCCTCCCTTCTCTCCCAATTACCCCACATAGCCAATCAATTGCCAGGTCTTGTGATATCTTTCTTTTTATCATCTCTCATTTACAACCTCTTCTCTCCACTCCCTCCTTGCCTCTCACCTGGACTACTACAGTAGCCTCTTAATTGACCTCCCTATCTCTCCCTTTCAAATCCATCCTCCATTCAGCTGCCAAAGAGATTTTCCTAAAGCATAGGTCTTAACTATGTCCTTCTCTCAACTTAGTACACTCCAATGATCTCCCTATTACCTCTGGGATAAAATATAAACTTCTTTGTTTAGTATTTTTAAACTGTTCCCAATCTGGGTCCTTGCTTTTTCATTCTTCTCATATTCCCCTACTTGGACTCTCTGTTCCAGTCATGGAGGTCTCCTTGCTGCTCTCCATACCTGTTCCTCACACCTGGAATCCATTCTCTCCCTCCCAGCCTCCAGCTCATAGAATCCCTGGGTTCCTTTAAGACTGAGCTCCAGGGTGGCCAGGTAGCACAGCGAGTAAGAGCTCTGGCTCCAGTGTGGGGATGACCTGGGGATCGAATCTGGGCTCTGACACTTAGCACCCACCCAGAAACACCTGTCCGTGTAACCCTGAGCAAGTTACTTAACACCAATTGCTTAGGGGCGGCCAGGTGGCTCAGCGAGTAAGAGCACTGGCCCGAGAGTCCAGGATGACCTGGGATCGAATCCCGGGCTCAGATACTTAGCACCACACCCAGAAATAACTGGCCGTGTAACCTTGAGCAAGTTACTTAACCCCGATTGCTTAAAAAAAAAAAAGTCTGAGCTCCAGTGCCTTTTTCTGTAGGAGGCCTTTCCCTGTCTCGCTGGTTGCTGGGGCCATCTCCACTAAGGTTACCTTTCATCTTCTTCCCCCATTAGAATGTAAGTGTTTTGAGGGAAGACTGTTTTCTCTTTCTTTGTTTCCCCATCACTTAGCACAAAGCCTAACATGCAGTAGGAACTTAATTAATGCCTGTTGTTGACTGATCAAACACAAATTCCTACAACAACGTTCATGACAGGGGGTCATCCAGTTCCTGAGGCAGCCCAAGCTATTCTGGATATTTTCCTGACATGGAACCCAACTTTGCACTCTTGTGACTTCCTTTATTGCTCTAATTCAGTTGATTTGATAAGCATATATTAAATGCCAGCGCTTAGAATAATCCTTATCTCTCTCCCACGAAAAGTCCCTTCAGATCCTGGAAGACAACCCTAGGGACTCCTCTGAATCTTCTCTTTATAGGTTAAATATCCCCATTTCCTTCAATTGATCCTCATGGGACATTAACTCAAGGTCTTTCCCCATCCTAGTCAGTCCCCCTCTGTACACTCTCCAGTTTATCAGTGCCCTCTCTACAATGTGGCACCCAGACCTGAGCCCTCTACTCTATCTGGAGTCTGAGCAAGGCAGAGGATAGTGGAACTATGTAAACTTCTGTTGATGCAGCTAAATATTCTTCAAGGAGGGAAAATCTTTTATGCAAATAAGTACCAAAGGTTCAGAGTGGCCTTCTCTTCCCCTCTACCCTTTCCCACATCAGATCTTACCCACTAAGTTATGACAAAAGAT
>NW_027187223.1:629813-695945 GCF_028583685.1 Petaurus breviceps papuanus
TGTGACATGAAGATTTTCAACTATTACTATACCAGGGAGATGAGGAATATAGAGAATGTATAGAAGACTTGGGAAGACTTTTATGAACTGATGCAAAGTGAAGCAGGCAGAATGAGAGAATAATATAATAATAATAATATATACAAGGGCAACAATGTAAATGAGAAGAAGCAAAACCCCCTGAAAACTGAGGACTCATAGAGATCATGTTTGACTCGGGAGAAGCAGAAAGAAATTCGAAAGCATAAAAAATGGTTGAAATGATCGAAAGCCCAACAAGTCATGAGATGGTTGGTCCAGACGGTGCCTCAGGCCCCTCCCAGGCCTCAGAGCTCCCAGCATGCTTTTCTAAAAGTCCTTTTAACTCTAAATCTCATTTCAACTTCCTGTGCCCTAGTTTCTCCTCAAGCTAGAAAATGAAGACAAATTAAATTAAATTTAATTAAGCTGCCCTTAGTTATGACTCCCTCCCCCACATGCCCACCCCCTGCCCTTGACCTAGCCTCATCTGCTGAAGGGGATGATCACCCTTTCAAACCCTTTCCTTCTGCTATTTTGAAGAAACCAAGGCTTAGAGAATGGAAGTACTTGGTCATCCTTAAGGAGCTACAGGATAGAAAATTCTTCTTGAAAAAGTTATTTCATTTCTCTTCAGAGAGCTAAGGCAGAACCTGAAGTTCGTTGGGAGGGCTTGGGTTTTTATTTTGCCCTAGACTTTCTTTGAAATTCAGCTGAGAGCTGAGAATCAGTTTGGTTTGGATTGGGTTCGGGCTTTTTTTGTTTTTTGGAGGGCAATTGGGGTTAAGTGACTTGCCCAAGGTCAACACAAACAACGGCTAGTTTTTGTGTTGTGTCTGGGGCTGGATTTGAACTCAGTTCCTCCTGACTCTGGTGTGGATTGGTTTTAAGAAGCCAGCTTCCAGGATATATTCTGGGCTCAGGGTATGTGCACTTGAATCTCCTAGATGTTGGAAATTGATGCTTAGGGGTGTGGTTTGGTCAGTTTTATTGAATTCTGAATGAGGACCATAAGCACTCACTGGGTGACCTTTGGCAAGTCACTCAGCTTCTGAAGGCCTCAGTTATCTCATCCATCAAATAGGGATACAAAAAGACACTTGCACTGCATTGTTTATTAGGCATTTAAGCTTAAAAATGTGAGTTATTATCACAGTTGTTAAGTGTCTGGGACTCAAATCCAGCTTCAGACACTTAATATTAATTTATAATTATCATGATTATTATTGTTGTTAATAATAAAAATAGGGGCAGCTAGGTGGCACAGTGAATACAGCACCAGCCCTAGAGTCAGGAGGTCCTGAATTTAAATCTGGCCTCAGACACTTAACACAAAAACTAGCCATGTGACTTTGGGCAAGCCACTTAACCCCAACTGCCCTCCAAAAAGCAATAATAATAATAATATCAGTACTAACAACAACAACCGTAAATCCTTTTGTTAGTCACTCTGGTAGAAATAAAGACATCAATCATAACTCATTAACTGAAAGACCCAAATACAATAATAAAGAACAGAATGCAGTAAGTGTATAGAAAGAGCAAATGATATGGGATCCAAAGGAGTTTTAAGAGGGCAAACCAGTATGGGATAAGAAGAGAGAAAGATAACTTCCCACTTGGGGAACTCAGGAAGACTTCTTGGAGGAGGTGCCCTTTGAGCTGAACCTTGAGGGACAGATTGTATTATACCAGGTAGAATTGGGTGGATATTTGGATTTGGATTATAGCAGGTAGATGGAATTCCACATGTTGGAAATGAGGTGCATAAGTATGGAAAGTAGAAGGGTGGGGTTGGGGAGGGGATAGTTTGATTTGCTGGAGTGCCATATATAAGAGGGAAGCTAGGGAGCGCTGTAGTGGATAGAGCACCAGGCATGGAGTCATGAAGACTCATCTGCCTGAGTTCCAGTATGGCCTCACATACTTACAACTCTGTGACCCTGGGCAAGTCTCGGTTTCCTCATTTGTAACATGGGGGGCTCTTCACAAGGTCAGTGTGAGACTCAGGTGAGATAACTAACATTTGAAGAAGGGCTTTTTAAACCTTAAAGTGCTAGGTGGTGCAGTGGATAGAATGTTGGGCCTAGAATAAAAAAGATCTGAGTTCAAATCTGGAATCAGACACTTAATAGTTGTGTGATCCTGTTTCTTTTTTGCCCTTGTGACCCCATTGCTTAGCAAAGGACCTTACACTAAGAGGCATTTATAAATGCTTGTTGAATTTGACTGAATTTCCAGACCCTGCTAGTGCCTACAGATGCCTGGCAGGGCTCCACTTCCTAGCACAATGTGCCAAAGATTAAGAGCCCAAGGAAATGGGTCCCCAGGGGCCAGGCCATGAAGACAGGACAGGGAAATGAGTCAGGAGGTTGGAGAGTCCAATGCAGGAAGATGGCAGGGGAGAGACCTTGTGGCCAGGACTGTCACAGCTGGTCCAAGGCGTGAGAATCGCCTGCCAGAGTCTCGGGGGACTCCCAGGGACCACAGTGCTACCTTCCCAGAATATTCTCAGAACTCTTCACACAGCCCCAACCTGATTTTCAGGAAGGAGTCTTAGACAAGACTCATAGTTGGGAGCTATGTGCTGGCATAAGTGTGCTGAGTGACCAGAAAGTCCTGGAAAGGACTAGAGCTGGAAGGGACCTCTGAGGCCTTTGATATCATTCTAATTTTACACAAAAGGAAACTGAGGCCCAAGGAACAAAATGATTGACTTAGGTTGTAGAGGTAGTGAGCACCAGACCCTCTGAGGCTCAAGCCAATGGCCTTCCCACTGTACCACAAAGTATTCACTTTCGTTGTAGTTCTATCATGTATGTATCCCTGCCTAATGACAGTAGCTCATTCAGTCAATCAACAAACATTAATTCACCTTCCCATCAATGCCAGGTATGGATGCTAGAGAAATAAAGAAAAGAGTGACTAACCCCAGTCCTGAAGGAACTGGAAACATGCAGAGAGGGTGGTGTGGGCAGTCCTGCTTGGGCTCACTCTGGGTTCCTGTTCCCTCCATTCTGGGTTCCTGTGCTGACCTCTACCTCTCAAGCTTAGAAACTTTCTGAAGCTCAGAGATCTGGAATTTCAGGGGATCTTCAGGGGTTTCCAAGATTTCCTTCCACCCTTGGGCTTTCCTGGAGGCCCCTCCATTTTTTCTCCCACTGGACAGAGGGACTTGCAGGCTACCTGTATCTCTGACTCTTCTCAGAGAGGCCAGAGGCTTGTCTGCTTGTGTCAGCATTGGCTTTGCAAATACACCTCCCCCCACCTTTCAGGAACTGTGACAGGCTCTTGGATCACTCAGTCAGTCAATATACATTTATTTAGCACCTACTGTGTGCTAGGCACAGTGCTAAACTCTGGAAATACAAAAGGAAGCAAGAGATAGTCCCTGCCCTCAAGGAGCTTACAATCGAATAGAGGAAACAACATGCAAGCAACTATGTACAAACAAGCTATATAGTGATAAATAGGATATAATGAGATAAGGCACTGGAATTCAGAGGAACTGGGGAGGCTCCCTGTAGTAGGTGGGATTTAGCTGGGCCTTAATTAACGTGGGGCCCAGAGTTAGGAAGATCTGAGTTCAAATCCGGCCTCAGACACTTAATAGCAGTGTGACCTTGGACATTTAACCTCTCTGCCTCAGTTTTCTCAACTGTGAAATGTGGACAATAATAGTTTCTATCTCCCAGCATTATTGTGAAGATCAAATGAGATAATATTTGAAAAGTACTTAACACAATATCTGACTCACTTTCCTTACTATCCTGGCCAGAGTCCCTGCCCTTACATTGTAATAGGAGATACAACATGCAAATATATAATCGAAGCAAGTTCTATACAGGATCAATAGGAAATAATGAGCAGAGGGACGGCCCTGGAATTTGGAGGGCTTGAGGAAGGCTTCCCATAGGAGGTGGGGTTTAGCCAGGGTGGTCAGTGTTCAGGGCCAAGGAGGGGCAGCATTGGGGGACAGCCAGAGAGAATGGCCGGAGCCCAGAGATGGAGGGTCTTCTTGGTGGAGCAGCCAGGAGGCCGGGGTCACCGGGCTGAAGAGTTCATGTAGGGGAGGAAGGGCTAAGAAGAATGGAAAGGCAGGAGGGAGCTGAGTCATGAAGGGCTTTGAATGCCAAGCAGAGCATTTTGTACCTGATCCTGGAGGCAATAGAGAGGGAGTTTATTGAGGGGCAGGGGTAACATGGTCATACTTGTGCTTCAAGAAAATCACTTTGAAGGCTAAATTCAAGACTGATTTGTATGAGGAGAGACTTGAGAAAAGGAGACCCCCCCACCCAGCAAGCTATTGCAATAATCCAGGTGTAAGGTGATAAGAGCCTGCATCAGTGTGAGTGTCAGAGGAGAGAACTGAGAGTATTTGAGAGATTCTGCAAAGGTGGGATCCACAGGACTTTGACAGTAGCTTGGGGCGGGGGGCGTGAGGAATATAGGCTAACTCCTAAGTTGTGAGCCTGAGGGACTGGTAAAATGGCAGTGTGCTCAACAGTAATAGAAAAGGTAGGAGGCAGGGAAGGTTTGGGGGGGAAGGATAATGAGGTCTGTTTTGGGAATGTTGAGTTTCCAATGTCTACTGGACAACAAGTTCAAGACGACTGAAAGGCAGTTGGGGATGGGAGACTGGAGGTCAGCTGAGAGATCTGGCCAGGAAAGGTAGATGTGAGAATCATCAGTACAGAGGTGGTGATGAAATCCATGGAAACTGATGAGATCACCAAGTGAAGCAGGATGGAGGGAGAAGAGAAGAGGGCTTAGTACAGAGCCCTGGGGAACACTTATGGTTCAAGGGCATGATCTGGAGGAAGATCCAGCTAAGGAGACAGGGAAGGAGCCAACAGAGGAGGAGAATCACGAGAGAGGTGTGTCATGAAAACCTGGAGAGAAGAGAGCGTCAAGGAAGACAGGGTGATCCACAGTGGATGGCTGGCTCTGTGTGTGTGTCTGGGGTGGAAGAAACAAACCATCAGCTGTTGTTTCACAATCATTTTGCTTTCGGATTTCTGACGGAGTAGATAGACAAGTAGAAGCTAGGCAGCTTGCCTCTGTTCAGGAAACCATCTTGGTCAAAAGCTGGGGTGGGTCTCATCTAAATGAGAACACAGACACAATGTTCTGCATACAGTAGTTGAAGGTTTGTTGAATGAATTGAAGTAAATTAGACAGGCAATGTGGTAGAGTGGACAAAACCCTGGATTTTCAGTCCCAGCACGTGAATTAGAATGTGAGTTCATCTGGGACCCTGAAGAAAGGAGTTGGCAAAGGTCTTTCCCCTCCCCAATCTAGGCCTTAGCTCCCTCCTCTGTGAAATGAGGATGGTGGAACCATGGAGCCCTCGAGGACCATTCCAACTCGGAATTCTATCAGCCTCTACCACGGCCTAGCCAAGCATCAGGGCATAAGGTGCTGCATCCACTGCCTATGGGAAATCAATCCTTTCCCCGATACAAATGCAGGAGACTAGTATGATCAGAGGCAAGAATATTGGAGGAAGGCAATATATTCCACAGTGGACAAAGGAGAATTGAGCTCACTCCATTTTTCTCTTGCATTTGGGTGCCAGAGAGTTTTTGACTCAATGTGACAATATCTTCCTTGGCTGTGCAGAGAATGCAAAGCAATTCTACCATTCCTGAGTTTCTGTCTTATTCCTTTACAAAAGTCAGAGTGTCATGAAGTCAGGGACTGAACATCTTTTTAGGTTCACAGTTGTCCTAATGCTTAAGGTAGAGCTTTTCATCAGCCAATCAGCAAGCATTTATTAAGTATCTACCATATGCCACTTACTGTGTTTGATGTCAAGGATAGCGGTAAAGATGACAGTCCCTGACTTCAGGGACAGCTAGGTGGTGCTGCAGGGGATAGAGCACCAGGCAGGCCTGGAGTCAGGAAAACCTGAGTTCAGATCCAGCCCCAGAAACTTCTTAGTTGTGTGACCCTAGGCAAGTCACTTGACTTCTGTTTGCATCAGTTTCCTCATCTGTGAAATGCGTCATAAGAGTTCTACCTCCAAGTGCTGCTGTGAGGATCAGACTCGATTGTTTGTAAAGTACTTGGCACATTGCCTGGCATATAGTAAGCACTCTATAAATGTTAGCTGTCAAGGAGCTTATCTTCCTTGGGGGAGACAACACTAGAAGATAGATATCTGGATAGAGAGATTTTTGTTGTTCAGTTGTTTCGGTCATGTCTGACTGTTGGTGACCCCATTTATGGTTTTCCTGGCAAAGATACTGGAGTGGTTTGCCATTCCCTTCTGCAACTCATTTCATAGTTGAGGAAACTGAGGCAAATGGGGTGAAGTGACTTGCTCAGGGTAAATGTCTGAGGCTGGATTTGAACTTAGATCTTCCTGACTCCAGGCCTGCCTAGGAGTCTGCCTATATCCACTACAGCGCCACCTAGATAGATAGATAATAAATTAATGCAAAGTAATTTGATGGGAAGAGTGGTAACAGTTGATGGGGAATCTGGAAAGGTTTCATGTAGGAAGTGGGTGACCCTTGAACTGTACATTGTGAGAAGCTAGAGATTCTAAGAAGGGGGGTTGAGAAGGGAGAGCATCCCAAGCATGGGGACAGCCAATGCAGTCACGTCATGTGTGAGGAACAGCCAGAGGGACAGCTCAGCTGGAACAGAGAGGGTGAATAGGGAAGGTATAATGGAGAATCAGTCTGGAAAGATTCTGTTGAATCCAGATTGGGAAGTGTTTTAAATGCCAGACAGAGGAATAGTAATATACCCCAGAGGTAATAGGGAATCATTGGAATTTACCAAGAAGGGAAGTGACCAGGCAGGTCTGTGCTTTCAGAATCACTTTGGCAGCTGTGCAGAGGATAGATTATCGTGGGAGAGACTGGAGGCAGGGAGACCCATTAGGAGATTACTGGGAGGTGATGAAGGCCTGAACAGCAGGCACTTAAGCATCTATCCAGTCAATCAGTCATTTATTAAGCACTTATTGTGTACTCTGCCCTATCTTAGGTGCTTGCTAGGGAGACAAAGTCCCAAATGATTCCCGTTTTAAGGGATGGCACATTCTAACAGGGGAAACAATGTGTATATGTGTGATGTGTGATGTTGTTATAATATAACATATTATAGACACAATGTATAAATAGACACAATGAGGAGAGTACAGAGTAAATGGGAGGCCCTCTTCTTCTAAGAAGAACCTTCAGGACCCAGTGAACCACCTACTGACTCCCAACTGCTCTCTTGGGGTACATTTGGGGCCCCCGGCTGCCTTTAAGCTCAGCTTCCCAGAGCTGCTACACATCTCAGATTGTACCTGCCCACTCTCCCTATGGGCCTTCCATCTACCACTGACCCTAGGAAGTCTGAGCCTGGCTTGGCTCCATTTTCAGAATGAGTCTCCTATCCCAGCTGTGACTAAGAACATGTCTCTCTGTTTTGTTTCAACAGGGGGTCTGCTCCACTAGCCTGGCACTGGGGCAACAGTTCGTCCAGCGGCAACTATCGCATATCTGAGCGCCGGTGCTCTGATAATGCCCATCTCATCTGCAACCAACTCACCATCTTCAGCATGGCAGCCAGCGATACTGGCTATTTTACCTGCAGCTACAAGGACAACTTGGATTTGGAGGACCCAAGCTTCATGACCAGGGTGTACGTCTATATCAAAAGTGAGTGTGACCTCCCTGCCCCCCCCCCCCTTTATGCCAATCACATGCTAGCTTTTGTGATGTTCTCAGGACCATCAACCACAGGGATGGATTCAACACCTTTCTAGGATTAGTGAGAGGGAAGAGGAAAGTATACCTCATGGGCTAGAAAATATGAAAATCCAAGCTAAAGCAGCATGGGAAGATGGGAAAACAATGGATGAGGAAGGAGTCAAAGGAGCTGGATTTGAATCCTAGTTTTCTCAGCCTCTGTGAACTAGACATTTAACCTTTTAAAGCCTCAGTTTCCTCCTCTGAAAAATGAGTCTCCTGGGTCATAGATTTAGGATTGGAAGGGGCTTTCCAGGCTATTTAGTCTAAGCACTTCATTTTATAGAAAAAGAAACTGAGAGCGGCTAGGTGGTGCAGTGAGTACAGCGCAGGCTCCGGAGTCAGGAGAACCCGAGTTCGGTTCCGGCCTCACACACCTAACACCCACACAAAAAAACTAGCTGTGTAATCTTGGGCAAGTTACTTAACCCCAATTGCCCTCCAAAAGGCAAAAAAAAAAAAGAAAAGGAAACCAAGTGGGGCGGCTAGGTGGTGCAGTGAATAGAGCACCTGCCCTGGAGTCAGGAGGACCTGAGTTCAAATCCAGACTCAGACACTTAACACAAAACTAGCTGTGTGACCTTGAGCAAGTCACTTAACCCCAATTGCCTTACCTTCTTCCCTCTAAAAAAGCGAAAAAAAAGAAAAGAAAAGGAAACCTAGGCCTGGAAAATGAAGTAACATTTCTGAGGCTGGGTTCAAATCTAAGCCCTCTGATTCCAGAACCAATGCTCTTTTCACCATACTGCTGCTTTGAACTAGGCCTTCATTCTAGCTCTGAATTTAGAAGAGACTCAGGCAGAGCCAGGAGGGATCATATAACAGAGAATATCAAATCTGAAAGAGATGTCTGAGTGGAGAAGTAGATGAACTGCTACCCTAGAATCAGGGAGATTTCAGTTCAAATGTGGCCTCTGATAGTTACTAGTTACTAGTTGTATGACCCTGGGCAAGTTGCTTAACCTCTGTCTGCCTCAGTTTCCTTATCTGTATATGGGAACCTCACAAAGTTTCGGTGAGGCTCAAATGAGCCACTTTTTGTTTACAAAGCACTTTAGTGCTTAGCCCAGTGCCTGGCACATAGTAGGCACTTAATAAAGGCTTGTTTCCTTCCTTCTCATTTTTTGCAGAGATGCTAGAAATTGAAACCCAGAAATGCCTTACCCAGGGTCCCAGAGTAGCAAGAGGAAAATGCCAGCTTTGGCAAAGTACCTGACTTTGAATTCTGCCTCTTCTGCTCTATTTAACAGCCCCTCTCCCTGGCCTCCTACTACAGCACGGATGAGGAAGAAATCAGTGGAGTTGAGAAAGCTTGGGAAGTGGGAGGGAGTTAGGAGATCCTCCACCGAAAGGACTGTTTTCTTCCCATAAAATTTATATTTCTGTAACGGTTGAAGCTTTTCAATCTTTTTCCACATTCCTTACTACAATTCTGTGGATTAGATAGTACAAGGATTTTCCTTATTTTTCAGATAAAGGAAACTGAAATTCAGAGAGAAGTCATACCCCTCATCCCTCAGCTATTAAGTGTCAAAGGCCAAGGACTTGAACCTAGGTTGTCTGACTCAGTCCACTGTCCTTCCCCAGACTGGGCTTAGAGCCTGCTTCACTTTTCCCTTCTCTCCCTATCTTTTGGGCTCATTTAAGGCCTTTTCCCAAGGATGCCTTGAAACTTGAGCTGGAGGTAGGAGGTTTGGCTTTGGGGGCCCTTTCCTTCCAGCTGAAGAGGAAGGTGCCTCCCACCTGGTCCTTTTCTCCAGCACCTCCCTAGTGATGGGCCGTCTGGGGCCAGGCCCTTCTCATTGCTCCAATTGGAATTCTAATTTCCTCTTTGAGCATACCATGGCCGTCTCCTACGACCCCTGGGCCACGGCAGGCGTATTCTCCTGGAAATATGCTTCACGCCCTTACAGGTCGGTTCCTATGGAGTCCCTTGCCTCTCCTGACTGAGCTGTCGATTCCATTAGGAGACTAATTTCCTCACCCAGCCATCCCCCGGCCCCCTCATTCTTCCCAATGCTTGTGCTGCACTGTATGGTCTCCTCATTACACATCACTCATCAGCTAGGAGCACAGAATCCCAGAGCTGGGAGGGCCTTCCAAAGGTTCAGTTTGAACCATATTTGAACCAGAATCCCCTCTATGACACCCCTTACAGGGATCATTTAACCTCTGCTGAAAACATCCAGTGATGGAGAAACTCCCCACCTTTTGAGGAAGTTCATTGCTAGTATTAAACTACTATAATTGTTTACATCTTTCATTTTGTTCTCTTATCTTACCACTATAGCTAGCATTTTGAGAACTATGTCAAATAATAGTCAGGAGAACTGGGTATCCTTGCTTTACCCCTGTTTGTATTGGGAAAACTTATGGTGTTTCTTCGGCTTAAATATATGCCTTTGATCATATTAAAGAAGAGACTTTCAATCCTTCTGCTTTTAGGGTTTGTAACAGATGAGATTTAAAGTTTATCAAAGGTTTTTTTTCAGTATCCATTGAAATAATTGTGACTTTCAAAATCTTTGTTATTTATAGAGTTAATTTTGCTTTTATTTATTTGTTTCCTTATTTATTTGATCAGACTTGTGATTTTATCAGTGCAAGGAACTCCCAGTGAGAAATTTCCTCTATCAATGCAAATTATTTTCTCTGCCTCTTACAGTCTGAGAGATGCTTTATATATATGCATATGTATGTATATACCTATATATATACTTACATATATTGATAAATGATATATATGTAACATATAGTGCTTAGCACATTGCTTGGCACATAGTAGGTACTTAATAAGTTTTAATTGGATGATCAGCATATTTATATACACTTATAGATACATAGTATATGTGTGTGTGTGTGTGTATGTGTGTGTGTACACATGCACTGAACCTTAAATGTCAGAAAAGGGAATTCCCAGTTGGTCCTAGAAGTAGATGAGGCTTTCCTAACTGCTTTTCATTTCCACATTACTAATCAGCAAACATAAGTTCGTTGTTTTCTTCTTTGTGAATCATTCTTACATCCTTGGTATGACTCCAATTCAGTCACCAGGAATTATTTTCTGAATGTGTTTCTGTAAGACTACTTGTCAGGACTTTATTCAGCATTTCTCCATCAATGTTCATTAGAGAGATGGGTTTCTAGATCTCTTTCTGTTCTTTTTCTAGATATTGGGGCCATTTTTGTCTCCTCATAAAAGGCAGTCAGCACAGTGCCTTCTGTCCCTTTCTTTTTTTTTGCCTTTTGGAGGGCAATTGGGGGTAAGTAACTTGCCCAAGGTTACACTGCTAGTTTTTGTGTGTGGGTGTTAAGTGTCTAAAGCCAGAACCGAACTTGGGTCCTCCTGACTCCAGGCCGGCGCTTTACTCACTGAGCCACCTAGCTGCCCTTTCTGTCTCTATTTTTGAGAATAATTTTGGTAGTATAGACTTTGCCTTTTCATTGTTACTCACACACTGGGAGTTTTTTTTTTAATTAGCAATAAATAAAATTATTCTTCCCCCACCTTTGTGTCTCTATGTCACCTTTTCTACATGAAAATAAACATTTCATTTTTATTTTTTTTTCTTTTTGGATGGGAGAAGGCAGGGCATTTGGGGTTAAGTGACTTGCCCAAGGTGTCAGGATTTGAAATCAGGTCTTCTAGATTCCAGGGACAGTGCTCTACTCACTGTGCCACCTAGCCACCCAACATTTCATTTCTTAATCTTTCATTACTACCTGAAACTATTTACCTTTCAGTTTGGTCAGTTTGAAAGTTTAAAACCTGAATCACCTGGCTTCCTTTGAGGAAATGATTCAAGTGTGTCCCTTTTCATGAGCATATTCTTTGATGCTCTGGCTTACCCTTTTGAGATTTGTTATGTTGGGGTTTCAGCTGAGGTCGTTTACTCTAGGGAATGTCTCATTCCAATTTTGGATTTCTTGTAACTCCAGAATCATCCCAGGATGTTCTTGGAATCAAAGTATTTTTTTGTTTTTCTTCTCCCATGCAAGATTTGTTCTTTGATATTGTTGTTGTGAAACTGCACCATGTTTCTTGACAATTTAAACTCAAGGTTTATTTTTGCTGATGTCTTAAGGATTTCCTTGACCCAAACTTAGCCATCTGCTTCCAATAGGTCTGGGTGGGGTTTCTGTATGATTTCTTGGAGTATGGCATTCATTTCTTCTCTTCATGGTATTTTTCAGGAAGACCTCTACTCCATAGATTAATTCTCTGCAGCCTATCTTCAACTTCAGTATTATTATAGAGCATGTAGAGCTCTTTTGTTCCATTCTTTTTAAAAAATATATTTTTTCCCTTCTTTGTCTCCTCTTTTTGGTATTACTTTTCTATTGCCTTTTTTTCCCTCCTAGAATCTACTGATAGGAAAAAATCATTCTATCTTTTGTTCTAAGGTCTCTAGTCTCTGGTTAAACTTGTTGATTTTCACTTTAAGAATTTTTATTCCAGCAGCAGCTAGGTGGCGCTGCAGTGAATAGAGCATCAGTCCTGGAGTCAGGAGGACCTAAGTTCAAATCAGGCCTCAGACACTTGACTCACTTGCTAGCTATGTGGCCTTGGGCAAGTCACTTAATCCCAATTGCTTTGCCTTCCCCCTTCCAAGAAAGGAAGGAAGGAAGAAAGGAAGAATTCTTATTCCAGTCCTTACTTCCTTGATCTCTTCTCACTTCTTTGATTGCTCTTCTGAACCAATCTAGACATTCCTAAAGTCATTCTACTAGAGTACCCAGACCAGTGGGATGGTGAGTTGGTCTTCTTGCCATTGTAGAGTCCTCTGAATTTGTAGACTTTTAAACTTCCCCTATGAGATCTCTAGCTCTTAGTTTTCCTTCCTCACCATTTTATGGAGGAGGAAACTGAGGCTCAGGACTTTAAGGGATTTGCTGAAACATTACAAAGCTACTGCATAACAAAGCTGTGGGACTTTAGGTAAGTCACAGGCTTCAGTTTCTTCTTCTGTAAAATTAGAGAATTGACCTGCAAGTTCACTAATGGCCCTTCTAGCTCTAAATACTCAGAATCCAGGAACCTAAGGAGGAATCTAAGACCTTAAGGGGGAGGTTTTATTTGGATTGAGCAAATGAAGGAATCTTTCATTTATCCTTTCCTTTGCTCCTTCTGTCATTCAACAAACATGTTTAAAGCTTCATCCATGTGTATAATTCGCTCTGCCAGGCTCTATATAGGATCAAAAGAAGATTAAGATGTTGTTATGGTCCCCCAAGGTATTTCCAGTCTAGTTGGGGAGGGTTGGTTAGACCTGCCATCCCACTCCCTTAATCAATGTAGACTGACTACTCTTCTTCATTTCATAGTCTTGGAGCTTTACCTGGAGGACACCCAGAGGTTCTCCAGGCTCACAAAACCAATATGTGTCTGAGGCAGGACATCAAAGCAAGTTTTCTGACTCCAAGGCCATCCATAATCCATTGAACCACCCAACTTCTCTTAGCTTGGGCAATAGGACATATTTGGGGAGGGGGGAAGCAGATACATTGAGTCACAGATTGTCAGAGCTAAAAAGAACCTTGGAGACCACATACTCAACCCTTTCCTTCAAGAGAGGGGAATAGTTGAGGTCCCAGGAAGGTATGTGCTTTGCCTGAAGTCATACAACTGCAAATATCTAAGCAAGGACCCAAAGTCAGAACTTGAAGGTTGATTTGATGATGTCTAAGGAGTGCCCCTTCAGTTCTGGTATCCTCTAGGCTCATTTCCATTCTATCCAGCTTTCTTCCTTCATAAATCTAAAAATGTTTATTAATTATAAGTTGTTATTGTTTTTCAGTTGTGTCTGACTCTATGACCCCATTTAGGGTTTTCTTGGCAAGGATCCTGGAGTGGTTTGCCATTTCCTTATACAGCTCATTTTATATATGAGGAAACTGAGACCAACAGGGTGAAGTGACTTACCCAGGGTCACACAGCTAGGAAGTGTCTGAGGTTGGATTTGAACTCAGATCTTCCAGACTCCCGGCCTGTCACTCTATTCACTATGGCACCACCTAGCTTCCCAAATTATAAGTTAGTATGACCAAAAAAGAAGGTCACTAAGCTAAAGCAATGTCATAAGATTTAGAGGAATACCCCCTCCCATGATGGGTGGAGGTCTCATGTGTAGCATTTATGGGAGGCCATGACCCTTTCCCCCACCTCCATGATGAATGGAGGTCTGGTGTATAGCATTTATGGAAGGCCATGACTCTTCTCCCTCTTCCCTCATGAGTGAAGTTCCCATATGTAGCATTTATAGGAGATCATGACCCTTTCAACACCTCAACACCCCCATGGGTGTAGGTCCTGTAGTGTGTTGCATTTATAGGAGGTCATGAATAAGGACTGCCACAGAGTGAGCACATGTGGATGGGCTGGGAGCTGTACTCTTGGGTCTGGAAAGAAGAGAAGCAGAGATGAAAATAACCAAGAAAAATGAATAAAACAAGAATTTCTAAACAGAGTGGTGCCTAAGATCTAGTAGTCACTAAGGGCCCAGAGACTATAGGAGCAAGGAGAGGGAGGCGAAAGCATCTCCAGAAGTTACCCCAAAGATATGAGGTCCATTATGTCCCCCAGATCCCCAGGAAAATGTGTCGAACTGCCCCTCTTCATCCTCCAGCCTGTCCTTTGGTCATTTCTTCAGCATCAAAACACTACAACCTTTGTCTCTTATCATCTCTTGCCTTTTCAACATCCTCTTGTTTGGTTTCTCTCCCTCCAGTATTCTGTCTACAAATCATCCTTTATACAGCTGCCCAAGTGATATTCTTAAAGTCCATATCTGACTGAGTCACTCCTCTGCTCAGGAAACTCCAATAGCTCCCTATTACCTCTAAGACCAATGACAAATTCCTCTGGTTTGACATTTAAAGTCATTCACAGACTGGCTTCAACCTTTCTCTGCAGCCCTACTAGTCATCACTTCCATTCCCATACTTTGAAGTCTCACCAGACTGATATGCTTACTGTTCCTTACACAGGACACTATCTCCCGTCTCTGGACTTTTGTTCAGCCAGCCCCCCATGCCTGGAATATATTCCCTGGTCTTGCCTAACTTTTAGAATCCCCTGGCTCCTTCAAAGTTTGGCTCAAATGACACTTCCTCCATGAGACCTTTCCTAACACAGCCCAGCACTCCCCTGCCCCCAGTGAACTTGTACTTCCTCTCCTTCTATGGGATGTGCACCTGTTGTCTCTTGGAGGGCAGGAACCCATTTTTAATTCATACAATTCTCAACATACAATTCTTACCCTCAACATACAACACAGAGCCTGAAACATCATCAGCATTGAATAATTCCTTGTTGATTTATAGTTGACCTGTGGAGGAAACTGAAAAAAGTTAACTTCCAAATTGAGGTGTCCAAACTGGCAGCCACTGGGTGGGAGGGTGCCCTGAGCCAGCCATCCTGGGTTAGTAGGGGGTAAACACGGGATGGGAAGGCTGGGAGCGATGGTAGTCCCATGAGCAGCTTGCTGGTAAGGTGGTCTTCAGTACCCCCCACCATACACACACACACACACACACTCACACACACTCACACACACAAATCATTTCTTGGTGGGGTATTCATCTTCTTCCTGCTTTTACTGATCTTTCTACAGCTCAGGGTCTTCTTTATTTGAAGTGGGTCACTTAATTATCCCTACGTTACTTTATACTGTGCTATCTCTTCAGACTTCTCTAAAGCCATCATTTTACAGAGAAAGAAACAGAATTGGGGCGGCCAGGTAGCACAGCAAGTAAGAGCACCGGCTCCAGTGTTGAGAAGACCTGGAGATCGAATCCCGGGCTCAGACACTTAGCAACCACCCAGAAACACCTGGCCGTGTAACCTTGAGCAAGTTACTTAACCCCAATTGCTTAGGGGTGGCCAGGTGGCTCAGCGAGTAAGAGCACCGGCTCCAGTGTTGGGACGACCTGGAGATCGAATCCCAGGCTCAGGTGCTCAGCACCACACCCAGAAATAACTGGCCGTGTAACCTTGAGCAAGTTACTTAACCCCGATTGCTTAAAATAAAAAATTAAAAAAAAAAGAAAGAAACAGAATTAGGAGGGCCCTTAGAACATAGGCTATTGACATTCTAAAGTTTTTTTTTCAATTCTAACATTCTATGCTCCATGTTTTAAGGCCCCTCCCAGCTCCAATATTCTCTGCTCTAGGTTCTAAGGTGGACCTCCATCTCTGACAAGATGTATTCTAAGATCCTTCCCAGCTCTGCCATTCTCTATTCTCAGGCCCCTCCCAGCTCTGACACTCCCTGTTCTAAGTTCCAAGGTAACCCTCCTGGATCTGACCTTCTGTGTTCCAAGACCTCTGTCACGTCTGACATTTTGTGGGCTTCATTTTTGTCTGTTACCAGGCTGAGTTTTGGCACTAGCCTCCCCATAGCCCTAGGCCTAGGATGGGGCTCAGGATACTGCTGTTTTCTCTAGCTGTCACCCTTCTTAAGGCTGTCTGGGGCCAGTCAGATTACTCACCAATGAGCTAGGCCCTGAAGGTGATGTCCAAGGCCATTGTACGAGGGGATCCTGTGAGCCAAAGGCCCTTTGACCGTCACCCTGAATAAGTTGTCTATAGGCCAGGTTAAGGATAATTGATGGACTCCTAGAAAAATATGTGAGAGAAGAAGTTTTAATGCCTAGGGCCCCTGGCATTCCCTTAGCAGCTGGCAGAGCTCCATTCATGCCCCCAGGAAGCTTGTCAATGCCCAGAAGATGGCTTGCATTGCGTTTACCCGTTCCGTTTGTGTCCCCTTTGTGCCAGAATATTTTGGCTATGTTTTAGGATGACTTGTGCCCATCATGGCTAATGATACATGACTACAGGACTGTCATATTTGGAGCAAGGCCTGATGTCCAGACTGTCACAAACCAAAGGTCTGCTTCTGTAGTTATTTCAAACAGCCTCACCTCAAGGGGTCAGTACTTGAAAATACTTCCTTTATCTGGGTCCCTGCTAGGGAGGTAATGTGAATGTTGTTTACTCATGGGCACTGATCTCTTTAAACATACTCATGAGAAACTTAAAGATTAAGCTGTTCCTTCTCTTATTCTTTTGGGATTCAACAACCACAGGGTAAGCACTGAGAGCTCATAATCTATCTTCTGTCTCCCACAGATGACAGCCAGCCCTTCGTGCAAAGATACTATGACAAGCCAGAGTTGATCACTGTGTTTTCTGGAGCACAGGAGGTGATTGTACCCTGCCGAGTCACTTCCCCTGACCTAAACGTCAAGCTGGATCTGGTAAGTGACTCCTTTGGGATGTTAGAGAGCCTTATTTAGAGCTTAAATCTAAGGTGTCTTGAGACGTGGAGGGAAGACGTGGGAGACAGGATTATTTTGTTTCTTTCCCAACTTTTCTTGGAGTCCTCTTAAGAGGGTCTTTTCCACCACAATCCTCACCTGATCATCCAATCCATGTCTCGTCCAGTTGATTAGCTTTCTTCAGATCCTATGCAAGAAAGCCATGTTATTGAGCCAGCACAAATCCCTTCTGAGGCAACCTCCATAGGAAAATGCAAGGGAGTAGCATTTTGACAGGCCTACCCAAACTTGGCAGAGACATCTGTTTTTGAAGATCAACAACAGCAATAATAGCAACCTGTTGTTCAGTCATTTTTCAATCATGTCTGACTCTTTGTGACCCCATTTGGGGTTTTCTGGGCAGAGATAATGGAGTGGTTTGCCATTTCCTTCTCAAGCTCATTTTACAGATGAGGAAACTGAGGCCAACAGGGTGAAATGACTTGCCCAGGGTCACACAGCTAGGAAGTGTCTGAGGCCAGATTTGAGCTCAGGTCTTCCTGATTCCAGGCCCAGAGCTCTATCCACTGTGCCACCTAGCTTCCCCCTAGAATAGCAACCAGCTCTCATTTATCTACGGTTGTAAAGTTTAGAAAGTACTTTCCCCATAACAATTTTGTGAAGAAGGTAGTGTAACTGTTATCATTCTCACTTTTTACAGAGGAACAGATAAACCAAGGCTCAGAGAATGGAAATGACTTACCCAAGGTCATCCAACAAAAAATAAATTCCAAGATTTGAACCTAGATCCCCCATACCAAGTCTGATGTTTTTCCCCCTAATATTTTTTTTGTTTATTAGAGGCAGCTAGGTATCACTGTGGACAGAGCGCTGGGCCAGGAGTCAGAAAGACCTAAATTGAAATCTACCCTCAGATACTTACTGTATGACCTTGGGCAAGTCACCTAACCTCTGTCTGCCTCGATTTCCTCAACTGTAAAATGGGGATCATAATAGCACCTATTTCCTAGTATTTAATCCTCACCCAGTGAGGATTAAATGAGATAACATTTGTAAAAAGTGCTTAGCACAGTGCCTGGCACATAGAAAGTGATTAATAAATGCTTATTTGCTCTTCTTTCCCTCATCCCAACACCCCTTCCAACATACCGTGCTATCTCTCAAGGTATTTTGGTCCTCCTTATATAACTGAAGATGTGTACACCTTCCCTGTTCCTAATGGTCTGTGATTCTGTAAGCCTGTTTCTGACAGTTGAGGTTGGTTTTAAATACTGCCAAAGGCCAAAAAGTTCCTAATTCTAAAAAATCATCCCCATTGTCCTTATCTGGGCTGGCCCAAGCCACCTTGGCGAATTGTCCTTCATCCTCCTGCCTATGAATAACTAACTACTGGGGAAAGAAACTCACATTTCTATTGCAACATTAGTCCATTTTCCTACTGAAGACACTGAAGCTTGAGAGGTCATAGGATCATTTGTTTTCAAGCTAGATAGCCCTTCCGGAGAAGCTAGTCCAATTCCCTGTGCCTTGTCCAAAGTCACAGTTAATAAGTCACAGCTAATCTAGTCCAAGCCCCTCATTTTACAGAGATGGAAACTGAGACTTAGTCGAAATGACTTGCTAAGGCCATAAGTGTCAGAGTTGGGACTTGAACCCAGGTCTTCTGGCTCTTCCTACCATACCAGAGTGTTGCTCAAGAATGGTCCCTGAAGACTTCTATGAACTGATACAAAGTAGAATAAGCAGAACCAGGAAAACAATATTCACTCTGATTCCAACTATATAAATGGAAGAATTTGAAAAATAAACCCCAAACCCCAAACAGAATGCTCTGTAATTGAAATGACCAAGCTGGGATCCAAAAGGGTTGGAGAAAATTGGGTGTCCCTCCCATCTTTGGAGAGGTGGAGGACTATGGGCATGGAAGAGTACATATACTCTCAGATGTGACTACTGTGTGGGTTGGTTTTGATAAATTGTTTTTTTTTTCCACTCTTTCTTTTATTTTTTTGTTATCAGGATGGCTTGCCAATGAGGAAAAGGAGAAGGCATATTTTTGGAAATGAGAATGATGTTAAAATAAAAGATATTAATTAAAGTGAGATTTTAAAAAACTGGCTCCCTAATATAGTTCTAATCTTGTCAGGAGGGGCTGTCTCAAAAGGAAAAAGGAAGGTGCCCCTGTGTTTTGGGGACCCAACTTCAAATAACAGGGCTGGTGAGGGAACGCAGGATGCAGTCAGCAGCAGAGGTATGCACCCAGCTGGCCCCTGCCACCAGCCTCCATCCCCTCCTAATGAGGGCAGGCTGGCCAGCCACACCCGGCCAGCCTCGGTGACTGCTTGGAGCCTCCATGTCTCCTTCCCATGCCAAGAGGAAGCTCCAGGCAAGGAAGGGACCCAGCTAATTTCGAACATCCTTTTTCCCAAATTAAATGGCTGCCAGCAGCCAAATTTCACCTTGAAAGGACAAAAGGGGTGGGGTAGTAAGGGGGACATCCTTGCTTGTCTTTCCAAATGCACTAACCTTCTAAGAAGGCAAGAGCCAAACATTTCCCAAGCAGTCGGAAGAGGCTGAGCATAAGTAATGCTCAGAGCTTTGTTCCTGCTCCACCTTGGGTTCAGAGAATGTTAGAACTGGGAGGGGCCTTAGGACAGAGAAGGTCAGAACTAGGAGGGGTCTTAGAACAGGGAAGGTCAGGGCTGGGAGGGGCCTTAGAACAGGGGATGTCAGAGCTGGAAAGCCTTAGAACAAGAATTATCAGAGCTAGGAGGGCCCTTAGAACAAGAAATGTTAGAACTGGGAGTGACTTTAGAACCCAGAACATCAGAACCAGGAGAGCTCAGAGCTCCTATAATCTAGGTCTCTCATTTCCCAGAGGAGGAAGCTCAGGATATTTTCCCTCCTAACTGAAAATAATCAAATCCTTCTTTTGCACCAACTTTCTCCTAGTTCCATCAGGATGGTGACCAGGTTCTAGTAGTTTCTTCCTCTAACTTCTGCCTCACTGGCTTTATCTTCCTTATCTGTAAAAGGGTGGGGCAGGACTAGACTGGACAAATTATTCCATCAAGCATTTATTAAGCCCCTTGCAGGTACCAAGTTTAGTGCTAGATACTGGGGATAGAGAGACAAAAATGACAGTCCCCAACCTCAAGGAGTTGCCCTTTTCTAGATCTCAAAGTACCCTCCCAGAATCAATTGTATAGACAAATATATACAAGAAACAGTAAAAATGGCATCTAAGCAAAAGGCTGAAGCAGAAGAGGTCACATTTTACGAAGGCTTCTCTGCTAATGGAGCACTGTAGTGGATAGAAGTCTTGAGCCTAGAGTCTGGAAAACCTCAGTTCAAACTGGCCTCAGACATTTCCTAGCTGGGTGACCCTGGACAAGTCACTTCACCCTGTTTGCCTCAGTTTCCTCATCTGTCAAATAAGCTGGAGAAGGGAATGTCTAAACCACTCCAGCATCTTTGCCAAGCAAACACAAAATGGGGTTATTAAGAGTCAGACATGACTGAAAAACAACTGAACAAGAATCTCTGCTAATAACAACAAGGCATCACCTCATGTCTATTCTATTCTATATGTGTCTTAGGTTTCTGTGGGTTTTGTATGTATCCATCCTATATGTGTCTTATGTTTCTTTGTGTTCTATGCATGTCTTTTCCGTATGTGTGGATGTTTCTATACATGTCTATTCTGTGTGCCTTATGTTTCTGTATGTTCTACATGTGTCTTGTGTTTCTATATGTGGCTATACTACATGTGCCACATGTTTTCTATATGTTCTACATTTGTCAACATGTTCACACGTATATTGTCTGCCCTGTTGGAATGAAAGCCCCTCAAGGCCAGGGACTAGTTCACTTGTGTCTTTCTATGAATGCTTGCTGGTTGGTTGGTTGAAGGGATTGAATTAGAGCCAGTGGGGAGCCCATGTTGACTTCAGTAACCACAAATGAACACTATCTCGGTTGTATTGTATTTGTACTGCTTTTGCTAACCATTTCTCCGTGACATTTGAATCTGGTCCTGGTCATACTTAGGAATTTTGCAGCTCCTGCTTCAGTGTTGACCCTTTTGGGCTACATGACCCCCAAGGAGCCTGTGAACCTGTGATCTCTAACATGCTCTTGAAGTTCCTTGCCAGCTCTGAGTCCCATCAGAGGAACAAAGGCACTGGAGGCAGGCCTCACCTCCAGGGCCTCCACTTCCATAGCCTTTCTCCTCTGTGGTGCTGACTCTCCCAGCATGTTTGAGAGCTCATTCTTAGTCTGTGTAGCTTGGTTTGTGCTAATACTGAGCACCAAGCTGGATCTTTTCATCTGTCTCCCTCTTCCTACAGTTCTACCCAGGCAAGTTCAACTATACACGCAAGGACTGGAATCCTCAGAAAGGCTTCACGGTCATCCGCCCATCTTTCCAGTTCTTCAGCAGTCTACTCCAGTGTGTGACAAAAGTCAATGGGAAGACCTATGTCTCCCTCTACCTGCCCCAGAAAGTTGGTGAGTGGACCTCAGCACACAGGGAGCACCACCTGGAATGGGATCTTCATGTGTCCTTAAGCCTTGATCATAGGGTATACAGTATGTTAGAAGAGAACAATTCCTTGGTAGTTAGGCTGGTTCTGCCACATGACCCTGGACAAGTCATTTACCCTTCAATTTTATATCCATCTGAGAACCCCAGAAAAAGGAGCTGCAGGGGCAGCTAGGTGCTGCAGTGAATAGAGCACTGGCCCTGGAGTCAGGAGGACCTGAGTTCAGATCCAGCCTCAGACACTTAACACTAGCCATGTGACCCTGGGCAAGTCACTTAACCCCAATTGCCCTGCCTTCCCCCTCCAAAAAGCAAAAAACAAAAAAACAGAAGCTTCAGAATTTCTGAGAACTTAGGGAAACCTATGCCCTGGGAAACAGGAAACAGATCTATTTGCCCCCTCCAACTTAGCCATGAGGAAACACAAGGGATTAGGGTTTTATACAAAGGTGAGCTTCCTAAATAGTTATTAAAAACAATAAAAGAAGGTCCCAGAATCCAGTCCTGACCTGAGCATGAATCTTTTCCACAATGCTGACTACCTCTGCTGACAGGGAGCTCACTCTCCCCTGGGGAAGCTGATTCCAGTTTTGGAACTAATAGCTGTTATGAGATTTTCCCCTATGTCTAGCTGAAATTGGCTTGTCTTGTAACTCTCATCTCTCATTCCTAGCAGCCTCTCCACTCCCCTATGCCCTGTTGAGTTCCTGGAATTTTCAGAAACGATCAAAGATCAGACTTCCTGGTAACAAAAGTTCATAGGACCCCTCATCTTAGAACCTGAAAGGACCCTAGAGACCATTAAGCTTAAGCCCCTCCTTTTACAAATGTGGAAACTGAAGCTCAGACTGGCTAAGTGACTTGCCTAGGGTCACACAGCTAGTGAGTATCTGATGCAGGATCCACACCGGGAACTTCCTGGCTCCCACGTTTGGTGCCCTCTCCATCATATCATGCTGCTTCCATGGAAGACAATGCCCTCCCCTACTCAACCTGTAGAATTCCTACTCATCCTTTAGTCCAACTCTGATGCCACCACTGTAAGGTGGGAACCCTGATTTTCCCACTTACCCCTTGGACCACATGTACTTTTTGGTACCTCTCATGTGTTTATATAGTATTGTGTGTTATTCATGTTTGGATCTAAACCTAGTTAGGTGCTAATAATAAATAGGCTTCCTGAGGGCACAGATTAGGTCTTCTCTCTACTTTGTGGTTTCTCCCCTCCCCCAATGGCCATCATGGGCTCTGCACACAGTAGGTGCTTCATAGATATTTGTTGGATGGAATTGAACGTTACACTAACGCTCCAGAATCCCCTCTCCACCCACCCCAATGGTATATTTGTAACCTTGACTGAGGATGGGGGGTGGTGCCATGTGGTTGGCTACAAATGGCTTTGAAAGTTCTTTCCCAGCCCTCATTTCCATCAGTGAGGG
Organism: Petaurus breviceps papuanus; assembly: GCF_028583685.1. Taxonomy (NCBI): domain Eukaryota; kingdom Metazoa; phylum Chordata; class Mammalia; order Diprotodontia; family Petauridae; genus Petaurus; species Petaurus breviceps. The sequence continues at coordinate 652,844 of NW_027187223.1, forward strand.
ATATGGATAAGGAATCGGCTGGGTTCCTTTCTTTCTCACCTGTCTTCCTTTCCAGTGGGGTGGGCTCATGGCTTCTTCCCCAGCCAGGGAAGAGTTAAAGTCTCTATTCTGTCTTCCAGAAACCAAAAGAGGGAATATCTCCATCAGAGTCAATCACCAAAAATTGCTCGCAGGAGAAACCCTGAGCCTGACCTGCACTGCTGAGACAACATTCAATGGGCGCATCAAGCTTGACTGGGAGTACAAGAGGAAAGGGGTGAGACCTCCAGTCCAGGCTCCCTCCCTCTGCCAACCATCTCTGCTGGATGCTCTAGAACATAGGTTCCCAAAGTGGGTGATACTGCCCCCTGGGGAGGGGTGCTGGAATGATCCAGGGGGCAGTAATAGCCTCTGGTACAATTGGGGGGATGTTGAATAAAAAATAAGGGTTACCCAAACCTAACCACACTCAGGGGGGTGCTGAATAATTTTTTAAAGGGGTTGGTAGGCCAAGTAAGTTTGGGAGCCTCTGCATCTAGAACGTCCTAGGGCTTCAGCCATCTATGGGTGTGCTGGGTTCTAGCTCTGGCATTTGATGGTCTCTGGGCTATGTTCTAAGACCTCTAGTTCTGATATTCTTTGTTCTAAGGTTCTCCTAGCTGTGGCACTCTTTGTTTTGAGGTCCTTCCCAGCTCTGACATTCTGGATTCTAAGTATTCTCCATGTTCTGAAGTCTCACCAGCTGGTCAGTGTCGTGGTTGTTTCCTACCATTTTGGCCATGGCAAGCTGTTAGCCATGACTGGGCTTCTGTTCCAAAGAGTTTATGCTATAGAATAGTTTGGCAAGGCTGCAGAATTCACTCACTGTAATGTTAATGGGATTTAAGCTCTTCTAGACCCATTAATAGACCTCCCATGGAGCCCATTAAGGGGAGCTTGCTTAGGGAAGGCTTTCACACCTTTTGCTCATTTCTGATTAGGCCCTGAGTCAGGAGGGTGGGGATGCCCTCTGGCTCTGAGAAGTGTATACACAGTCTGAGTTGGTGTTTTGCTTTGGGGCTCACTCATGAGAAGGATCTTGTGATCCCCAGTTGGGATTCCAAGTGGCCGTATGTTCGAGCTCCCTGACTGCTCAGATGTAAAGGCTCTCTCCCTCCAGGGATGTATGTAAAGTGTATAGTTGATTCAGGCAGTCAGAGGCCTGTCTGTTGGTCTTCATTTCTCTGCTTGTATTTTCTCTGAAGTTCAGGGTGCTGACCTTTCCCCTGAACCAGTGAATGTAATTAAAAAGACTGTTGACCGCTGAATCAGCTAGGCCAGTATGGTTGCCACTACACCCACACTAGCAGTCACTTTCCTGTGACTGTGGCTTTTGGGTCTTGCTCTTGGGCATTCCCTTCCCCAAGTTTGAGTACTTTCTTTTAAATGAGAGCCTGTCCTAAGCAAAATGGCACCATAGGTGATGTGACCTCTTTACCTCCTCAACTCAAAACAGAATTCTGATTTGTAGGTTTTTGGAATTTAGAGGGGAAGGGCCCTAAGACAGGATGCTCAACCTGGGCTTGAGCCCCACCTCTGACACTCATTAATTTTATCACAGGGATCACATGTGGCTACTGTCAATCAGGAAACCTGTATTCCCAACCTCATTCTTCCTCCAGCCAAGGCCAGCAGGCCTCTTTGTGCTAAGGCGTATCTGATGTGTATCTTCCATTCTGGGCCCTGATCACCTTTCACAAAGAAACTCCTATTGGGTTCCAGTTGTTTCATGCACACAAGATCCCTGAGGGTGGGCCTGAGCCATGGTCATGTCTGTGCCCTCCCCCAAGGCTAGCTCAGGCCTGGGTCCATGGGACGAGCTCAGCAGACACTTCACAGGACCTGGGAGGGTTCACTTGGCTTTGACTGTGCTCTCGCCCATCTCACAGAACAAGGCAAATCCCAGGTGCTGTGAAGTTAAAAGGAACATGGACCAAAGGACCCCTGTGTATAAAAGCTACAGTAACCTGACCATCTGGAATGTGACCACAGAGGACAATGGACTCTACCGATGTCAGGAAGGCAATGGCTCAAGCCTCCAGACCAGCATTAACATCACTGTGCTAGGTAGGCCACAGTCTCAATTTAGTGTTCTACAGGCCTGACATTCTCTGTTTTAAGGCCCCTCCCAGATTTGAAAAATGTCAGTTGCCATGTCCTGTCCATTGGACCTCCAAAGCATGTCTTTCATCCTTCCCCTTCTCTCCTTTATCACATCCACCTTTCCAGTTCGGGCCCTCATCACCTCTCACCTACTCAGTCAGGCAGGTAGCATTTACTAAGCCCCTACTGTGTGCCAGAATCCTGAGGATACAAAGAGACGCAAAAGTTAGTCCTTGCTTTCAAGTGCAATGGAGAGCCAATCTGTGAACAACTGTGCCCAGGAGCCAGCTCCATATAGGATCAGCTGGGCTTCACCAGGAGGGAAGGCCCAAAGATTAGAGGACGGACTGGAACAGGCTTCTTGGAGAAAGTATATCTGAAAGTAAGACCTGAAGGGGCCAGGAAAGCCTGGACAATGCACCAGCCTCCTGATTGGCCCTCTGCTTCCAGGCTCTCCCTGGAGCCCCGCCTCCCCAGCAGCTCAAGAGCCTTTCTCTATAAACTCCTCTCAGTGACATTTCAGGCCCTTCACCCTCTGGCCCCAGTGTTCCTTTTCAGGCCTATTGCAAATTTTGTTGTTGTCATTCAGTTATTTCAGCCATGTCTGGCTCCCCATGACCCCATTTGGGGTTTTCCTGGCAAAGATACCAGGATGGTTTGCTATTTCCTTCTCCAGCTCATTTGACAGATGAGGAAACTGAGGCCAACAGGGTGAAGTGACTTATACAGCTAGGAAGTGTCTGAGCCTGGATTTGAACTCACAAAAATGAATCTTCCTGACTCCAGGCCCAGCACTCTCCACAAACTCTGCATTCCAGTCTAACTGGCCTACTTGATAGTCTTCACATACAGTATTTCATTTCCTCTCTCCATGAGTTTGCTCAGGTTGTGCCCTGTGCCTGAAATGGTCCTTTTCCTCACCTTCCCCTCTTCATATCCCTCAAGGTTTAGCCCAAGTGCCTCCCTGCACAAGGGTCATCCTTATATCCCCAGATCCTATTGCCCTCCCATGCATAATGACTTCATGTGTGTTTAGGATTAATTTTTCTGTGTATATGTTGCCCCAGAATAGACAGGGGCATTCTTGTCAGCCTGGCATGCTTAATAAATGCAGTGGATGTCCTCCTAAGCCTTGTTTCTGCTCACATTATGTTTCCAGAGAAAGCATATATCAATGTGACCTACAGACGGAACACTGTCTATGAGACCACTGCTGGCCATGGTACCCAGAAGCTGTCTGTGAGAGTGGATGCCTTCCCTAGGCCCAATGTCACCTGGTGAGTTGGCTTTCCTCTCCTCCCTCCCCCTCCCCTCCTCTCCCTTCCCCTCTTCTCCTCTCCCTTCTCCTCCTCTTCTCTCCCTTCCCCTCCTCTGCTCCCCTCCTCTCCTCTCCCTTCCCCTCCCCTCCTCTCCCTTCCCCTCCTCTCCTCTGCAAGTCCCTCTCTCCACCCAGATCCTCAGGAAGGACAGATCATGCCAAACTGGGCCAGAGAGATTACTTTGTGTTTCTGTGACCCACATGCTGAATGTCACTATCTGGGTTCAGGTCATCCCTTCCTTAATAGGATGTAAGCTCCTTGAGAGGAGGGCCTGCTTCATTTGTGTCTTTGTACCCAGTGCCTACCCCACGAGGGGCTAATAACTGCTTGTTAAATAAATGCACTGGAGAAGGCGATAAGCAAACCACTTCAGCCTCTTTGCCAAGAAAACTCCAAATGGGGTCATGGAGAGTCAGACATGAGTGAAAAATGACTGAACAACAGCACACAAATGAATATGCAGGCTGTCCCAGGGCCTTTATTGTTAACACCTGGAGCTGTTCTGCTTTCCTGTCAATGGCAAAGCTTGCAAAATGATCTCGTCCTTTTCTTGTGTCGAATCGTGAAAAGCTCAAACACCCAAGGGGATGTGTAACTGGCATCTAAAGGCATAATAAGGTGCCCCTTCCTAACAGGTACAAGGATGGCCAGCTGATCCCAGAAAACCTCACATACCATTCTGACCCATTACGGTACAGACTCACCATCACTGATGTGAAAGTGAAGCATTCTGGGAATTATACCATTGTCCTGAGCAACACCCAGCATGGCCTCTATGAAAACCGAACCATCCAACTACTTGTCTATGGTGAGTTGCCGGGTTCCCTGGGATTGCATCTGTAAGTCAAGGAAAGGGCTGCCTAACTTGAAAAGTGACTTAAAATGGCCCTGTCATTGCCCCACGTCCTGATGGGAGCTCTCTGTCAGGCTTCCCATGAAGCTCCTTAGAGGATGGTTCATTCATATGCCCATGGTTCTAGAGTTAGAAGGACCTGTAGAGGCCATCTAGTCAAATACCCTTGTTTTACAGCTAAGGAAACTGAGGAAGCCTAGGGAGTGAAGTTACTATTGAAGGGACCATTAATCTCCCAGATTCATTGCCTCATCTTATCCTTTCTGTCTTTCCAACATTCCTCCTGTACAACCTTGGTCCATTCACACAGTCACCACTCACCTCTTGTCTGGACTATTCCTATCATCTTTGGATTCAACGCCAAGCTGTGTGAGCTTAAGTGAACCACTTTACTCCTCTTAGCCTTAGTTTCTTCATCTGTCAAATGGAGATAATACAGTTATCCCTTCCCCATCCGCATTTCCGTATATCATGGGTTAGCATAAGAAATTAATTGGGAATTTTGGAAGAGTTTTGCAGAAGGTGCAGACAACACGTGAAGGCCAGCAGATGACACAGAAAAAGTTTAGAAACTCAGAAATGCATAAACTATATGTTTAAGATTATATAATATCAATATAGTTTATCTTTTAATACCATAATAATTCAGACTTCTTCAGTACAAAGGGAAAGTAAAAAAAAATTTACATGGATTTTCCAGTTTGCCGGGGTGCCATGTCCCTTACCCCCGCAACATGGAGTGGATAACTGTCATATCTGTACTGCCTTCTCCATCAAGGCATTGAAAGGAAGGTGCTTGGGGCGGCCAGGTGGCTCAGTGAGTAAGAGCACCGGCTCCAGTGTCGGGATGACCTGGAGATCGAATGCAGGCTCAGATACTTAGCACCCACCCACAAACACCTGGCCGTGTAACCTTGAGCAAGTTACTTAACCCCAATTGCTTAAAAAAAAGAAAGGAAGGTGCTTTGTGAACTATGAAGTTCTTTGGGGCCTAATGGATGGAGTACCTGCTTTGACACTTGGTCCTCATGGCATGTAGCCTACTATGCTCCAGAAGTGCAGCCTAAACCAGATTAAAATGTAATTGGGAACTATTTGACAGCAGAAATAAAAATAAAATAGGACAGGGATAGGGAACCTGTGGCCTCAAGCCTACTGTGCCCTTCTAGGTTCTTGAGTGCAGCCTTTGACTGAGTCCAAGTTTTACAGAATAAAGCCTTTATGGAATTCAGTCACAGGGCTGCCCTTGAGGACCTAGAGGGATTTGTTCTGTGAAGTTAGGATTCAGTCAAAGGGTTGTCCTTGAGGACCTAGAGGGAAGTTTTTCTGGGAAGTTTGTATTCAAAGGGCCACCCTTGAGGACCCAAAGGGGATTTGTTCTGTGAATCTTGGACTCAGTCAACGGGCCACCCCTTGAGGACCTAGAAGGCCACATGTGGCCTCAAAGCCTCAGGTTCACCAACCCTGCATAGAACTTTGATAATTTTGGAAAAGTGTAGGCAATGTTAAGATGTGGTTTTCTGAGGCCCACTGTTTCAAGCTGAGTGGAATAGTCCAGCTCTGCATAACTGTGTAATGTTCTGTGTTAAAGAGAAAGTGTTAACTTGCATTAGTAGAAAGAATTTCCTCCCCATGGAATTCTCAGTCTAGGCCCATCTTTGTTGTTATCACTCTGATGATTATTGACTTCCAGATTGTCACACAGGGTCACCCAGCTAGTCAGCAGCACATTTCTAGGTATTCTTTCCATCCTTAGGAAAATGTCAAATGATTATCTCTATTTTGCCAATGAGGAAACTTCCTCCTAAAGAAGGGGAGTAACCTGCTGAAGGCCACATGACTAAGGTGGAGAAGAGCCAGGTTGCCTAGCAACTTGAATTCATCAACTTGTCCCCAGAATGCAAATGAGGAAACAGGCTCCTTGTAGGGCTGGAGAGATGCCTGCCCTGTGGCCGGGAGCCCTATGCCAAAGCAGTCACCCAAAGCATCTGGGTAGCAGCCCAGCTCTCCTCTGCCTCCTCAATTTGGGGAAGGAATAGCACCCCCCCCAACTGACCTAGTATTGGGGTGTCCTCTGGGGAAACCTGACACTTGGGGGCCCTGTTTATGATTCTGGACCATGAGGAGAGGGAGGCCTAAATTCAGATTTTCCTTGGAATGGAGCCAGACTAATTAGAACTCAAGAATGATAGAGCTGTGGGGCCCTAGGTAGGTCCCTTTACATCTCTTGAGCCTTTTGGGTAACAGAGAAATAACAATAGTTGACATTTATATAGCAGTTACTATGGGGTAAGGCATTGTGCTAAGTTACAAATATTTATTTCCTTTGATTCTCACAACCACCCTGAGAGGTAGGTGGTATTATTATCCCCATTTTACAGATAAGGAAACTGAGGCAAACAGGGTAAAGTGACTTGTCCAGGGCCACACAGCTAGGAAGTGTCTGAGGCTGGATTTGAACTCAGGTCTTCCTTACTACAGGCCCAGCACTCTGCACAATGTGGCACCACCTAGCTGCCTCAATATTTGCACTATCTTCTTTGCAAGGGCATTATGAGGAAGGAGAGCTATACACTCTTTCAACCCAGGAGCCCCAAATTTCAGGAGTTTCCTTTGTCCAGGTCCCTAGGAGGGGCCTCTTTCCCAAAAGGGGCTGTATCTTTCCACCCCAGCAAGTTGACTAGGGCACTCATTTGAATTGAGCAGAGCTCCCCTCATCAGCTCTGCTTTATTCATTCATTCATTTATTTGTAAGGCAGTTGGGGTTACGTGACTTGCCCAGGGTCACACAGATACTGTACTTCATTTATGACAAAGAATTAGTCCCATCTGTAGAACAGGGCTGGTGAGGGGTCGACAGTTGAAGCAACTTGCCCATGGTCACATATCCAGCTAAGCAACAGAACCAGGATTTGAATCCAGATCTCTTGGCCCTGTGGTATAGTGGAATGAGAGCAAGATTTGAACCCAGAGAATCCAGGTTTGATTCCCACCTTGCCTACCTATTTCCTGTGTGGCCCTGAATAAGTTCTTTCCCTTTCTGGGCTTCAGTTTTCCCAGCTGGCTCTGAATCTGTGGTCAAATGACCCCTGAAACCCCAGAACCAATGTTCTTCCCTTTAAACCCAACTTCTTTTCATCTCAGTGCCTCCGTTTCCACACCTGTAGTATGGCAATACTGTTGATACTAATAATTCTAGGCCCATAATAATGTGATTGTTGGGTTAGAATCCTCCTGGGTTAATAATAGCAGTGGTCTATGGTAGGACAATCTTGACTGGTGATATTCATAGTAAGTATCTTGGCTGTCTATAGAAATAGCTCATGAGGCAGCATCATGTAACTCTTCTCCTAATCCTCCCCACCCCCATCAAAGTTAAACAGATGCGGGGGAGCCATTCCCAGAATATTTTAGAGGAGGGGAAAAATCCCACCCCCTCTCCTTCTGGAAGTGGCTCCCCAGCCAAAATGTGGCCGGGAAATTGTTTTCCATCCTCTAGGCCAGAGCAGCAAGCCAGTGCACACTTGTTTTCCTGGGGGGGGCCAAAGTGGAATCATCAAACCCAACCCCTGTTTTACTGCCCCTCCCTGCCCTGTCCTGTCCCATCTCCAGTGAGTTGTTTGGCCTTCACCCTGACAATCCACTCCTCCTCAAGCTCTCTATCCCTCACACTTAATTAGGGTCAGCATTTGCTCTGGGTCATGGGGAGGTTTTGGGTTTTGGGGGGTGGGCTGGGCCCAGCTTCCTAGGCCATTCCTGTAGGGCCCATCCTACAGAATGGGGAGGTGCAGACCACCTCCTCTGATGCCACATGGGGGCCAGCTGAGAGGTGGGGCCAGGCAAGCAGCTTTGTCCTGTGACAATGCCACAGGCTCTGTGTGCCACTGAAGCCTGGGTCCTGACCTTCCAGGCAGACCTCAGGGGTCTCGGGAGAGCCCCGTATAATGAGAAAATCATGGCAGCTATTTCCATCACCTTGGAAGGAAACAGAGAAGACGAGGGGTCAGGGGGAGTGAGGGGGTGTGTGTGTGGTGGGGGGGAGGGATAGTGCCAAAAATCTCAACTATGCATCTTGGGTTCTTCCTGTTACTCCTTTTCTCTAGCTTGGTTCCCCTCCCCCTTCCTCCACTCCCACCCCCAGCCCTCCACCACCAATGACTTTGGAGAGAAAAAGCCAGCAGCAGTCAACTTACTGTCCCTGAATCCCCAAATCGTAGGGTTGGGAGGAAGCACAGGCCTTCTAAGCTGCCCGTGCCCAGAAAGGAATCCCCACTATAGTAGGGCTGACAGATAGGCAGCTGGCCCCCAAGCAGGGGGGCCCACCGCCTGTCAGGGCAGCCCCATGTGCTCCTTGACAGGAAGTTTTCCCTGACCTTCAGCCCAAGACTGCCTCTTTCTACCTCCCCCACCTCCACTGCTGCTCCAGCCTTCTGGGGCCTAGTAAAAAGAGTCTGATCCTTCTTCCATGGGACAGCCCTTTAAATACTTGAATACATAACTCATTTTCTCTCTGAGGCTCCTCTACTCCAGGCTCAACAATTACCCAGTTCCTTCAAGCGATCCTCATATGACTGGGACCCAGGCCTTTCCCTATCCCCATTACTCTGGACCCTCTGCAGCTTAGAAATGTCCTTCTTAAACCCTGCTGCCCAGAATGGAACACAGTTGTCCAGATGGGGGCTGACTGGGGCAGAGTACAGCAGGATCATTACCTCCCTGCTTCTGGAAGCAATGCAGCCCGAGGACAAATTCGCTTTCTGGTTTGGGGGGCTGGGGCGGGGGAGAAGGCAGCTAGGTGATGAAGTGGATAAAGAACTAGGTTCAATGGAGCAGCGAGGTGGTGCAGTGAACAGAGCACCAGCCCTGGAGTCAGGAGGACCTGAGTTCAAATCCAGCCTCAGACACTTAACACTTACTAGACTCGTGATCTTTGGCAAATCACTTAACCCCAATTGCCCTTCCAAAAGAAGCAAAAAAAAAAAAAAAAGAACTGAGTTCAAAACTGCTCTCAGGAACTTATTAGCTGTGTGAGAAAGTGACTTCACCTCTATCTGCCCCAGTTTCCCCATATGTAAAAAGAGGGTATATACTAACACCTCTCAGGGTTGTTGTGAGGATCAAATGCGATAATTATAAAGGGTTTAGCACAGTACTTGGCACATAGTAAGCACTGTATAAATACTATTATTAGGCTGCCACCATTTGTTCATCAAAATTAAACAGATTTATTTGTAGGATCCTAGCACCCTAGATCAGGAGCTGGGTTGGGGGGCTGCTAGGTGGTGCAGTGAATAGAGCACTGGCCCTGGAGTCAGGAGGACCTGAGTTCAAATCCGGCCTCAGACACTTAACACAAAGACTAGCCATGTGACCTTGGACAAGTCACTTAACCCCAATTGCCCTCCAAAAAAGGCAAAAAAAAAGAACTGGGTGGGATCTTCTAGTATAAGCATCATCATCTTACAGAGAAGGAAACTGAGGCATAGAACACTGAAGGTATTTGCCCCAGGGTCACACAGTACATGTCTGAGGCAGGATTTGAACCCAGATCTTTCTCAACTCTGAGTCTACTTCGCTGCTGTCTGAATCTGTGGGAGCCTTTCTACAACCAGACAACCCCACAGAATCTCTGAGATGGAAATGACCTTGCAAAAATCCCTTCAATAACAACCTGTAAGGGGCAGCTAGGTGGCTCAGTGAATAGAGTACTGGCCCTGGAGTCAGGAGGACCTGAGTTCAAATGCGGCCTCAGAGACAAATACTAGCCGTGTGACCTTGGGCAAGTCACAACCCCAATTGCCATCCAAAAGGCAAAAAAATGAAAATAAAAAAATAACCTCTACAATGGGGCTGTTAAATATCCAATCTTTACTTGGGGACCCTCAGTGAGGGGGGACCCATTACCTCCTGCAGCATAACAGTATAACCCTAATTATTAAGAATATTTTCTTACTTTCAAGTTGTGTGAAGCCTGAATTTGTCTAACTTCCCCACTGGAGGCTTTCCTCCAAGTTGATCACAGACCATTATTGGTGGATTATTTCTTAGTCATGGCCATTGAGCCAACCACGTTTGAATCCACTAAACTGTGCTGTGATTCAGCCCGCATTCCTTCATCATTTTCACAAGAATAATTTGAGAGATTCTGTCAAAAGCTTTCCTTTAATCTAGGGAAGCTATGTCCACACCAGGGCTTCTTAACCTGGGGGTCCCTGGAATCCAAGGTGCACATGAATCGATTTCAGGAGCTCTATGAATGTGGATGGGGAAAAATTTACATCGTTATTTTGACTAACATCTCATTGAAATTGATTTTTTTATTATGAATTGAACAAAAACCCATTATTATGATAAGAGGTTCATAGACTGAACCTGACTTCCAAAGAATTCCAGAACACAAAAGGTGAAGAATCCCAGCTTTATAGTATGCTGCTGACTCGACGGCAAAGATGGAAATAAGTTTAAGTGTACTGCGAGCTGTCCTTTCTTAATGAAGCGATGTTAGTACCTTTTCTGGTGTTCACTAACCATCCTTTGGTACCACTTCAGTTCCTGACAGTCTATCAAAGATTGCTGAGAGCAGCTCAACAATCACACTGGCTCATTCTGTTTTTTGCTTTTTGGAGGGCAATCGGGGTTAAGTGACTTGCCCAAGGTCACACAGCTAGTGTGTCAAATGTCTGAGGCTGGATTTGAACTCAGGTCCTCCTGACTCCAGGGCCGTGCTCTATTCACTGTGCCACCTAGCCGCCCCAACACTGGTTCATTCTTTCAGTACCTAAGGATGGAGTAGAAACAAGGATGGGGTTCCTCCAGCCCTTGGATGCCAGTGCACACTGCTTACAGAACTGGCAAGAGAGTGGGAAGAGGGCTGTGTTTCGGTCCCATAGGGAGCCATTTCTCCTGTCCTCAGGGGCCCATTCTACAGAGCTGTGAAGTCCTATCTGGGTCTTCTTCTGATAACCCGAGCAGTCCACTGATCCCCTTTGTCTAGACTGAGGCCTCCCAGCTGCTGTCAGTATCTGGAGAACTCTTTTAACACCCCCTTCACCCCACCCCCACTCCCACTATCCTGAGTAGCTGAAGCAAGAAAGTTCTTGGGAGCCAAGATGCCTGCCCTGTCACCACTCCACCCCCAGCCACAGGATTAAGGTTCTGGACCATCTATCAGGAATTCTCAGCCTACTGTGGGGTGAAAAGCACTAGGTTTGGAGTCTATAGAAGGGTTTCAGATCCTACCTCTGCTGTTTATTACCTGGGCATGCCCGTGGGAGAGGTACCTATTTCTCTGTTTCTCCTTTGTTAAATGAAGTGGTTCGATTGCATGATCTCTGACATTCTCTATTCTAGGCTTCCTACTTGTTCTAAGGCCCCTCGCAGCTCTGATGTTCTCTGTTCTGAGGTCTTTCCTAGCTCTGAAATTCCATGGTTTTATCATTTTAATGAAATACTTTTTTTGGTAATGCCACTCCCCTGACCAAAAACGTGCAATAACCTTTTATTGCCTAAAGACTAAAGTTTGGGCTCCTTAGCCTGGCATTCAAGGCTCTCAATAGTTTGGCCCCAAGCTACTCCCTACACTTATCCCCATCAACACTGGCATCAACATGGGCAGCCCCACCACTTTCCTCTGCTGTAAATGAGATTAGATATGACAGTCTGTGACAGGTCTCTCTCCCAGCTCTTTCAACAAGACATACTCCAAATCTCCATTGTCACCTATGTCAGGTTGAATGGGCTCCCCAAGAAGTGAAGGGGGAAAAGGCCCTCCTTGGGAGCTGTCAGGCACGCTGAGCTTGTCAGGGTGACTTCCCCAATGTAACCTGAGAAAGAAACTGTAGAGGAGACACTTGGCAGCCGCCTGTCTTTTCCTTTGCTTGGGCAGGTCAGCTGTTACCCCAGGGCTGGGCTGGCAGCTGGCCTGGTCAGCTTCCTGGGGGAGAGGTCAAGCAGTATCCCAGCTGTCCCCACCACAGAGCTCAAGGGGTCGCTTAGGCATGGTCAACCCCATGTCTTATCTTTCCTTGTTCACCCCCTTCTGTTGCTGCCTTAAATTCGCCTGGCTACCCCAGGGGTGGGATTAGCACAGCCCTTTTCAGGGACCCTCCCTCATGTAGAAGCAGAGAATGGTAGAGTTAGAAGGGCCATTAAAACAGAGAACAGAGAATGTTGCAATGGGAAGGACTCCTAGGATATGTCAGATGTCAGAGCTAAAAGGAACCTTCGAGCAGAAAGATAGTCACGGATCTGGAAAGGATTTTAAGTGATTATCTAGTAAAATACTATCATTTTACAGGTGAGGAAACTGAGACCCACAACAGAGGAGAAGGGACTTGCCAGCTAGTTATAGGTAGCTGGTGTTATAGTGGGTAGAACACTGGGGGGAGGTCAGGAAGATCTGAGTTCAAATCTGGCCTCAGACACTTCCTAGCTGGCAAGTCACATCACCTCTGATTACCTTAGTTTCCTCATCTGTAAAATGGAGATGATAATAGTACCAGCCTCGCAGGGTTGTTGAGAGGGTCAAATGAACCGATATTTGTGTTTTTAAAAAAGTGCCTGACACAGAGTAGGTAGTATATAAATATTTGTTTTCTCCCTCAATAGTTATAGGAGTGGGGAGCGGGGAAGAGGGACTGGAAAAGCAGGATTAAGATACTGCCCCTGTTGGAGAAATCAGGGTAAGTGAAGAGAATAAGAAGCTGGGAAAAAGAGATCCAAAGACCAGAGGAGCTGAGAAGAGGGCAAGATATATTTCAACTTCTCTCTATCAGGAGGAGATTGGTCTAGTTGGCTCCCAAAGTCCCTTCTAGTTTCAGATGTAGGAACCTAACCTAGGAGGTAGCTGGGGGTGAAACTGACTAGCAAAATGTTGCAAATCCCTCCCTCCCCATGGCCCCCACTGCTCAACCCTCATTTCTTCAAGCCTTAAGCATATATTTATAATGTAAAGTAAATATATATTTATATACTTAAATTAAACATACATTTATAATGTAAAATAAGTATATATTTAAATTAAATTAAATAAACATTCATTTATAATATAAAGTAAATACATATTTTGTGTAAAAATAAAAATTAGCTCCCATGCACCCCGAAGAACTCCTTCGCAGAGGTCAGGAGTTCCAAGGAGAGCCACATATGCACCAGGCACTTGCATTTGTATCCTTTTTGTTTTTTTAGGGGGAAGACAGGGCAATTGGGGTTGAGTTGCCCAAGGTCACACAGCTAGTAAATGTCAAGTGTCTAAGGCCGTATTTGAGCTCAGGTCCTCCTGACTCCAGGGCTCTATTCACTGTGCCACCTAGCCACCCTGCTTGCATTTGTATCCTTGCTCTGAAATCCCTTTGCCTCCCCTATCCCATTCTTTCCAATGGGCAAATTTAAAAAACTGCAGGACAAACTCTCTCTGTGCAAGAAGAGCTGTGAAAATGGGAGAATATGGGGAGGAGGTTAGAGGATGGCTCCCTGGATCCAGTGGGTTTCCTAATTGGTTGCTTCAGTTTGTTGGATTTGGAGTCATGAAAATCAGGGTTCAAATCCTGCCCTTGATGCTTACTAGCTGTGTGACCCTGGATCATTCACTTTACCCCTGTGGTCCTCACTTTCTTCTTTAGGAAACAGAAGGGGTTAGAATAGATGATGTCTAAAGTTGCTTCTAGCTCTAGATCAGTATTCTTATGTGTGGCCTTCAGTCAGTCCCTTCTCCCTGGGCCTCAGTTTCCTCATCTGTAAAGTGAAGGGGTGGGGATAGAGGTGGGGAATGGCTATATTCAGTGATAGCTCAATTTTCTTCCAGGTCTGCCTCTATGATGTTCTTATCTTCTAAGGACCCATTTCTTCCAAGTTCTAACTGAGGCTGGAAGCCAAATTTCCTCAACCAAGTTATAGTTAATTACCAAAACAGCAGCTCCTGCCCAGATTGCCTTGACCAAGCCATGGGCGGCACTTCCATAGTACCAGGCAAGGCTGAATATTAAAGTTTGGAAGCCCGTGACTGGTCTGAACTGTTCTTTCTAAGCCATGTGGCTTAGGAGCATACTTGGTGCAAGGGACCAGACAAAGAAATGAGCTAGGAACACTGGACTTTCCAGGCAGGAGCCATTGAATTGGAGAGCAAGACCTCAGCTGGTTTCTGCTCAGTTTCAGGAGCTCTAAGGGCTGGGCTCAGCCAGGCCAGGGAATCCCCACTCAGAGGGGTGCCATCCATTTCTAGTATAATTCTATGGCATCCCCCCCCCCGCCCAGATCCTATCTTGTTGAAAACCTGTCCATCTGGAGCCAATGTGGTATGGTGGTGAGAGCCCCATCTGTGCTTGGCATCAGTCAGAGGACCTGAATTCCAATCATGACTGCTACTCAGCTGTGTGACTCTGTACATATCATGGACCTTTCCTTGTGTATAAATGAGGCAGGATTGGTCCTTTCCTAGGATCCTAGATCCAGAGGTGGAAGGGCCCTCAGAAACCGTCTAGTCCAAACAGTGGCCCAGGGAAGGGAAGTGATGTAGCCAAGATCACACAGGTAAGACCTGATGTAGGATTGGAATGGAGATCTTCTGACTCCCAAGCTTGTCTTCTTCCCCCTACCAACTAGAGGTCCTAAGACCCTTTAAGACATGGTGTAGGGGAGAAAAGTGGGCTTGAACCTGGGTTCATATCCTGGCTTTCAGTGTTAATTTTTGTATGACCCTGAGAAGATACATCCTTTCTCTGGCCTGTTTCCTTCTCTAAAATTGAGAGCCAAAGTGATCTCGAAGGTCCCAGGCTTTGGCCTCTCTTTGAAATTGATTTGCTGGCAGAAAAAGTCATCCAAAACAAAATGATTCTTGCTCCCCCCATCCTCCCCGCCTTTCACCGCCCTCTTCCTCAGCAGAAGCTGAGTAAGTCTGCCACTTACTACCTGGGTGACCTTGGGAAAGTCACCCATTTCCCTGGGCCTCAGTTTCCCCCTGTTCTACAAATAAAGTGATCTGAACAGATGATCTCTTGGGCCCCTCCCAGCTCTGAGCTGTGACACACACAAGGAATGAATTAGGCCCCAGCCCAAGCAGTTATCTCAGAGGAATCTATCAGTAGGGATGTATATTAAAGGGGAGTCATTCTTAAATCCCAAGAGGATGGGAGTTATTTATACCTGCTGCCATTTGCCTGGTATGTGTGTGTGTGGGGGGGGTTGGGCTGTGGCAGAATCCTGATTCTCTCAAAGCCTCCTACATGATGTATTTTTGCTCATGGAGGTCAGAAGACCTCTTGGAGCCTGAAGTGGTAGCCAAGAGAAGTGGCCAATGAAAGATGGCGGAGTCTGATGGGATTATCTCTAGAGTCCCAGTGGGGGAAGTGAAGGGGGTGTTGGAGAAATGGGCTCTGGCTTGTATTGGCTAATCCCCAGAAGGCCGGGCGGCGGGTGGGGGGAGTATCAGTAAAAACACACAAGGTTTCCTCAGACTGCCCAGCCCACCATTTGCTGAGAGATTTTGCTACAAACCAGCTGCCACTGTGGGGCTTAAAGGCCCATCCGTTGACTGAGATGTTTAATTTCCTGTGAAGAGATGAATCTATTTGGCTTAAACAAGAACTCTGAGGAATTAATAGCCCGCTACTGCCTTCCCAGAGCTGGTGCATGTGGCTAATCCATCAGCCTCACTATTGTCCTCTTTCTCATCACCCGATGAAGCTCAGGGCTCTGACTCGGGTCACAGGCCTCATCCCATTGGCATTTGGACTTAGGAGCTGCTGAAAGTGGCAATATTGTTAGATTAATTCAGAAGGCAGAAGCAAGAATGTCAGAGCTGGGAGGGGCCTTGATCTAACCTATTTAATGGGCCAATGATTGAATGATAAGAAATGGACCTAAATCCAGAAGTCCTTTGAGCCCAAAGCTTCCTGACTTCAAGGCCCACCTGCTGTCCACATGGTGAAGCTGGATTCCTGTCCACTAGGCCATCAGGAGTTATGGGAGAGTGGGGAGAAATCAGGGGACTTCCCAGGACATCTCTCACTTCTGCCCCCAGATGCATGACCACTATTGCTTTGAAGCCTTCTCCCTAAGGCACCTTCCTCAGCCGCCATCTGCATCCTAAGGTGGTCGGTCATTCCCGATAGGCTTCTCCTCCCTGATGAACCAGTCTAAACAAAGAGTTAAGTAGAATCAACCAGCACAGTGACTCTGTCCAACAGCATATTCAGTATTCCCCATCCATAGGTGCCCCCTCTCCAGGGAAGGAGAGCTCCTGTTTTCCCGGGGTCAAGATTGTGACTGTTATTTACTGACAGTTTCCTCTCTTTTCCAGAGAGACCCAAGATCTATGAAAAGGAGACAGACCTGAACAAGACTCAACCAGTGTTCCTGGGCAGTGAACATATCCTCCGCTGTACAGCAAGTGGTACCCCACCACCCACCTTCCGATGGGCTTGGGAGCCCTGCATCGCCAGCGATGCTTTGTAAGTATCTGGCTTTCTTCTACTCTCCAAACCCTAGCACAAGTAGATGACCTTTCAGGGCCGGGCCCGTGGGCTCTCCTCACTGCATGGCAGCCCATGTTTGGATTAACTATCCTGGGACAGGGAAACAGCTTTGACCACATCACCCTTGTGAGAGGTTAGGGAGTGGTTTATTTTTCCTCCCAACCTGTGATTTGTGGAACGTAAGTGTGAAAATATTCTTTGCTGATGGATATTACAAATCTGTACCTTTTTGAAAAGAGATATTTTTTATTTAATATTTTTTAACTTTTCCCTAATTACATGTAATTTTTAACATTCATTTTAAAATTTTGAGTTCCAAATTCTCTCCTTCCTTCTCCCACCCCAATTGGTACCTTTGTAGGACAGTTGCCCAAGACCACCAATAAAGGTACATACTTCTCTGCATTACATGGAACTTTTACAAAAACTGATCAGGTTTGGGGGTCCAGAGAAATTACAAATAAATGCAAAAGGGCACATATACATCCTTTACAGCCCAGAAGGCCATGAAGATAGGAATCAGTCAATTCAGGAGCACAAGCTAAAGACACAGACCTAAGTGGAGACTGAGCAATGAAATCCTAAAGTATAAGGGAGGCAAAAAACAAAGCATGGAAAAGGCTGATACTTACAGGAAAGATAATGATAATGATATGACAATGCTCTCAGAAGAAAAATCATATCCCTAACTACATATATCAAGAGAAATAGAG
This sequence comes from Petaurus breviceps papuanus, assembly GCF_028583685.1. NCBI lineage: Eukaryota > Metazoa > Chordata > Mammalia > Diprotodontia > Petauridae > Petaurus > Petaurus breviceps. Next base: position 670,320 of record NW_027187223.1, read on the forward strand.
GAGATTAACCAACAAGGTATACATTTTTAAAAATTAGAAACCCAACAAATAAACTTGAAATAAGAAAATTTGAAAATCAGAGGAGAAATAAATAAGTTGGAGACAGGCCTGTCCACTGAAAGGTAAGTGTTGACTTTTAGTATGTGTCAAAGATGGTATTCGAAATCAGATATTCTTGACTTCAAGGTGAGCTCTCTATCCTGAGGGACTCACTGGCCATGATTTAGCCAAATTCCCTGAGCCACTGAAGTCTTAGCTACCCCTGCAGCCCTTCAGGGGGCCTTTTCTTTCCCCACCAGATGCTAGAGAAGGATGTTTGGGGGAAATGATCAAGTTTAATCCACCCACCTCCTCACTTCTGACACTATTTCATTTCCTTTGCTCTCCTTCCCTCTCTGTTGGCCATTCCTAGACCATCAACACTGGTTTCCATTGGCCCACTGAGCTAGACAACATCTACCATGGGTTTCAAGGGCAAAAACATCTTAAAATGATTAGGACTCTCAGTAAGATCAGTTGGCCTCTACCCACCTCCAGCAGGATTTTTATCACATGACCCTCTTACCTGAAATTTGACCAAATTTGACCAAAAGTCATCTCAGAGAAGAGGCCGCTAGAAGCTGGGGGGTCCAGGAAAGGCTTCCTGCGTAAGGTGGAATTGGAACTGGGTCTTGAAGGAAGCCAGGAATTCAGAGAAACAGAAGTGAGCAGGATGGACATTGCAGGGATGGGATAGCCAGGACAAAGGTGCAGATGGGAGATGGAGTGTTATGGTTGGCTGGACCTGGTGCCACGTGCAAACATGCATAGAGAGGAATAACCACAAGGAAATAGCTCTCCCTCCTCACCACTGCTTCTAGGAACTCCCATCTCCTTCGATGGAGGCAAAAGAACACCTTAACCCTTGGGCTCCTTCTGTTCTGGGTTAATGTGAGCAAAGCACATTGTAAGCCTCAAAGCACCCTCAACCCCCAGTTCTTAGTGTTCTCGCCCATTGGCTTGCTTTTGTGTTTATTCTGTTTTGATTTTTCTGCTTGTATGTTGTATTTCTCCTTCCCCTCCCTACCTCCCCTGACCCCTCTCTCTTTCTCTGTCTCTCTCTCTCTCTCCCCTCTGTCTTTCTGTCTCTCTCTCGTTGTCTCTCCCCTCTCTTCTTTTTCTCTCTCCTCTCTTCTTTCTATGTCTCTGTCTCTGTCCTCTCTTCTCTCTCTCCTCTCTCTCTGTCTTTATGTCCCCTCTGTCTCACTCTCCTCTGTCTCTTTCTATCTCTATCGTCTCTCCTCTGTCTCTCTCTTTCTCTGACTCCCTCCCTCTCTCTCTCTCCCCTCTGTCTCTCTCCTTTGTCTCGCTCTCTGTCTCACTCTCCTCTGTCTCTCCCTGTCTCTTTGTCTCTGTCTGTCTCTCTCTTTGTCTCTTTCTGTCTCTCTCTGTCTGTCTCTCTCTCCTCTATCTTTGTCTCTCTCTATGTCTCTCTCTGTCTCTCTCTCTCCATCACACCCACACCCACACCCACCCACCCACACACCCATACCCACACACACACAGAAAAAGAAGCCCAGATGCTCTCATTTTTACACAGGCTTGTTGAACCCAATTGGCCAAGGCCCTGTGGGAGTGCAGGTACCAGATCCAGCTGTTGCCTCATCTGTCAGATGGGGACAGTACAGCTCACATTCCTTACCTCCCAGAGCCGTGGTGGGTATTACTATCAGCAGCAGCATGTCCTCAAGTGGAATGGATGAGCGGTCTCAGGAGGCAGTGAACTCCCTTCACTCACTAGAGGTGGTCTTCAAGCAGGAACCAGATAGCCAGTGGTCACACATAGTGTAGAAGACATTCCTGCTTGAGTACGGATTGTACTTGGGAGATCTCTCCTAGCCATAAATCTAGGCATCTGTGAGGAGGCAATATAGTCATTGGATTTGAGTTTTTTCTCACCCATTCCCTTGCCTTGTGACCTTGGCCCTCCATCTATAAAATGATGGGATTGAATATTATTTAAAGTCTCTTCTGACTCTGACGTTGATCTGTATATGGTGGTTGGACAAGAGGACCTCTGGAGACCCGTTCCAGGTGAAGAACACTGTAAATTTTCAAAATAAATTATGTGCACACATACATGAGACAATATCCATATATACACATACACACAGCCACATACCACACAATGCACACACATATGTACATGCATGCACACACAATACACATACGTATATGCATGTATCCACACAATATACATATGTATATGCATACAGACACACATACACACACTCATATTAAGCATTCCAGTATCTTTTTTCTAACCTTTGGGAAAGCTAACCCCCGGCAGGCAGAGTGGGTGCTTTGTGGGCTCCTGGGGTGACTGGAAGTTAGGAGGCCTAGACTCCTGCCTGCCTGGGTCACCTTGGGCAAGTTAGAGAGGTTATTCATTCTCTGATCTCTGTTTCCTAATGAATAAAATGGGCCCAGATATGTGAGGAAAGGAAAGTAAGCTATGAAGGTGAAGATGACAATGCAGTGTGAACATTGGTCCCTGATAACTTTAGTCGGCCACAGGGTCAGAGAACGTCAGAGTTTAAGGGACGGGCTGACGGACCCAGGAACAAAATAAAGCCCAAAGCGATGAGATTGGAGTGCTTGTCTTCTGGCTCCAAATCCAGAGTTCTTCCCACTATGGAATCAATACGTCCATTATCTAGTCCTACCGAATGGCCCAGTCTGGGGGGGAGACTCCTGGGAGAAACAGATGTCTATTCCTAGGTAAGCTGGTCCTTAGACCAAGAGGTACCTACCCATTCAGGGAGGGGGTGAAGTTCTGCTACATTATGTGTACCTGAGGTTGAGCTGGGGCCAAGTGGCTGCTCTGCCACTGGGCTGGCCTTTGAGTTCGTTTTCTATGTGGCAGAAGAGAGCTCAGTCCAATGGCTGGAAAGGGCCTGGCAACCCAGGAGCACTGCTAAATTGGCCAGCACCATCCTTCAGTCAGAGACAGGCAGCCGCCCTCCCCTGATGTTAGCAATCACCATTTATTAAATATCCCAGTCTCATTTTTTTCTCATGACAGCCTCTTGGCATATTTCTCTGCTGGGAAGATGGATTGGCTACTTGCAATATACTGAGAAATTAACCAGGGTTTGTTCTGGATGGTGGCCATAGATAGTGACCCCTATAAATCTGCCCTTTGATGCATTGGCAGGTCTGTGTGGAGGGCTGGGGCCTTCCCAAAGAGCTTACTCTTAAGCCTCCTCCTGCTATTTCAGGGTCCAGGGTACCAGGGGTTTTTTCCCATGTACCCCTTCTAAGTCCTACATTCCACCCAGAGGGACAAGAGGGAACCCCAGGAGCAAAGTCTCCCCATTCTGATTTAGCAAGTTGGGGAGATGAGACACTCTCCTCCCACCCAATCAATCAATAAACAAGCATTTGTTATTATGCACCTACTATATTCTAGGCATTGTTCCAAGGCCCTGAAGACTAGGCCAGTCACTGCCATGTAGGAGTTCAGATTCAGTAGGAGAGGGTGAAGCCAGAACTTGTTATCAATATGGAAATACAAGCTATACAAAATGAACACTATGATTGGGGGTGGTGGTCAGCCATTGAGGGAATCAGGAGGAACCTCTTAAGGGAGCTGGTGTTTGAGCTAAGCTAAGCCCTGAAGGAACTAGGGATTCTGAGAGGGAAAGGAGGGAAAGCATTCCAGGGACAGTGTACAACCCATGTATAGAGGATAGTGAGCAAGGTGACTTTGGCTTGCACAGAGTGTGGAAAGGGAAAGGAAGAAGTATTTATTAAGCACCTCCTGTATGCCCAGCATTCTATTAAGCACTTACAGGTATGATCTCATTTGATCAATTATCTCTTTTGAAGGAGAGTAAAATGCAATCTGGAGCAGCTAGGTGGTGCTGCAGAGGATAGAGTGCTGGCCTGGAGTCAGGAAGACTCATCTTTCTGTGTTCAAATTTGGCCTCAGACACTTTCTAGCTGTATGACCCTGGACAAGTCACTTCACCCTGTTTGTCAGTTTCCTCATCTGTTAAATGAACTGGAGAAGGAAATGGCAAACCATCCCGGTGTCTTGGCCAAGAAAATTCCAAATGGGGTCACAAAGAAATGTCATCTTGAGCAGAAGAACATGTGGCCTTCTAGGTCCTTGGATGGGGTCTTTTGACTGAGTCCAAATTTTGCAGACCAAATCCTTTTATTAAGGGGATTCATTCTGAGAAGTTTGGATTCAGGGAAAGGGCCACCCTTGAGGACCTAGACGGCCACCATGTAGCCTCAAGGCTGTAGGTTCCCCACCCTTAGTTATAGTTAATAGGGCACTGGGGTCAGCAAGACTTCAGTTCACATCCTGCCTCAGATCAGAGGACTCTAAATTGACAGCTGGAAAGGGCACTGGAAGCTATAAAGTTGAAGGCCCTCATTTTACAGAGGAGGAGAATAAGGCCCAGGAGATTGAGTTACTTGCCCAGGGTCACACTGCTAGGATTTGCTGAGACAGGATTTGAACTTGTGTCTTTCTGACTCTACATACAGTACCCTGTGGACAGTGGAAGAATAGTGCCCTGTCCACTAAGCCATGCTACCTCCCTAGGAGACAATACCCTCCCCTCCCCAATTGAATTCCTCTCCACCCATTGAAATCCAGATTTAATGCTACCTGGGACCCAGGAAGGCTGCCCTGAGCCCCTCTGCCCCTTGGATCTCATGGAGCATTTGATTTGGATCTTGCATTCACTTATCATATATACTGTGTATTATTTGTGTTTGTGCAAGTCTGAGCAGATCCAGGAAATAGAAGGAACTTGCCCAGGGTCACACATAGGGCCCAGTCTGCCCCTCCGCCCTCCTTTTACAGAGGAACAAACTGAAGCCCAGGGAGGGGAGGGGATTTGCCCATGGTCAGAAACAGGATCCTAACTGTAGAAATAGAAGAGGCCTCAGAGGCCACCTAGGCCAATTCCTTCATTGGATAGAGGGGGAAACTGAGACCCAGAGACAGGAAGAGATTTGCCCAAGTAATAAAGCCAGGATTTGAACCCAGGTCTTTTAGTTCTATATCCCAATCTCCCCACTATGCCACAGAACTGTTTGGGCACTATTCTCACAATTAGAATTCATGAGTCTAATGGACTATGCTGGGGGATGGGAGCCTGGGACCAGTGAAAGAGAAATGAAAAAGCTAGATGGGTACAGGCAGGATCCTCATCACCACACACACACACACACACACACACACACACACACACACACATACACACACATGTCAGGCCTACAGGGTTGCCACTTAACTCAAGTGAGACAAGGCCCACATGGTGCGTCTTCACTCAGGTGGCTTGAAGAATCTGGTTCTAATGATGTGCTTAGTGAACGGTAACCATAACAAGACTGTAAATCCTTCCCTTCTTTTCCCCAGGTGCAGAGAACGAGGGAAGAGAATTGAGCTTTCTAAAGCAATTCTTGAAAAAGGCCTGTACGATGTCAACCAAATCCAGTCTGTCGAGGAGACGATTATATCGAGTAGGGATAGGAACAAGGTACGTTTCCAGTGGGACGTGCTGGCGGTATTCATGACCTCACAGCCCAGACATGAGCTGGGTCAGGCAGGGAGTGGCCTTAGCCCCACTTCTCAGGCCCTGACACCAACAGTGAGTTGCTAACTTCTCACATTCCTGCAATTCTCAAAGCCTGGGATCTGGGTTAAGTCTTGGCCATTTATAAACATTGAGTTTTTTGGTGGTGATGTCGCCTTCCCCTTTAAAGAGCCCTCATCAGGGGCCTCAAGGGTCAAGCCTACCATGGAGTCTTGAGAACATCCCAAGTGTGTCTACATCCTGCTCTTAGGGGGTCATGGAATCTTGGACTCTGGGGAGTGGGGGAGGGGCATGACAATCGCAGGTAGTTGCGGGGGGGGGGTCAAGTAACTACAAAAGAGGTGACCATAGAATAGTTTGGTATAGAATTTCAAAGAATTTAAATGTCATGCAGTCTAATACCCTCCCTGCCACTTGCATCCACTGTATAACATTTTTAACAAGTGCACCCTCCCCCCCCGCAAGGCCAGGTACCTGAAAAACCCCACCATGGAGCCCTCCAATCTGAATGGACAGGGAAAGGGTGATGGGGAGGGTAAGACCTGGAAGGTGGAGGATGATTGCTTGGTTTGGGGTGCTGTGAAGTAGCAGACAGAGTCCAAGATGGGTAAGCAGGAGAGCTGAGGGTGATCCCCAGCTATCTAGTGCTTTACACAGTAGGCCCAGGACCTTTCCAACTTGGAGGGAGGGAGTCTCACTAAAGATCCCCTTTTAGTACCCCCATCAAGTGGCCCTCTGGTCATCCAGGAAAGGGGGCTTACTATTTCCTTAGGCAGTCTATTCCAAGCTGAGACAGCTCACATTGCCAAAGAGTTTTCCCTGACACTGAGCCCAAACAAGTCTTTTAGACATTTCCATGCATTGCTCCTGGTTCAGCCCTCTGGGACAAAGCCAAACAAGGTCTACAACAGTGGCCTATCAGAGAAATTTAAGTATTGTATTAAGTGAGGTCAGAGCAGTAAATCCCTGGAGGCTTCCTGAAGCAGGTGGCAGTGGGCATGAGCTGTGAAAGATAGAGAGGGATTCAGAGCTTTAGAAGGAGGAAGGAGACAAGCATCTATTAAGGGAGGAGGAAGGAGACAAGCATCTATTAAGCCCCTGCTGTGTTCCAGGCACTGTAAGTAAACACTTTCACAAATATGATCTCATTTTATTCTCACAACAACCTGGGGAGGGAGGTGCAGTTATTATCCTTGTTTTACAGTTGAGGAAACTGAGGCAGGCAGAGGTGAAGTGACTTATCCAAGGTCACACAGCTAGGAAGTGTCCGAGGTGAAATTTGAACACAGGTTTTCCTGACTCCAGGCCTTATGTTCTGTTTACAGCGCCCTCTAGCTGCACAGGCTGCTGTTGTTGCTGCCATAGCCTCTTTGGAGATCTTTAGCATAAATAGCCAAGGCTTTGGGCTCCATCTTCTACAAGTCAGGTGTCTCCACTCTGTTCTGCACTCACGTACTCACAAGCTGATGCCTTCTCAGGTGGCTTGGGGCATCTTGACACCCACTTTGCTTTATAATATTCTGGATCTCCAGCTGGAAGGGACCTGGGAGTTCAACCACCCCAACCTATCACTTCACAAATGAGGACACTGAAGCCCAGAGGAATGAAGTGGCATATCCAAAGTCAGACATAGGGTACTGGATCTTTAGTTGAAAGGGCCTCCATAAAATGGGGAAAAGGGTGAACTATTGTGATTTCTGAGGCTTCTCCCAACTTGAAATCTGGGATCCTGCAGGAGAGGAAATCTCCCTGAAAACATGGGAAAGGAGAAGGACAGGTATTATAGCTATTTTTCACACAAGAGGAAACTGAGGTAGCAAAGAGGGATATACTTGGCCAAGGGCCCAGTGGTGAGTCTGTTAATGGCCTCCCCCTTCTACCTATTCCTTTCTTGGGGCTCCAGAGACCTGATACCTAGCAGCAAACAGTCACACTGCCCTTTCCATTCATACCTGGAGTAATTTCTAGGTCCCTAGGCTAGTCTGACCAAGTGCTGGGTTAACAGCTGCCCAGGGGTTGGGGCTACCTGGGATGGTCAGGCCATCTGGCATTTCTCAGGAAGGCTTTCATGCTGTGAGTCTAATATAAAACAGACTAGGGATCTGGGGGTGGGGGTGGCAGAGAGGGAGAACAGGGAACCAGACTGATCTGAACCGTTACTGCATTATGCATTATCAGCAAAGCAGTGTGGGTACATGCCATTGAGCTTGGCCATTCAGACCTGGGCTCTGCTTTAGTGGCCAAGGGCCCAGTGGCCAGAATTGGGCTGTAGGAGATGAAATGACAGCTAGCATGGGGTTCCCATCTCTTGATGCTATCCCAGAAACACAGGATGTCTGGGTCTGTGATATAATTGGTATAGGGAATTCCCAGATGAGTAAACTCCCTCTCCAAATACAGTTTGGCACATTTTCTGCAAGACCTGAGAGGTTTGTTGACTAGCTCAGGGTTGCACAGCCAGTATGTAGCAGGGTGCTCAGGGAGCACCTCTGCTGGGAGAGCTATCAAGCCCTTTTCAGAGCTGTTCATTTACCTTCACCTATGGCTTCAAGAAACTGTAGCTTGCATAGCAACGTGCCCTGGTAAGATGGTCTCAGAAGACAGTCTAAACCAGACTGAGGGTAAGTGATAGACCTCAGACCCATCAGTGAGTTGGGGGGGGGTGTCTACCCCACATATGTTGAGACTTCCCCTGGTAGAATGGGCAGATAAGGAAATATTCAATCCAATGGCCATGAAGGCTTGATCAGGTATCAGAGTCACCAAGGGCCCCCACTGCATCCCAAGCCATTGACAGTTGTCCTGATTTCTGTGACTCTGTCTCAGTTAAATCCATTTCACACTCACAAATCACACTCACATCAACCCATGAGAATGAAGGATGGGGGCAGTAGGTGTCACAGTGCTGCCCTGGAATCAGGAGGATCTGAGTTCAAAACTGGCATCAGACATTTGACGCATACTAGCTTTGTGACCCTGGGCAAGTCATTTAACCCCAATTGCCTCAAAAAAAAAGAAAAAAGAGAGAAAAGGATGAAGAATGAGGCAAAACTCCAACTAGGCTTTCCTGCCTCAGAGGTCACAACTCTCACTACTATGGCACATTGGAATTTGGGTGGGGAAAGGTGCAAGGGTTTAGACGAGGCCCCATGTAGATTGTAGTGCTTTGACGAGGAACCCAGGTTTAAGAAAGCCGCCACCTGTGGGGCAGAAGTATATTTGTTAAAAATCAGATCTCCCAATTACTCAGTGATTTATAACTTACAAAACAGTCCCCATCCATTCTTTGATTCTTCCCCATATCACTGGCAAGAAAGCAGAACAGGGATCATTATCTCCATTTTCCAGATGATGAAACAGACCGTAAGAGACAAAGTGATCAGTCACGAAGTTAGCAAGTGCAGAAGCAGGCTTACAAAGGATTTTCTTCAGAATATCCTTATAAGAGAGTCAATATGAGGATTATTAGTCCCATTTTACAGAGAAGGAAACTGAGGCACAGAGGAGGACGTGAACTACCCAGTCAGTATCACACCAGGGTGCCTAGCACAGTGTTGGCACACAGTAACTGGCAGCACCAAGCCTAGAAACCAGATCTTCTGCCTTTACATACTGTCCTCTTTATACAGGCCTCAACACTGCCTCCTTCTGTATCAAGGCAAGAGCTCCACAATTGTTTCAGGAATGAGTCAAAGAATCTGAATTTTCCTTTTCTCCTCTCTTCCCCCTCCTCCTTTTCTTCCTCTTCTTCCCCCTCCTCCTACTTTTCTTCCTCCTCCTCCTCCCCTCTTCTCCTCTTTCCCCTCCCCCTCCCTTTCTTCCTCCTCCTCCTCTTCCTCTTTCATCCTATCCAAGTGACCTTTGCACAGTCCCTTCTCCTTTTCTTGGATCTGGAATTTTGGTCAATTTCATCAGGTCCCAGCCCCAAAAGGAACCCCTGGCCCTCCTTCTCTCCCTTTCTCCCTTCCTCCTTTCCTTCCTCCCTCCCTCCCTCAGCTAGACTCACTCCCATCCGACCCAGAGGCAACAGCTCTCCACAGGACATGTCCCTTGATGAAAATGGCTTCTTATTAAGAGGAAAAGCCAATGAGGCCCAGCTCTGATTTCAGCCTGCATCCCATCGTGTTCTGAGCCAAAGCTGCCAGCCTCCTTTTGGAAGCCTTGGGCTTAGCTAAGGGCCTCTCCTCCACTTTTCCATGGTATCAATTTCCCCCAAGCATTGAGGAAAACTGGTGACCTTCAGACTCTGGGTGTCCAGCCCAAAATAAATAGTCAAGGAAATGGACAATTTTAATCCCCACATAGCTCAACAAGTCATTCATCTGGCCTTGTCAAGCTCAGCCTGAGAACAATCAAGATGTGAGGGGCCTTTCTGGACCCCCTTCTGAATGAGGACAAGCTAAACTCAGGCCCTTTTCTCTGTTACTGGATACTTTTCCCCACAAAAAGGAGATCAAGGATTACCCGGCATCCTTCCAGCCCTCTGCTTTAGAATTCTGCTCAGTTTGCCAAAGGTAGAGTGACCCAAGTATTAATGCTAGAATTCAATTGAAGGAGCACTTATCAGAAGCCTATTCTGTGGGAGGCCTTGTGCTACACTCTGGGGAAACAGAGGCAATAACATAACAGTCCCTGCCCTTAAGGAGTTTCTGTTCATCCAAGGGATACAGCATGGGCACACACAGAGTAAAGAGAGAATAATTTTGGGGATGGGAACAAAGGCAGGAATGAACATCTTAGAGGGATTGGGAAGGCCTGTGGAGGGAAAGGAACATAAAATTTGGGGCTTGGTTTTTTCAGTCATGTCCCCAATTGGGGTTTGCTTGGCAAAGATAGTAGAGTGGTTTGCCATTTCCTTCTCCAGCTCATTTGACAAATGAGGAAATTGAGGCACACAGGGTGAAGTGACTTGCCCAGGGTCACACAGCTAGGAAGTGCCTGAGGATGGAGTTGAGCTCAGGTTTACCCGACTCCAGGCCCAGCAATATATTCACTATGACACCCAACTGCCCAGATTTTGTGCTAAACAGTATTTTACTTAAGGGGACAGTAGATAAAGTGCCTAGAGTCAGGAAGACTCATCTTCCTGAGTTCCACACAGCTGTGGATGACCAAACAACAACTTTGCATCTCTGGAACCTGAGCCATGGGTAGATGATTGAGAAATACTTGATTACCGATTGATTCACATATACTAGCTGTGTGACCATAGGCACCAAGTGGCTTCCTCTCTCTGAGCCTCAGTTTCCTTCTCTGTAAAAATCATAACATTATAGATTTGGAGCTGAAAGGGAACTTAGAGGTAATTGAGTCCTATCCTCTTCACCTATAAGATGGGGAAACCGAGACCCATAGAAGTCCAGGGTCTTACCTGAGGCCACATAGGGAATAAGTGGCAGAGCCAGGATTTGAACTCCCAAAGTCTTCCAACTCCCAACCCAGAAGTCTTTCCATTCCTGGCTCTGCTCTCCAGTGCTAAAATACCTTCCCTAGCTACTGGTCTTTTGCTGCCATCAGCCACATATGTGTTGTACGGCCACAGTCCAAATACAAGGTATTTGGGATGGCTCACTTCCATGGCTTCCAGTCACACAGATGGAAGAGAATAAGATCTTTGGATCCCCAGGCCTCCTCCTAAACATGGGCCCACCTGAGGGTTCCAGGGCAGTGAGCAGGCAGACAAGCTGGCTCCTGGAAGGAGTTGGAAGATATGTCTGGGTCAGGTCAGGCTCTTTTCTTTGGAGAGTGATTGGGGTTAAGTGACTTGCCCAAGGTCACATAGCTAGTAAGTGTTAAGTGTCTGAGGCTGGATTTGAACTCAGGTCCTTCTGACTCCAGGGCTGGTGCTCTATTCACTGTATCACCTAGCCACATCCAGGTCAGGCTCTTTCAAAAGCCCATAGAGAGGGCCCAGTTGTCCTTGCTAATGAGGAGAGAAGGAAGCCTTGGTGGGGCCCAGCCCTGGGCCTGCCTGGCAGGGGTCAGAAATGGGTACAGAGAAGAGATTGCTGGGGTTGGAGTCAGAGGATCTGAGTTCAAATTCTGGCTCTACCACTGAGCCGTGTTACATTGGGTAAGTCACTTCTCTCTGGGCTACCAAGTTGGACTAAGTGATGTCTAAGGTCCTTCCAGTTCTGTGATCTTAGGAAGGAGAATGGAATGAATAGTAGAATGGAGAGGATATTGAGGAAGGGGGGGAGAGCTTTCCGCTGTAGGAAGACACTTCCTTTACTTATACCTCAGTTTCCCTCTCTGTAAAATGAGGGGATTGGCCTCAGCAACCTCTGAGATCCCTCCAGCTCTCAAATCTCTGTGCCTCTGTTTGTTCAGCTCAGGCTCAGCATCATACTCTGTTCTCCAGCTGTGATTCCAATCACACGTGTCCTAAAACACCCAGTATAGACATCTGGAATGCAGCTTGGTGCCTTGGCCCATTTTTAACACGTGTGTCTCTTTTCTCCGTGTCAAAACACTGCCCAGATAAACATATGGAATTGTGGGGCAATCAAATTTGCCTCCCTCGTTTCTGAGCCACGGTTTTATACCTGTTTGCGATCATTACTGGTGAATGACTAGCCAGCCCAGTGTGGGGAGGGGATGGGCACGAGACAGGGAACTGGGAAGGGCCATTAAGATTTGACCATCTGGCTCTGCAAGCCAGTTACTTTTTTCCTTCTGAGATGATCTCAATCTTCCAAAGGAGCCATCCATGACAGTGTGGTATAGGCCCAGGTTCTAAGTCTGATTTTGCCTCTAATTAGCAGAATGACCTTGGGCGAGTCAGTTCTTCTCTAACCTACAAACTCCTTTGAGGATCCTAGACTAATATTTCTTAAATTGGAAGGGGTCAGTCTGTCTAAAAAGGAGGACACTGAGGCTCAGGGAGAAGCAGCGGGTCCAGAATCACACAGAGCCTGGATTAGAAAGGCAAGTGAACTGAGCCTCAAAGGATATTCAGAATCCTAAGGAGTAGAGATGGGGAGGTAGTGTATTCCAGGCAAAGTCTTTGAAAAAGTAGGGATGGAGTCAGAAGAGAAAATGTTGAGTCCTGGGAATGGGTAATGAATTGGTCTGTGTAGTTAGATTATAGGGTGCATTAAGGGGCATATGTGGAATAAATCTGGAAAGATAGTTGGGAGATGAACAGACCTAGGTTTTAGGAATATTCACTTGGCATCTGTGTGGAAGATGGATCAGAGATGGGTTAATAATGATGAGCTTTACAGTTTTCAAGGGATTTTCCATACATTATCTCACTGGAAAGGAGGGGCCTCTCTGGCTTCCTGTAGCAGCCTCCTAATTGGCTCCCCTCCAGCTTCTTCCCTCTCCAGACTGTCCTCCGCACAGCTGCTAAAGAATTTTCCTAAAGCATAGGTCTGACCATGCTACTCCCCCTCCTCATGAAGCTTCAGTGGCTCCCTATTGTCTCTAGGATAAAACCTTTGACTTTTAAAACCTTCACCACCTCTCCGCAAGCTATCTTTCTGGCCTACCTTGTGCACTCTGCGATCCAAACAGACCTTCTATCTGTTCCTCACACATGATGCTCTACTGGCCAATCTCTGTGCCTTTGGGTTGGTTGTGGCCCACGTCTACAAGGCATGCATGGCATGCACTCCTTCCTCACCTCTCCTGAGGCTCTCTTCCAAGGCTCAATTCCTTGGACTCTTCCCATAGATTCTCCATTTTCCTTTAAGATGCAGCTCAGGTGTTATCTTCTGCATGAAACCTTGGTAAACATTCATCTTACACTTTGCCAATGTCCCCAACTGCTTGGGCCTTTCCTCCCAGACTACTTTGGATTGCTTCTGCCTGCATTTATTCTCTACATACTTAGGTGTGCCCTCCCCAGTAGGATGCTAGCTCCCTGAGAGCAGGCATTATTTCAGGGGGTGCTTATATCCCCAGCTCCCGGCATGTAGCAGGCATTGAATAGCTACTCATTGATTGACCAGTCACTATAGGGACTAAGTCCCTTTTTTACAGGTGAGGAAACTGAGTCTCAGAGAGAGATAACTCATCTATAGTCATGACTAGTATGTTCCAGGAGCAAGATAGGAAATAGGAATCCTCTTGACTTTGGGTTTGCATTTCTCCCTGCTCCTGCCAAAGCTAACCCTAGGAAGAGAAGTGTCCTGCCCCAAATCCTGTGACCTTGTCATTGGTCAAGCCAGAAGGGACCTTAGAGTCACTGACTCAAAGCCCTTCACTTTGGAGGTGAGGCACAGATATGTTACAAGGCTTGCCCAGAGTCGCATGTCTATTGTCTGAGGTAGGATTTGAGCCTAGGTCTTTGACTCCCCAATAGTGCTCGCCCTCAGAAGAAGGAAAGGAAACAAGCATTAAGCACCTACTATGTGCCAGGTGCTGTGCCAAGCACCATAGAAATAAGCCATTGTCTGATACAGACTCTTGGAGGGAGGAAGGGTTTGGTTTGGTTTTGCTTTGTGGAGGGGGGAAGGCAGGGCAGTTGGGGTTAAGTGACTTGCCCAAGGTCACATGGCTAGTAAGTGTTAAGTGTCTGAGTCTGGATTTGAACTCAGGTCCTCCTGACTCTAGGGCCGTTGCTCTATTCACTGCACCACCTAGCGGCCCCAAGGGTTTGGTTTTTAAAGGAACAGGATTTGGAGATAATTTGGACCAAAGTGAGTTCTTCTAAGCCTGGAGGGCAGTATGGGAGAAGGAATAAAGGCAGGAGGGCTAGGTGAGAGTGAGACAGACAGAGAAAACCAGGTCTAGCCATGCGCTCAAATGAAGAAATATTCTTCACATTCATTATTCTTTGTTATAGAATAATATTCCATGAAAAGAGAAAACTCATCCAAAGTTCCATAGACTGAAGAAAGCAATATAAAAAATAATAACATGGGGGCGGCCAGGTATCACAGCAAGTAAGAGCACTGGCTCCAGTGTTGAGAAGACCTGGGGATCGAATCTGGGCTCAGACACTTAGCACCCACCCAGAAACACCTGGCCATGTAACCTTGAGCAAGTTACTTAACCCCAATTACAATAAATAAATAAATGAATGAATGAATGAATGAATGAATGAATGAATAATAACATGCCCAATGATTCTAGCTCGATAAAGACAGCTACAAATTATAATAGTAGCTGCCATTTATTATAGTACCTACTATGCACCAGGCACCATGTTATGTGCTTTACAACAGCTCTGGGAGGGAGGTCTGTTATGACTCCCATTTTGCAGATGAGGAAACTGAGTCAGATAGAGGTAGAGTGACTTGCCCAGGGTCACGCAGCTAGGATGTATCTGAGGCTGGATTTGAACTCAGGCCTTCCAGACTCCAGGTTTATCACTCTGTGCATCCCCCTAGCTGCCCTGCTGTAGCTAGAAAAAAAAAATTAATTGGGCTTGAAAATGGTCAGGACTTAATTCAAATTACCCTAATCTATAAACCCGATCAAGAAATACAGAATGAAGGCTGGTGACTGGTGCTTTTGCATTAGATAAAAAAAGAAACAGCTTCTAGCAGCTGTGGAAATATCTGTCCCCATTATGTAATCAGTTCTGTCATGTTAACTGGCCCACAGTGGCCTGGTTCCTTGCGAATATATTCTGTGTTCTGGGCATCTCAGCCATAGAGGGCCAGCTTTCCTTACACTGAGTCATGCTTCTGGGGGCTCTGTGACCCAAGGAGGGAACAGGTCAGGAGGGGCTGAGACAGAAGCAGCACCTGGAGGTAATGGCTATTCCCTGGCTCACCTGTGCAGGGGAGGCCATGTTGGCCATGAGTTCAGAATGTCATATCTCCTGGATTTAGATGGATGGACAGGGAAGAAAGCAAGTTCCAAGAGGCAGGGCTTGGCGAAAACAAACAAAACCAAAAGATTTTCTTTGAAGGGTTTGCTATTTCCACCCAAAGAAAAGGCCTATTTTTGAATCAGCCATTATGTCTGACTCTCCTGAGTCCCCATGCATCTTGTTATGGAGGGTAATGTATAGATTCACAGAATATTAGAGCGGCAGTGGGGCTTGGAACAGAGTTTATCACAATATTGGAGCCTTAGAACAGGGAAGGTCAGAGCTGGGAGGGCCCTGAGAACAGAGGTCAGAGCTGAGAGGGGCCTTAGAACAAGGAATGTCAGAGCTGGGAGAGGTCTTAGGACAGGGAATATCAGAGCCTGTAGGGCCCTTAGAACAGGGAAGATCAGAGCTGGGAAGGCCTTTAGAACAAGGGATATCAGAGCTGGGAGGGGACTTAGAACAGGGGATGTCAGAGCTAGGAGGGGCCTTAGAACAAGGAATGTCAGGGCTGGGAGGGATTTTAGAACTTGGGATATGAGGGGGAGAGCTATTAAGCATTGATTAAATGCGTACTGTGTGCCAGGCTCTGTGCCAAGTGCTTTGCCCATATTATTGCATTTGATCCTCACAACAATCCCGCAAAGTAGGTGCAATTGTGATCCACGTTTTACAGTCGAGGAAACTGAGGCCCACAGCAGTGACATGACTAGCTCAGGACAGTACATCTAGAAAGTATCTGAGTCTGAATTTGAACTCAGGACTTTCTAAATCCAGGCCAGTGCCAGAGATGGGAGGGGCCTTAGTAGAAGGGATTCATCCAACACTTCTTTTTATTTTTTTAAAGCAATCAGGGTTAAGTAACTTGCTCAAGGTTACACAGCCAGTTTTTTCTGGGTGTGGTGCTAAGTATCTGAGCCCGGATTTGATCCCCAGGTCATCTCAACACTTGAGCCAGTGCTCTTACTCGCTGAGCCACCTGGCCTCCCCCCATCCAACACTTCTGATACCAACCTCAATGCTTTTTTTATTCCAACAGTTAGAATCTCAGACCTGGAAGGCATCTTGCCTTAAAACATTGAACTTAAAATGACTGAGCTAGGAGATTCCCTCAGATTTTTACAGGTGTGGAAACTGAGGCCCAGAGAGAGAAAGAACTTGCCCATGGTTGCAGAGATAGTAATTAATGGAGCTAGGAGTTAAATCCAGGCCCTCTGACTGTAGCCTCAGGCCTCTTTACGTTGCTAGTTTCTGGAAAATATGGCAGCTCAAAAAGCCAAGTTCAGGGAATGAATAAGGCACAGTCCTTTCCCTTGGGAAGCTCCCCCTCATTTTCAGGTCATTGAGCTCTCTCTGTCTCTTTCTCTGTCTCTCTCTTTCTCCTTCTCTGTCTCTCTCTTCTCCCCTTCTTTTTCTTCTCCCCTCCCACTCTGTCTCCCCTTTCTCTTTCTTCTCTCTCTTTCCTCTTCCCTCTCTATCTCATTCTACCTCTCTCTGCTTCTCTCTGTCTGTCTCTGTGTCTGCCTCTCTGTTCCTCTGTCTCTGTAATGTTAATAAGATATAAGATCTTCCTGGCCCATTAATGGGAGCTTGCTTATGGGGAGGCTTTCACACCTTTTGCTCGTTTCTAATTAGGCCCTGAGTCAGGAGGGTGGGGATGCCCTCTGGCTCTGAGAAGTGTATACATACTCTGAGTTGGTATTTTGCTTTGGGGCTCGCTCATGAGAAGGATCTTGTGATTCCCAGTTGAGATTCCAAGTGGCTGTATGTTCGAGCTCCCCGACTGCTCAGATGTAAAGGCTCTCTCCATCCAGGGATGTATGTAAAGTGTATAGTTGTTTCAGGCAGTCAAAGGCCTGTCTGTTGGTCTGTTACTCTGCTTGTATTTTCTCTGTATTTTAATTGAAGTTCAGGGAGCAGACATTTCCCCTGAACTAGTGAATGGAATTAAAAAAACATTGTTGACCCTTAAACAACTACCTTTCCTAGTAAAGCAGACATAAGAACCTGTGCTAGCAGCCATCCTGGGGATGCCAGTGTGGTTGCTGCTAGTTTCTCTGTCTCTGCCTGTCTCTGCCTCTCTGTTTCTGCTTGTCTCTATGTCTCTCTGTCTTTGTCTCTGTCTTTATGTCTCTCTGTCTCTCTCCTGTTCCTAAGGGGAGCAGGAGCACCTGTCAAAGGCTTTGCTTAAGTCTGAGTATGTTTTGGTATCCCCTGGAGCCACCAGTCTAGGAAATGAAGTTGGTCTAGCATGACCTGTTCATGTAGGAGCTTAGTAATCACAGCTCCCCTTTCAAGATGCTCACAGACCATCCCTTTTGATAAAACAGTCTGGTGTGTTGCCAACTTAGCAACTCATAGTTTGAAAAACTCACCCTATTTCTTCTTTGAAAAATCTGGCCCAATGGGCCCTTATCCAGGCCGCATCTCACTTGCCTGTTCTCCAAACGTTTTTCAGGAGTTCTGATGGCATGAATGTGCCATCCAACTGTTTGTCCGGGCCAGTTTGTGGTGCATCTGTTGTTACTGAATGTCAGGACTAGAAGAGGTCTCTGGGACGTAGCATTCGTGTTGGCAGTGCCGGATGGGGCCCTAGTATGTAGGATCTGGAATGGCAGTGTAGGACGGGATCCTAGAACGTAGGATCTTGGATGGCAGTGCTGGACAGGACCCTAGAACATAGTACACAAGATGTTAGAGCTGAAAGAAGCCTTAGAATACCATATTTCACTGTATAATCATTGCAGATTTTATGCCAATTTTTTTGGCAAAAAGTGGGGTGCAGCCATTCCCTATGTCACATCTTTACTGCCTGCCTCCCCAAGGTTGCTTCATGGCTGTAGCAGGGAGCCATCAACAGGGCTCTCTGGAGCAGTCACCAGTGAGTAAGAGGCCTGCCTTA
Organism: Petaurus breviceps papuanus; assembly: GCF_028583685.1. Lineage (NCBI taxonomy): Eukaryota > Metazoa > Chordata > Mammalia > Diprotodontia > Petauridae > Petaurus > Petaurus breviceps. Next base: position 688,585 of record NW_027187223.1, read on the forward strand.
GCCCTCATTTGGGACCAAGTGAGTCTCATAGGTTAAACAGACCATACAGGCTGTGACCATCGGTGATCACATCACTTTAGCATTCACTGTCTTTCCAGGCCCCCAAGTTCTCAACTGCCATGTCATCCGGAGGGGAGGGAGTCTGCCTGCCTCAAGCATCTCCCCACTCCTCACATCCTCCAAAATTGCCAAAATGGCTTACTCCATGGAGGGGCTCCCTATTGCCTCTGAGATCCAATGATATCTCATCTTTATCTTGATCTTTAAAAAAATATTCTATTATTTGTGTAGTTCTAGTATGTCCGTGATAGTTAAAATAATATATATGCTTTATAAATGAATAAATATACATATGTAGAGACATTTGCTCCAAAATGTTTCACTCATGACGTAAGTGATCCAAAAAGTTTGACCATCACTGGAAAAGGTGGGTAATTCTTAATTGGACTTCTGAGTACCCGGTATGTAGAAAGTGCTTAACAGATGTTTGATTTATTATTAGTCACCTGATTGACTGAGTAGCTCAGATAACAAGCTTTTGTGCAATTATGGGAATTGTGTATCTCCTTGATTGCCCAACAGAAATGATCTCTTATTTGAACTCCAGATAAGTAGCTACAATTCAGAGCACTATGTGAAGGTCTCACCTCTATTGAACTGTAAGCTTCTTGAGGGCAGGCATCACATCTCATTCACTGTCAGATTCCCTTCCCCACCAACAGCACTGGACACAAAAACTTTTTGAATAGGTGAATGGTAGATAATCGGTTCTCTAGCTTGCCCCCATGAAGACCATTGTTGACATTCAGTCCCATCCCAAGGTCATTCCCATGGCCTGTGGTCAAAGCCATGGTCCTAACTGCAGCATGCCTTTTCTCCCCTTTCTCCTCAGACCCTGAGTATGCTCACCATCACTTCCAGCAAGAGCTCTGGGGTTTACTTCTGCACTGCTTACAACAAGGTTGGCAGGGACGAGAGAATGATGAAGGTCTACGTCTCAGGTAAATAAAGAATGGGACTCAGAATGTGTGCCAGGCAGAGGAAAGCAGGCTGCCACCTCCAGAATTGTACTGAGAGAATGACAGGCTACAGATTGCCAAGCTGGAAGGGAAGGACCCTAAAGGACATTTTATTGGCCTAACGAGGTGGTGACTTGTTTAGGGTCACATAAGTTTAAACGTGAGAGCAGATCCTAGTCTTAAACCTGCGTCCTTCTAAATATATTATAATTATAACGTGCTTTGCCTCTTATGGAGCTCTTAGATTAAAGGCATTTCGTTCCCAGGAGCCCCCAGTTAAAATAGAAATGTTAAATGTGGGACAGCTAGGTGAATAGAGCACCGACCCTGGAGACGGGAGGACCTGAATTCAAATCCGGACTCAGACACTTAACATTTACTAGCTGTGTGACCTTGGGCAGGTCACTTAATCCCAATTGCCTTGCCTTCCCCCCTCCAAAAATAAAATAGTTTTAAAAAATGTTAAATAGCTGAAATGTTAAAATAGAAATGTGGCCCAGTGGGCCATAATCAGCCATAGGTACCTTTGGAAGGACCGGCTTTGAAGAACATATATGGGGGCAGCTAGGTTGCGCAGTGAATAGAACACCAGCCCTGGAGTCAGGAGGACCTGAGTTCAAATCCAGCCTCAGACACTTAACACTTACTAGCCATATGACCTTCGGCAAGTCATTTAACCCCAATTGCCCTGCATTCCCCCCTCCAAAAAGCAAAAAAAAAAAAAAAGGAACACGTATGGCCAGCTCCTCAAAGTGTGAACAAGTCTTTTGACACAGATTATCTGATTTTCTCTTTTATGATGACCTATTCTAAGCACCCCCCTCCCCAGCTCTGACTGTCTCTGTTCCAGTATACATCTTTTAGAGTTATGTTCTATGATGTTCTTCCAAGTCTGACCTTCCCTATTCCAAAGTCCCTCCCAGTTCTGCCATTCTCTGTTCTGATGTATGTGTTTTCGCTTCAATATTCTATGATGCTCTGATCAATCCTCTCTTGGCCTATAAACATTTTTAGAGAGTAGAAAAGGAAATGTGTAGGACTTCAGTGCTTAAATGATATGGTTCCCATACTGGGGACAAGCTGCTCGGATTGGTGGACTGAAATGAAAAGGAGCCTGGCCAAGGGCCAGGCAAGGCCAGGTGATAATTGTGGGTCTTTGGGAACTTTGAGCTTGGCCACCTGCAGGGTGTTTTAGGGTTGTTGGCTAGGACCCAATGACCATTTCTTAGAACAGAGAGTTCCACTTTCCAGGAGGAGAGGGATATGCCTCTCACATCTAATAAATTACCAAAGAAATCATGCCTGACTAATCTGTTAGAATTAGTCAAGAGTAAATAAGCACAGAGATAAGGAAGGACTGGTGGATACAGTTTATTTGAGAGGACAGGAGTGTGCCAAGAAGCCTTTGTCAAGGTTCTGTACCAAAAGCTATTTTAAAAAGTGGACTCACCGGGGGATTGAAGGAATGTTTTGTTATGGACAGAGAACTGGCTTGAAGAAAGAGACACAGGGAAGGGATAAACAGATCCTTCTCTTCATTGAGAAGTGTAAATAGTGGGATCCCTCAGGGATTAGGAGGGGACTAGTCTTACTTAATATTTTTATAAATGATGCTGAAGAAAGAATGAACAGTGAAACTCCTAAGTCTGCCAGTGACTCTTGCTAAGTCCTTCCAGGGTGGAGGATGCCCAGTCAAGAGAGATCCATCCACCACTCACAGAGCTCACAGGGCCTGGCAGGGGCCTCCAAGTGGCAGGCAAGCTTCAGGGATCTAGCAGTAGGCTTGGTTATAATGACAGAAGGGAAAACTCTGAGGCTGCAGGTCTGAGGAAGTGTTATGGGAAGCCTCATTGACTCTACTACATAAAAAAGTGCCATCTTCACCACAAGCCTGGGAGGCAGAAGCCTTGAGTTTGGGTCCTGTCTCTGACTCTTGATGACTGGGTGACCCTGAGCAGGTCACTGAACCTCTCAGTGCTCTGGGAAATTTTCTAAGATGCCAAGTTGAAGAGAAGGTACTACCCTGAATAGGTAGAAGGAGTGCTCTCACCTAGGAGTTCCTTCTGTCAGTGAAATCACAGATTCGTTCCCTGTGCCTATTTCTAGCCTCTATTATGTGTCGGGGATGGGGATACAAAGAGAAAATTGGCCTTTTCCTTGAGAAGCTCACATCCTGATGTATCCAGTGATCATGTGGACTGCCACAATTACATAGTTAGTGTTATTGCACATTGAGTGATCCGCTGGTCTGTTGTGAGCAGTTTGGCATATGGAAAGAAAACAACAGAAAATAGCACATATCAGAATATGGTGGACCTAAGCTATGATTCACAGAAAGATTTGCACTCATATTGGATTTCTTTTTTGTGCGGGACAGTAGGAATAGTGATCACTTGCACCTGAGATTCTAGTATTAGTTGGGAACTCCCAGTGTGGGGTCTCCTTCCATCAAAGTAGAGCAGCACTTGGTCTACTGGGAAGCACTGAGAAACCTCCCCATGTCTCTCCCCTTCTTACTGGCTACCATCCTAAAAGGAGCATAGAAAATAGGGGCAGGTTTTGATCAAGAAAATTTGGGTTCAAGTTCTGCTCTGTCACTTTCTTTTTTTGTTTGTTTTTTGCTTTTTGGAAGGGGGAAGGCAGGGCAATTGGGGTTAAGCAACTTGCCCAAGGTCACACAGCTAGTAAGTGTTAAGTTATCTGAGGCCGAATTTGAACCCAGGTCCTCCTGACTCCAGGGCTAGTGCTCTATTCACTGCACCACCTAGCCGCCCCTGCTCTGTCACTTTCTGAAGGTCAGAAAATACATTGCTTCTCCCCTCTGAGTCTCAATTGCTTTATGTGGAAAGTGAGAATGTTGGATTGGATGATCCCCTGAAATCCCTCCAGGCCCTAAATCCAGAAATTCCATAATTCTTGTTAAAGATCATGTTCCTTCTTGTGGGTATGCCTGACAAGGAGATATTATTCCCTGGGACTAGACATGTGTGAGTCGGCTTATCATGGAATGGATCACCATGGGCCCTGGTGAGTGATATTTTATGGCCTTTAAAAGACATTTTTCCCAGAGGAATATTAGGAAAGCCTCGGTGGTTGTACAGTACGCCCCCTGGCCCAGCCTCTGGAGTGCTGCCCCCAGCTGCCTGGTGACCCTGCCCCCAGCTGTGGTCATTAGGATACAGATGGAAATGGGCTCCAGTTGCAACATCTGGGACTAAGCACAGATCTTTTGAGTTAGAGACCCTTCATTTGGCACTTGAGGAAACCAAGGCCCAAGAAATTGACTGACTTGTCCAGGGTCACTCCAGAAAGTTGGACAAGGGTGGAGTTCCAATATCCCAGTACTCACAGTCCCCTTAGGGCCTATCAGGAGCTGATGATCCGAGCTTGTGACCCACTGTACAATGCCCTTAGATGTCTTAGGTCACCCTTTGAGGTAAGCGAATTTGGCAGATGAGGAAACTGAGGTCTATTCTAGCTCAATCCCCAGAAGCTCTGGAGTCCAGCTTTTTAGAAGAGCTTCAGAACCATGCTCTACTTTCATCCCATGCTGGATCTTTTTGGGGGCCAGTGACCCCCTTTTCCTCTACCTCCCAGAGTCTCATCACATGCTCAGAGCCAAGTGGCTGGATGGAGGAGGTGGATATGAGGTCCTCCATGGCCCTGCAGAGGGAGCCAGGCTCAGAGAGGACAGTGTGAGGATGGAGGAAGGCCACAAGGATCTTCAAGGGCTAATGTTTATAGAGGCAGCTATTGCTCCTGGGGCACATGTGCGTCCTGCCCCTGCCTCTTACTCACCGCCACGTGCTGACCGGCACCACCAGGGCCAAGGCTGAGGGGGAGAGCACTCAGGCCTGTCTAGCAATAGAGGTCCATTGAGGTGATGAGACCTGGAGGGAACTAGTCCAATCCCTTCATTTGACAGAGGAGGAAACTGAGGCCCAGGGAGGGGAAGTGACATACCTGGAATTCAAACCCGGGGCCTTTGATTCTCAATCCATCATCAAGGCAGATGATGGCACAGAGCATGGTGCCTGAAATCAGAAACACTCGAGTTCAAATCCAGCCTGAGACACCTCCTAACTGTATGACCCTGAGCAAATCTCTTAATTGCTATCTGCCTCAACTATAAAATGGGGAATAATAGCATATGCTAATAGTACTTATTATGATAGGCATACTAGAGAGAGAGAGAGACAGAGGCAGAGAGGACAGAGAGAGACAGAAAGAGAGAGGGGGGAGAGAGAAAGAGAGACACAGAGAGGAGAGAGAGAGAGAGAGAGAGAGAGAGAGAGAGAGAGAGAGAGAGAGAAACAGAGGCAGAGAAGATGGAGAGACAGAAAGAGGGGGGGGAGAGAGAATCTGGTACATATATAAATGCATTTATATAATATATAAATAGGAGCAAATAGGTAGCCTATTGAATAGAGTGCCAAGCTTGGAGTCAGGAAGACCTGAGTTCAAATCCAACCTCAGACACTAGCTGTGTGAGCCTGGACGAGTCATTTAGCCTTATTTGCCTCCGTTTCCTCATCTTTCAAATGAAGTGAAGGAAATGGCAAAGCAGTCCAGTAGCTCTCCCAAGATTTAGTCCCTAGCCTCTGCTGTGTATGAGGAGCTGGGCCCCAAATGGGGTCACGAACAGTCAGACCCAACTGAACAGTGACATTAATTCCTAAATGCTTATAGGAACAATCTAAGTGCTTATTCCTTCCCCACTGTACCAATTGGTTGGGAATTCTGGTTGGGCAGCATTTCCCCTGGTGGCAGAGTATAGCCTGGCCTCCATTTGCCAGCCCATCATGGGGGAAGCCTGTTCTTCCCAGGGCTAACTAACCAAAGTCCATTGTGGAAGGCCTAAAAGGCATTACCTCATTTGTTCCCAGATGGGGCACCCCAAGATTGAGTGACATGGTCCATATGGGTTTTCTGTTGTCAGCTCCCCAGTGCCTACTGTCAGTCTTAACCCGGATCTTCTATCCAAAGTGTGGCCCACAGGGACACTCTGAGTACAGGCCCAGGGGCAAGGGGGAAGAAAGGAAAGAAAACTGGTTTCCATCTAATTCCTTTCCAGGCATTGGCTGAGAAGGTGGCCCCGTTCTCCCCCCCTCTATCCCTTGACACTTTATGGATCTCCAATTTATACAATAGTTGCACGCTCTCGGCATGTTTACAGGGCACATGGAGAAGGGGTCTGTGTCATCTCCCTGCCTGGCCGAGAGTCAGCAGGGCTGTCCTGACAAGGGTCTGAGGCAGAAATCTGGAGGGGCAGAAGTTTTCAATTAGTCCAATCTCCAAGCAAAGCCTAGGAAATTAAAACCAATTATTTCCTTGTAAATACAAATGGACTCAGCCTTCCTTTCTGCCTTCCTCCAGTGACTGCAGTCTCATCAGGTAAGACTGCACGGCCCAGTTGGGAAGTTCCTCCTCCTAGAGGAGAGAAAACCCAGGTGATGAAAATCCAGGGCGGCTTCTTTGGGCTGTGGGGATTATGCTGTAGACCGGTGAGATACAGGGCCTGTGGCCAACAGGAGGAGTATTGCCTAGTTCAGGACTTGGGGCTGCCCCCACCTCAGCCCCAGCCCAAGTAGCCCCTGCTGGTAGGGCCCTTTCTCATGCTTGTGACTCTAGGGTCCCAGCATGGGAATGAGCAGGTGGGCTTAGCAGAGGTGGGCACATACCCATCTGGGTAGGGTCTACCCAGTGTGGGTTCTATGACCTCTCATGTTCGATTTCAACCTGTGGGGTCCAGGGAGCAGGAACTTCCCCTGCCTAATTCAGGACAGGGCAGGCTGGTTGCCCCCCTCCCCCTTTTTAATTGAAATGGATGAGCATTACATGTAGCAAAAAGAGCCCTGGCTTTGGAGTCAGAGGGCCTGGGTTCAAATTCTACCTCTTTTTACTGCCTGTGTGACCAGAAGCGAATCTCTTCCCCTCCCTGAGCCTCAGTTTCCCCTCTGTAAAATGAGGGGGTTGGATTAAAATGGTCCCTTCCAGCCCTAGACCCTATGATCCTACCCCATATATTGGGAGCACAGAAACCCTGGAAAGGAAAAGATAAGGCTAAACACGGCAGATTTCCCACCCCCAGAGCCCTGTGCTTTGGAAGAAAGTGGCCTTGTGTTTCTGATCGACGAGCAAAAGCCACTTCTTTTGAAGGACTCCCTTTGTGGCTACATCTTTCAGGAACGTATACATACTGAGTATTGCATTGTTCCAATCACCCCCTTCCCTACACACACACACACACACACACACACACACACACACACACACTCGCACGTTCCTCTCTCTCTCTGTCTCTCTCTGTCTCTGTCTCTCTCTGTCTCTCTCTCTGTCTCT
>NW_027187223.1:696045-721184 GCF_028583685.1 Petaurus breviceps papuanus
TCTGTCTCTCTCTGTCTCTGTCTCTCTCTGTCTCTCTCTCTGTCTCTCTCTCTGTCTCTGTCTCTCTGTCTCTCTCTGTCTCTCTGTCTCTCTCTCTCTCTGTCTCTCTCTCTCTCTCTGTCTCTCTCTCTCTCTGTCTCTCTCTCTGTCTGTCTGTCTGTCTGTCTGTCTGTCTGTCTCTCTCTCTCTCTCTCTCTCTCTCTCTCTCTCTCTCTCTCTCTCCCTGTAATCAGAAGCACATGTTTAATATTGGCTTTGTCACCAAGCTTGTCCAAGTTACTATTTTGTTTCTTTTTTATGGCCAGTGATATGAGACGGGTTAAGCCCCATGCCCTTAAGGAAGATTCCCTGGGTTCATAGCAGAGCTATTGTGAGCCTTGAACTGTCTCAGCCAGCCTAGCATCCTGCCTAATGATTTGTCAGCTGTAGCTTAGCAGATATGAGCAGGAGTATTCCATACCCAGAGGCCCTCAGTCACCTTCCACAGTGGTGGTTTTTGGCCTAGTAAATGCTCTGGGCAGGGCCCCAGCTTCCCTGGGGAAGATGGCATGAAGGAGGGGCATGGCACAGAGAATTGCCCAGGGCCTCTGGTTTTTATCTCCCAGTTCATGAGATGCACTGGTGCAGATTCACTAGGCAGCCTTTGAAGTTACTGGAGTGCCATCACACAGGGAACACTGTCTGCTCACCTCCTCGTCTGATTCTTCATCCATGATGCTTTTTGATTCCCGGCCTAGTGTATTCTCTTTACATTGAAGCTGGCCCCATGTTTGGGAGAGCAAGGCAAGGCTGCCACCCTCCCCACGGTTATCAGCAGCACCTGTACCAGGGCCCAGTAGCCCTGCAATGATAATGCAACACACCCCAGCTGGTTCCACTGGCTCTGTGCCAGTATGAAGGCGGGATATGTGAATATATGGGATATATGAAGCCAACCTGGGGAGGAAGAGGGGAAGTTTGTAGGCAGCCCCAAGAAATGGTGGTGGGTACCTATTTTACACTGTCATCATCTTCACTCTACTTGTGTTCAATCGAGTGCAGGACCTATAGTCTGGAAGACCTGAGTTCAAATTCTGCCTTCAATTCTTCCTATCTGTGTGACCCTAAGTCATGTTACTATCGCCTGACTCATTTTCCTCATCTCTTCATCTGTTAAATAGGGATCATAGCAGCATTTACCTCCCACACTTGTTGTAAGGATCAAATGAGATCGTATTTGTAATGCCCTTTGCAAACTTTCGGGTGCCGTATAAATTCTAGGCAGTGGTTACTATCGACGCATTGATTAATAAGAGACTTTAAGGTGAATAGCTAGCTGACTATCTTTTTTGTTGTTGTTTTTAGAGGGGGGAAAGGCAAGGCAGTTGGGGTTGTGACGTCCCCAAGGTCACACACCTAGTTGTGTCAAGACTCTGAGGCCAAATTGGAACTTAGGTCTCCTGACTCCAGAGCTGGTGCTGTATTCACTACTAACTATCTTTTGAGGAGGAAATCTATCATTCTGACTCCTCATCTCTTTAAAAAACAAATGAACAACTTCCCCCCCTCCCCAATTAACCTGCTATTTGTCCTTCCCCAATTAATGCCTCCCTTTGGAGCCATTTGAAGACACTCTTGATTGAAGCAAAGTTGTGTGCGCTTGTGTGTGTCCTCACAATCCAACCTAGGTGTGATGGTTTAGCAGAACTCCCTGAGAAAGGGCCTTTTCCCCTTTGGCAGTCTCTGACACTGCTTGTCAAAAAGTTGATATCCAAAGCTTTAGGCGATCGCCTTTGGGCTCTTGTTGTCAGAAGGGTTAGAGGTGGAAGAGAGAACCTGTCTGCTGATTGTTAAATTTTCACCGAGATCATTTATACCTCAGAAATCAACACACATCAGGGCTTCACTGATGGTTTTGTTGCTTTTCTAGACTTAAAAAAAGTAATAGAGGAAATGTAAATAAGGAAAATTCTACTGAAAAGTGTATCTGTTGGTATGCATTTTTCCCCGTTCAGCTGGTTGTTAAACAATTACCAGCACGCCAATGGGGAGGCCCACCCACAGTTTTTATTTTATTCATTGGCCAAGTGGGGTATTTCCCACAAGCTGTAGCCACCTAGAGTAAGCCACTGAAAGCCCAGCCGAAGGTCCCTTCCACTGAACACCTGGCCCACCTGCCCTTTCTTATCAGGCCTGACCTCCAGAATACAGAAAAGAGAACAGCAGAGGCAAACTGGGTCCTACACCTTACTTTTCCAAAAGTCCACTGTGTCACCTTGGGAAAGTCATTTCTGTTCTTTGGACTTTGGATTGGATGTCTTTTAAGTTTTCCAGCTCTGATATTCCCTTTTTGCCTAATGATATCTATTGTTTATGTTAGAAGGACACATATCTATATTAATAATAATAACTTACATTTGTATGGCACTTACCAGGTCTTGTGCTAAATGCTTTACAAATATCATTTTGTTTGAGCTTCACAACAGACCTGTGGATAGAGCGCCAGATCTGGAGTCAGGAGGAACTGAGTTCAAATCTGGCCTCAGACACTTAATAGCTGTGTGACCCTGGGCAAGTCACTTAAATGTGTTTGCCTCAGTTTCTCATCTATAAAATGAGCTGGAGAAAGAAATGGCAAACTACTCCAGTATCTCTGCCAAGAAAACTTCAAATGGACTCACAAAAAGTCAGACACGACTAAAAATGAGTGAACATCAAAAGTCAGAATCCAGAAAGAGCTTGATAGATTCAAATATCAGTCCAAATATTTATAAGATGAAATTCAGTATTGATAGATATAAAATCTTACACTTTGATTCCAAAAAATCAACCTGACAGATATGTAGCAGGAATGACTTGGTTAGAGAGCAATTTGCCTGAAAGAAGATCTGGGATTTTTAGTGGGCCACAAGCTCCTTGTGAATGAATAATGACTGTCCAGAAAGCTCTGCCCCAATCAGATCTCATTGGGATCATTCTGTTTAGTTGTGGGAGCCACATTTTAGGAAGGACAGTGAAAGGGTCCAGGGCAGGATAACTAGCATGTTGAAGCCCTTTAGTTGGTGCTATATAAGGATTCCTTCAAGGAACTAGGGGCATGATAGCTTTGAAGGAGTGTCATGTAGAAGAGGGCTCCTATGTCTTCTGCTCAGCCCCCTGAAGGCAGACCTAGGGCTAATGGGTAGAAGGCATGAAGAGGCCAATTGGGACTTGATATCAGGAAAAAGGAAGTAGTGAGTTTTCCTTCATTGGGGATCATCAAATTGGGGCCATTGGCGGAGGGGATTATTGTTCCGGGACAGGTTCTGGTCACCAACAGTAATGTTTCTCCTTCCTCCCAGACGTACCAGGACATGTGGAAACCCAACCTCAGGTCTTGGCAATTGAGGGCCACGATGCACAGCTCACCTGCAGAGCAGCCAGATATGTCTATGATGGCCTAGCTTGGTTCAATCCATTTGGAGAAAGGGTTCCTACCTCATCCACCGAGAGGCAAGTGAACAAATACTCCATTTCCTTGTCTCTGACGATTCGAAATGTGTCCCGCCAGCAAGAAGGACAATACAAGTGCAAGGCTTGGAACCAGAGGAATAGCACGGCCATGCTGGAAAGGACGGCTAGACTCTTCTCCAGAGGTAATAGCCCAGGGCAAGGAGAGCCTGGGATCAGAGTCAGGGGACCTGGCTTTGGGTTCTGGCCCAGCCAATGATTAGCTCTTTGATCTTGGCAATTCAAGTCTTTCTGGAATTCAGTTCCCTCATCTGTAAAATAGACTGGTGGGGTAGGGGGAGGACTCTATACACTTTAAGAACCCCTCTGGAGACCTGTGTTTGAACCCTGCCTCAGACACTAGTTTAGAAGTGACTTCCCCTCTTCAAGACTCAGTTTCTCTATCTGTAAAATGGAGATGATGAATAAATGAATTTATTAAGCTTTTATTTCGGCAAAGTGCCGGGGACACAAATAGAAAATTGTGAGTTCTTGCTCTCAAGAAATTCCCATTCTAATTGAATATTATATTGATATAATTGTTTATATAATAATCTAATTTAATAATAAAAACAATGACCTTGCAGGATTGTTTTAAAGCTTCAAATATGTGTGTGTAGTGTTTCGTAAACCTTAAGGTGTTATAGAATAATTATAATTTTAAATAGCCAACATTTATATACTACCCACTACGGGCCAGGTACTGGGCTCAGTGCTTTACAATTATCATCTCATTTGATCCTTATAACAACCTTGGGAGGTGGGTGCTATTATTATCTCTGTTTTACATTTGGGGAAACTGAGGCAGATAGTGGTTAAAGTGACTTGCCCAGGGTCACACAGCTAGTAGGTGTCGGAAGCCAAGTTCAAACTCAGATCTTCCTGATTCCAGGCCCACTGAGCCACCTACTTGCCCCAATTGTAGCAATAGTAATATAACAATAATGACCCATGCTTGCTGTTCCCTCTGTTTGCAGAAAAAGTTGCACCTTATATCATCGAGAACCTCACCAACCTGGATGTGAATAGCAGCGGCAAGATTGTGCTACAGTGTAAAGTGGGGGGGACTCCAACTCCTGGCATCACCTGGCTGAAGAACGGGAATGCCATCCTACCAGCCTCAGGTACGAAACTACTGGCTAGGGCTTCTATTTTCCTGGGGACTAAGTCCCAGGACACCTCACTTTACTTTACTCTGGCTCCTTGCCTCTAATTCTTAGTGCCTGTGGGATCTCAGGTTAATCTGTCTGGGCTCCAGTTAGCTGCAGAATGACAGCTTCACACAAAATCTTGAAGGGCCTTTCTGGTCCTAAATCCCATGACCCTTGTCTCGCTTAATGGAAGGAAGGACATTATATACCCTAAGCTCTGCAAACCTGAATTTCCAGCAAATCCCCACATGGGTTACACACTGGTCCCTTCCAAGAGAATTTGTTCTTGTGGCCCAGGTCTATTGTAATCAGGCAACAAGCATTTATTAAACACTTACTGTATTCCCCACACTGGGTTAGGCTGTGGTGACTGGGATATGGTGACTGAAAGGGAAATACACTCTGCCCTCAAAGCATTTGCATTCCAATGGGGGTAACACCGTATACCTAACTAGGTACATACAAGATAAATGCCAGGATTGCCAGCTGGGTAATTCCAATGGCTCCCTTCCATATTGGACATCCTCTTGTTGAGGGGCCTTTGATTTAATCAGTCAGTCAACAAGCATTTATTGTGTACCTACTGTGTGCAAGGCACTGCCCACAAAACTTCCTGTCTACAGAGGCAGCCTTTAGAGTGCTAGGCCTGGAATCAGGAAGACCTGAGTTCAAATCCTGCCTCAGATACTTACTAGCTGTGTGACTTTGGGCAAGTCACTTACCCTCTGTAAAATGGGAATAATAATAACACATATCTCTCAAGGTTGTTGTGTGAGGATCAAATGAGATAACATATGTAAAATGCCTTACAAACATTAAAACATTATATGAATACTAATTATTATTATTACATTCTACTACACAGATAAGTCAGTACCAGATGTATATGGAGTAAATACTGAGAACATTTAGTGGGGTAGGGGCCTAACAGCTGGGGAAGGGGATAAGGAAAGCATTCAGGCCTCCCTCTGTAAGGGAATGGCAGAGGGCTGAGAACGAGAGGGCTATGTTTGGATGGCAGATGATCAGACAGCAAACATTTATTAAGCACCTAATGTATGCAGGCCCTGGGGGCCATAGAAGGTTAGGTAAAACCAGATCTCTATCTTCATGGAACGTAAATGAGAAAGTCTAGCAGAAGGCTAAGACACAAAGATAACGTACAATATTATGTTGTAAGTACAGTAGAGATATGGTGGAGGTGTTCAGTCCTTTTTTAATTGTTGCCAACTCTTTGTGACCCCATTTTGAGGTTTTCTTGGCAGAGATACTGAAGTGGTTTGCCATTTCTTTCTCCAGCTTATTTTATAGATGAGAAACTGAGGCAAACAGGGTAAAGTGACATGCTTAGGGTAACACAACTAGGAAGTGTCTGGGGTCAGATTTGAACTCAGGTTTTCGTGACCCCAGGCCCAGATTTGAACTCAGGTTTTTGTGACCCCAGGCCCAGTGCTCTATCCACTGCAGCACCACCTAGAGCCCAAGAGAGATATTGAATAAAGTGTTATGTGTCCTTGGGTAAGTTCTGTAGCCTATTTGGGGCCTTGGTTTCTTCCTCAGTAAAATGAGGGGATTGGACTAAATGACCTCTGAGATTCCTTTTAGCTCTAGGTGTAGGGTTCTGTGTGTTACCTTGGGCAAGTCCCTTCCCCTCCTTGGGCTTCAGTTTCCTCCTCTGTAAAATGAGGGAATTGGGCTAGCTATTCTCTGTGGTTCAGAGAGATCATAGGATTGAGCTGGTCTTATCTGTTGATTAGAAATAAGAATCCTACTTAGGTGGCCAAGGAGAGAAGGAAGGAAAAAAGGAAAGAAAGAGGAAAGAAGGAAAGATGAGAAGGCCTCTCTATAAGAGGGCTGATGGTCAGGAGTTGGGAATGAAGAGAGGAAAATTTCACTAAGGCCTCATTGGCCAGGGAATGTCCTTCCCAATTGTCATAATTTCCACTTGCATGGAGCCCCTTGAGAAGAGTTCACATGCTGGAGGCAGGGAGCTCCCAGTCACTATTCTATCCCTAAGGGGCCAATGCTCATTGCAGGCATCTCCTTGGAGAGCAACACCCTGGTTATTGAACGAGCTAAGAAGGATGATGAAGGCACCTACAAGTGCAAAGCCACCAATGAGATCGGACAAGTCAGCACCTCAGCCCTTATTACTGTGGCAGGTGAGTTGGAACCTCCGGCCTACTAGGCTCACATGGACCCACTTAGGATTCTGAGCACCAAATGTTCCACATGCCCGAATCCCTACCTTTGTCTCCTTTGGAAACTGGATTTCTAGTTCAGTGTAGCATAATGAAAAGAGCATAGTCATTTAGGGATAAAATAAGGGGATTTGACTGGATGCATCACAGACTGAACGAATGCAAAATCACAGAATGAATGAATGCAAAATCACAGAATGAATGAATGAATGCAAAATCACAGAATGAGTGAATGCAAAATCACAGAATGAACGAATGCAAAATCACAGAATGAGTTAATGCAAAATCACAGAATGAACGAATGCAAAATCACAGAATGAGTGAATGCAAAATCACAGAATGAATGAATGAATGCAAAATCACAATGAATGAATGCAAAATCACAGAATGAATGAATGCAAAATCGCCGAATGAGTGAATGCAAAATAACAGAATGAATGAATGCAAAATCAAAAAATGAATGAATGAAAAAAAAAGGTAGGCCCTTCCTATTTGCTAAACACTGGAGAATTGAAGAGTAAGACAGTCCCCATTCTCACACTTCCAGGAGAATTTGTCTGCTGGGTGAATGGAAAAGCCCAGCAGTCCTGAGGATTCATCGTTAGGGCAGATGGCAATGCCTAGAGCGCTAGAGGGTGTAGTCACAGGGAAGATAGTAAGGGCTAATGATCTTCCATCTTACCAGAAGAATGATAGGAATTCTATACATGTTACCATCATCATCATCATTTTATTAATAGTTAGGGATCCATCAAAGCAGTGCTCCCCTAGGTTCAATTGCCATCTCTATAGAGATAATTCCTCAATCTATGCATCCAGCCCTAACCTCTTTTCAGATCTCCAGTCCCACCTCTTAGACATCTCCAACCACATGTACCATAGGCATCTCAAACTCAACTTGTCCTAAACTGACCTTGACCCTTGTCCCTCTTGAAGTTCATCTCTGGGGGAAGGAGGGTAGTCTATATTATTCTCATATGGCAAAATTATTTTTGTTTCTGCTTCCATTGATCTTCACCCATATGTTCTCCACCACATTTCCAAATGTCTGGTTCTTGCATTTCCTCCCATGAGTATATATTTTGAATATACAATAATGGCCTCCACTTACCTATTCTGTGTCTTTTGAATAAGCTATACCCATCCAGAGCTGAATTCTAGTCACAGGTTCCACACCCCACCCCACCCCTGAGTTGCCTTAACACCTGTGAAGTCAAATTTACCTCTGTATTTGCATCTCTAGTTACTCTAGTGCAGGGGTGGGGAACCTGTGGCCTCAAGGTCACATGAGGCCTTCTAGGTTCTCAAGTGCAGCCTTTTGATGGAGTCCAAGTTTTCCAGAACAAATCCTTTTATTAAGGGGGTATTTCTTCTGTGAAGTTTGAATCCAGTCAAATCCTGCACTTGAGGACCTAGAGAGCCACATGTGGCCTCAAGGCCTCAGGTTCCCCAACCCAGCGCTTGCCTGTTGCCTAAACTTTGGGCCTTTGTGATTGAGATTGGATGCCATGGGTTTTACTTACTGGCACTTCCTTGGATTTGGTGTCCTATGAACTTCTGAATACCTTTGCTGCTGTGCTTCTCCCTTCAATATAACTATTGGGTCTCCCCTTGGTGGAGCTCCATCAGCTGTTTTCTCAACTCCTCATGCTTTTTACTTTAAAGCCCCTTCACTTAGATTTATAAGACACTTGACCAATACATTCTTTCCAGGATTTTTTAGGTACACTTCCTCTGTGCCTGTCACTCCATGTATCTTTAGCCATGGTCCAGAAATCCAAACTGTTTCCTTCCCAAATCAATTTTCCTCTTCTTTACCCTTTGTCATCATGTGGGTAGCAGTAAAGAAAACACAAGCTGTGTCCACATGGTCTTGTTTCTTGCCTAAGATTTTGTAAGCATTGGCAGCATTTTTCTGTTCCTTCTGGAAGAATCATCTGTGCCCATATGAATCACCAGAAGTGAGCAGTATTCATCCATTTGGATAAGTCTTGGGAGGTTCTCTGGTATGTTTTGGATAAAGGTCCCTGGGAAGAAAACAGACCTCTCTGTAGCAGGTCGGCTTCAATTCCCCCATGCAGTGAATCACAAATCAGGGCTACTTTCTATCATCTTTACTGAATGATCACTCATCTGATAACTTCTGTGGCTCATATACCATTCCTTGGAGGATAGACAGCTGCTTTCTCTTAGAGCAACAATCTGTTCCTTTTTAGGAAGGATCTCAGATTTGTTTCTGAGTCCCAAGTATATACCTCCCATCATCCTCTGTGTGACATCCTTCCACTCTCTGACCTCTTGACAAGGACCAAGTTTCCTTCCGCTATCTTAGATCTCCCCCTTTAAAGGCCAACTCCCACTGCTGTTGACAACACAGAACAAATCCTTAATAAAAGGGTTTGTTCTATCCAACTTAGACTCCATGAAGAGGCTGCAGCCAAGGACCTAGAAGGCCACATGTGGCTTCGAGGCTACAGGTTCCTCACCTTTTTCCTCACCTCATCATTTTGCCTTTTTTTATAGGAAGGAGACAAGTCTACACCTGGGGTTTAGATAACAGCCACTCATCTATGACAAGAATACAAACGTTGTACCATACTGCGAAATTCATCCTGCTGTCCATATAAATTGAGATTTGTAGCCTTGTTTGCAGCTTTTTAAGGGTTTGCAGACTATTTTACCACCTCATAGTCACTTGATAGTCCCACCCCACTTCTTTTCTCCAGAAGTCACAGCCCATATCCCTTCTCCCTGGCATTAATCTCTGTTTGATCAATTTGATTTATCTGCCAATTTCCCCTACTTACTTTTCCTTACTCACCTTTCCTTGCCAACTATGCAATCTTATCCTTCACTTTAAGTAATTTTCTTTAGGTTCCTCCCCCTGATGCCATCCTTCAACTTTCACAGAAGCTAGAATCAGAATCCGGGCCTGGCCATTGTTCTCCTTCAAATATCCTCAATTTCTCCCAAATCTCTCCTCTCCAAGTTGACTCTCCAGCCTTCTTTAAAAAACACGGCCAACCCCTTCCAAATCACTTACACAGTTTCTTCTTATTCATCTCAAGCATTTCTTTCTTCTCCTGCTCTTTCTCCCATAAGCTTCTGTCACAGAAACTGAAAGTAGAATGATTTCTTACAGTCCTCTCAAGCTCCTCCACGGGATGGTTCTGCTGATAGAATATAAGCTCCTTGAGGGCAAGGACTACCATTATCCCTTCCTCATTGCCACTTTCCCTATTGTAATTTCAATATATTGTGGGTCGGCATAAGAAATTAAATAGGAATTTGGGGGGGAGTTTTGCAGAACAGCACTTGAAGGCCAGCAGATGACACAGAAAAAGTTTAGAAACTCAAAAATGCATAAAATATATGTATAATATTGTATAATATCAATACCCCCACAAAAGAAAAAGGAAAAATTCAGACTTCTTTTCTGGTACTAAGGGAGGGCCAAAAAATTTTATGTGGTATTTTCCAAAACACTGAGGTGCTGTGTCCCTAATGCCCCATGATGTGGAAAAGATAATTAATTCTTTTATGTCTGTGCTTGGCACTTGGAGCCTAATAACCTCAGTTCTAGTCCTGACTCTTCCCCTAATTAGCTCAGTGTCCTTGGGTAAGTCCCTTCCCTTTCTATCTCAGGGCCTTTGTTTTCTCCTCTGTAAAGCAAGGAAGTTAGACTCAATGAACCCTAAGGTCTCTTGCAGCTCTGACTCCCCTCATTATCCTGCCTTTCCAAACAGACAAGAGAGTTCCTCCCTGAAGCTCCTTCCATCTGTTTCAGAAAGACCAGCCCACACTCAGTAAATATCAACACACTGTCACACACTCACACCCACCCATACACTCTCATCACACATACACACATGCCCAGAGTTTGGCACCTGGGATTGCTGGTAGGCATCTAGCAACATGGCGGCCTTTATAAGGCCATACATTTTTGTTCCATCTGCTCTAGGCTGAACTCATGTTTTTTATTCACTCCTTCTGTCCCCGCTGCCTTGGTGATAGGTTCAGAGGAGCGCTCCAGTGTTGAGGTCATCATCCTGGTCTGTACGGGCCTAGCAGCCACCCTCTTTTGGCTCCTGTTGACCCTGGTCATTCGAAAACTCAGAAAGGTATGAGGGAGGCACTGCATGGGCATGGAGGCACTGACATTTGGGCCTCAGTTTCCTCTTTTGTAAAGTTGGGGAGGGGAAGTATTGGGGCTAGATGAACTTTGAGACTCTGACCAGCTCTAAATTCTAAAATTCGAGGTCCTGGTAATGCAGGGGGACTAGTTTCTTGGCTAGGCATCCTTCCACTTTGGGTCCTTAGGTACTGGCAGAGAGGAGTTAGGGCTGAAAATTGGATGCCATTTGCCCCCTAAGGACGGCCATTGTGACAGCACCCTCCTCACAGTTGGCATGTCTTTCACATTGAATGTTGCCAGAGACCTCTGAAAAGTGGTCTTGACAGACTGGAGGAGTCGGCCCTACCTAGAGGAGGACCTTGCCTAGGAGAGAGAGACAGCTGACCCAAGATCCAAGAAGGGTTCAAGTTCTGCCTCAGATGCTAGCAGTGTGACCCTGAGCAAGTCACTTGACCTTTGTTTACCTCCTGCCTCCCAGGGCTGTTGTGAGGACCAGATGAGATCATCTTTGTAAAGCATCATAGACACGCTCACCCTTACAACTGTTAGCTTCTGCTCTTCTCTCTAATGTATGGGTGTGATGGGTGGCTTAAGTCCTTCACCAAGTGGTGAATTATGTTTCTCCTGACTCATTAAGTTGCTTTTACTGTGCTAAGAACCCCATAATACTAGAGGAATTTCAGCCAACAGTGAAAAGGGTCAGAGCTCAGCCAGTTATCTCATTTACTTAGCATCATTTTGGGGAGGAAAGAACATTGCTTTCTCCATACTGTAAGAGGCCTCAGAAGGCAGGCAGTGACCAGATACCCCTATCTGGCCAAGAATGCCCTTTCCAACAGCACCAATGATGCCAATGGAATCCAACATGGCCAACAAAATGGCTAGCCTCTCCTTGAAGATAGGAAACTCCTTCCCTCTTGGGGCAATCCATTCTGCTCTAGGACACCTGTTAGGAAAGTGTCAACATCTACCCACCACTTCTAACTCTACCCTCTGGAGCCAGCTGGAGCTAGAATACAGCCTTAGAATACAGAATACCCAAGCTGGGGAGGGCTCTTAGAGCACAGAATGTCAGAGCTGGGAAGGATCTTAGAATATAGAATACTTATGTTGGGAAGGCTCTTAGACCACAGAATACCCAAGCTTAGAGGGACCCAGAACATAGAATATCAGAGTTGGGTGAGACCTTTGAACACTTTAAGAACATAGACTCCCAGAGCTAGATGGAACCTTTCCTAATTCCTTCCCTCTCACTTTACAAACTGATGCCTCGGGACAGGAAATGACTTTCCCAAGGTCACAAAGTGAATGTGACAGTGGAGCCAATGTTCTTCCCACCACACAAGGACAGCATTTGGCTTTGGCCTGCTGAGCTGCTAGTGAAGGCAGACTAAGAAACTGAAGAACCACGTGGGGCAGTGGGAACAGGAAAACCTACTAAGACTCAGTTTTCTTCGTCCCCTTGTAGCCCAATGCCCCTGACATTAAAACAGGCTATCTCTCCATCATCATGGACCCCGAAGAGGTGCCTCTCGACCAGCAATGTGACCAGCTGCCCTATGATAGCAGCAAATGGGAATTTCCCAGAGATCGCTTACGGTTGGGTAAGTTGCCCATACTCTTCTCTTGCCCTCCCAGCCCCTCTGGAGTTACTAAGGAAGTCCAGAGAAAAGTCAGCCTTATAGGAGTGAAGGAGGAGGAATCCAGCATTTTGTCATTCCAAGTATCTGGTAACACACTTGAGCAGAAATGAGTCTCTGCCCTATGTCTTTGGCCAAGAGCCTTTTCCATTTACCATTCATCCTTTTGAGTGTGAGTCGTAATTACTGTCCTCATTTTACAGCTAAGGAAACTGAGGCTCAGATCAGAAATGCATCCTGGAAATGGAGCCTCTTGAATATTGCGAGGGCCAGGTTTTGGCTGGGGGTGGGTGACACGCCTCTTTCTCATCTCTTGAGAGTCTGTGAGCACTGAGGGCCAGCCTTATTCTGTAGACATGCCATCATCTGTAGGGTATGGAGAGGAAGTTACCCAGGGTAAAGTCTCACCTCTTCTACTGACTTGCCCGGTATTTCTTTTGTAAAATGGGAGTAAAGGATTTCAGTGGAAAGAAACCAGCTTTAAAATAAGAAAACCAGAATTCAAATCCTAATTCTGTTACTTCCTACCTGTTTGAACTTGGGCAAGTTTCTTCGACTTTCTTGGCCTTGCTTTCTTCTTCTGTAAAATGGGGAGATTGGGCCAGATGTCCTTTAAGGTCTGTGCTGTAGAGGTCCCTAAATTCTCCTTGAGATTCAATCCTGCCATTTAAAGCCTCAGGGGAGGCTTTAAATGACTCTCTGTCCCCAACCTGAATAGATAGTGTCTCAATCTGCTTGGTGTCTGGGGTGCAAGGATGGGGCTGCTATTGTACCATGGGAATGGTTGCTACCCTCTTGGGGCTTTCCTGCTTCCTGTTGCTCATTCTCCCCTCTTACCCTTGAAGGGAAGACCCTGGGTCACGGTGCCTTTGGGAAGGTGGTGGAGGCGTCTGCCTTTGGCATTGACAAATCTTCAACCTGCAAAACGGTGGCTGTGAAAATGCTGAAAGGTAATGTGTTTCCCTTGGCTATCCCCCAGGGGCATCCTTACTGAGGAGGCTGAGCATGAATGGGCCACCAGAGCTTTGGAGGGCAGAGAACCTGGATACCAAACTTGTCACCTGTCCTTCTAAATTCCAAAACAGAGGGCTGCTATGGGGCATCACACTATATAGGGCACCAGGCCTAGAGTCAGGAAGACATGAGTTCTAATGCTGCCTCAGACATTTCCTTCCTGTAGGACCCTGGGCAAGTCACTTCACCACTGTCTGCCTCAGTTTCTCCAACTTTAAAATGGAGATAATAGCACCTACTGCCCAGTATTATTGTGAGGATCAAAGAAGCTAACAATTGTAAAGTATCTAGCACAGTGCCTGACACACAGTAGGTATTATATAAATATTATTAATATAATTTAATATAAATATTATTTATATAACACATATATGTTAAACTGTTGATCCAATGAATGTCAGCAGGCAGGACAGGGCAAACAGTCCTCCTGTGCGGCCACTTTAAGACTGATGCCCCAACAAGAGAAGAGAATGTGGTCCAAGGAAGAGAAGTAAGCTAGGTTTCATTTAGAGATGTTAGTGAATCCGTCTTGGAGCTGGAAGGTTCTATCTCCTACCTGGTCAGAAAGTAACTCTGCAAGAAACAAAGGAGTCATCCAGCCTCCACTTGACCTCCCTGGTGCTTGAGCATTCTCTGTAGACCACAGTCTGAACAGGGCATCTGTCATGTTGTTGAGTAGCTCTAAACCCATTTGGAAAGTTCAGACCCGAAGCACCTTTCTGCAGGGAGCCCAAAGCCCAGAAATGAAAGAAGTGATATGGCCCCACTAGAAAGGAAGTGTTGATTCGCTGCAAGCGACCTCAGCACCTTCTGACATCAAGAAACTGGATTTAGATTGGCAACCCTCTTGGGAGTAATTAGTTAATTTCCCCAAACTATCAAGGGTCATATATTTTATGACCTTTCCGGGCCTCTCTCTTGACCTGAAAGGGTTAAGCACAGAGGAAGCCACCACAGAGACATTCCAAGGAAGGAAAGAGGAAAAGGACAGGAGGCCCAGGATACCATTAGAGCTCAGATCACTGGCAGGCCAGTGGGTCCCAAGGCACTATTTATCTGTTTATGGTATTGTTTTTAGAGTAAAACCACTAATCACCAGGGTGTTTGTGTTCAGGCCCTTCCTGCTGGCATTCTCAGTTAGGTCAGTAAACAGGATCTGAGATGCTCCCCAACCTCCAGCAGCCGTGACAAACAAACATCCCCTTTTGTAATGACAGCCACCCTGGGGCCTTTTTTTGCAGAATGTGCAACGTCCAATGAGTGCAAGGCCCTGATGTCAGAGCTCAAGATCCTCATCCACATCGGACACCACCTGAATGTGGTCAACCTGCTGGGAGCCTGCACCAAGCCTGGAGGTAAGAGTTCAACCCCTAGGTAGAGTGGGTAACTAAGCTCCAGGGTGCTCTGGTGCAAGTAGTACTGAGTTTGGAGTTAGAGGACCTGAGTTCAGATCACGCCTCTGCCATTTATTTATTAGCTGGTGGCCCAGCTTTACCACCATCTGTCTTAGTTTCCTCATCTGTAAAGGGAGGTAATTGGCCTAGATGACCTATTCGCTTCAAAATCTATCATCCTATGGTCCCCAATGGCCACTGGCCCTTTCGAGATGGTAGCGGATTCAAATCAGGTTTCCTCTTCCCCCTCCAATGCACACACCCCTAAATGATCCATGTTGTGTCCTGTGTAAATTATAAAAGGATTAAGGGTCAAACTTCGAAATCAGAAGCTCAATTCTCCTGCCTCTCGTTAGGTCTACAGAAATGAAAATGTAAGCTCTGTATGAGCAGGGACTGCCTTATTCTTCATCTTGGCATCCCCAGTGCCTGGTGTGTAGTAGGTGCTTAATAAATGTTTGTTAATTGATATTTTTCTAGAAAATGGAGGAAATACTAGGCTTGTAGAAAGAAAAATAAGTTCACATCAGTGCATTGTCATGGCTGGTGTGATGGACTTGCAGTCAGGAGAGACTCAACTTTGACTTTCACCTTTAACTTAATTAATAGCCTCAGTTTCCTCATCTATAAAATGGGGATAATAGCTAGAATTCTGTCTATCAGGGTTGCCTTAAGGGCCAGTGAAGTCATGTGAGCCAATTAACTCTAAAGAAATGCCTATGATGATGACAGTGATGTCCCTCCCTGCCACTTAACACTATGACCCTAGTCAAATGATTTTTCTAGCCTCAGTTTATTAGACTGTAAACTGGGGCTTTGAGTGCTAATTCTGTCTTCTTTTCAGCCAGAGACAGAACAGACAGTGAGAGACAGAGAAGACAGTGAGAGATAGAGAGACAGACAGAAAGAAAGACAGTGAAACAGAGACAGAGAGGAAGACAGTGAGAAAGACAGAGACTGAGAGAAAAAGCAAGAGACAGAAGAGGAGAGAGACAGAGATAAGCCAGTGAATGATTACTCCAGGGCCTTGTCTCCCACTCCCTTCTCCAGCCCCTTGCATTTTGCTTTCCAAGCCCACCACTCAACTGCAAACCCACTCCCTAAGACTCAGTGTTGTCTTAACTTGCAAAGCTGCTGGTCTTTGTCTTCATCGGTCTTGACTTCTCGGTGACTCCCAATGGCTCCCACCTCGTGGCCACTCTTGCCTCGCTTGGCCTTTGTGACTCTGTTTACTCCTGGTTCTCTTCCTACTTGAATGGCCTCCCCTCCTCAGCTTTCTTCTCCTGGATCCCAATTTCCGACTTCGTCAGAGAATGGGAGCAGCCCAAGACTGTTCTGGGCTCTTTCCCCTTCCTCCCTCCCTCTGGGCAGTTCCACGGCCTCCATGGGATCCATTAAAATCCTCATATCAATGACTCCCCCCTATCTCTATACTCACCTCTGCCTCTTTGGGTCACAAACTGTCTCTACCTGTGTGCCCAAAGGCGTCTCAGGCTGAACAATTCCAGGATGATACTTGCATTTTCCCCAAACTTGGCCATTTTTGTGGAAGACACCACCTCCCTTCTGGTTGCCCATGCTGGAATTCTTGACTCTTTTTCCCTCACCTCCAATGTCCCGCTGCCCACCAAGTCTTGTCAATTATGCCTCACAAACATGTCTCACATCCATTTCCTTCTCTCCACTCAAAGCTCTCATCCTGGTTCGGGCCTCCAGCTTTTCTAACCAGAACTATTGCAACAGCTTCCCAATGAGTCCCACCCTACCCCTCTCCCACCACACACACTTTAATTGAATTTAATCTTTCTTTCCTACATTCCACCTTCCACACAGCTGTCAAATCAATATTCCAAAAACACACATCTGACCATGTCCTCCCCTCCCCCAAGTGAAGAATCTACAATGGCTCCCTATTGCCTCCTCAATAAAACACAGTATTTCCAGCCCTCTACCATGTAACACCTAGCAACTTTTTCTGTCTTAGTTCCTCTTACCCATGCCTACAATGTGCTAAATGCTGGGGGTACAGAAAGAAGCAAGAAACAGTCTCAGCTTTCAAGGTGTTTGAGGAAACATACAGACAGCTATATACAAACAAGGATAAGTAGGAAATGATCAACAGAGGGAAGGCCCTGAGATTAAGGGGGAGTCGGAGAGGTTTCTTGTTGAAAGTGGGATTTTCTGGGACTTGAAGGAAGCCAGGGATGGCAGGAGGCAGAGGTGATGAGGGAGTGCATTCCTGGCAGAGGAGATGATAGAGGGTCTTGTTCAAGGAAGAGTGGGGAGGCTAGGGTCACTGGATTGGAGGATGGGGATAAGGTGTAATGACCAGAGTCCTGTCAGGGCTTGTTCCTCTCAAGGATGGACTGTGGGGATCAGACAACAAGCCACACCAGTGCCCTGGTAGGAGCTGCTCTTCTCAGGGCTCTTTGATCCAGGGTCCTGGGCACAGTGAGGGGCATGTGGCCCATGAGCTCAGGGTGTATAACAGCTCACCTGTTGAGGTTTTCTCAAGTGTTAAGAAAATGGATTCTAAATGGTAAGAGTCCCATGAACAGGGATCTCCCCGAGGGCCGTGTCTGAGTAGCAAGTCCCACGTCCATCCGTCAGGGAGCCCCTGGGTATGGGAAGCTGCCCAAATGTGTCATTGTGACTGGGACAGATGGGGCAGGTGAACTAACAATTCTCCAAATATACCCCAAGCTAGTCACTGGAGAGCATGGATCTAATGGGGATCTGCTGTATCCAGGCAACACACCCACAGCAAGGCCTCTCCCTAACCACTGAACCTCTTTGCTCAGAGACAGCCTTTCCTCTTCCCTGTTCGGAAGTTTGGCTGTGCCATATCAAGGAGATCTCCATCCTCCCTGGGGTTCTGCTCTCATTCTGATAGCCACATTGGTTCTTTCTACTGGGGGAGTCCTGTACCCTGAAGCTTGAGAAGGGGACCCTAGGATGGGGGCCACCAGCCCTGAGAAGCAGGGCAGGCAGAGCCACAGAGTAGGCCCACATTGGCAGATCCTGAGGACCTGAGTTAACTTCAGCAGGATGCTCTGGCCCATTCCCCTATCCTTGAAGGGCAGAAATGCACTAGTTGCAATGGTGACCAGGAGGTAGCTGGTGAGGCTTCTCTGTGGGGAGAGAGTGCCATGGAGAGACCTCCAGGGCCAGCCCCCATCCATTGGCCAGCTTCTTTTTTTTTTTTTTTATTAAGCAATCGGGGTTAAGTAACTTGCTCAAGGTTACACGGCCAGTTATTTCTGGGTGTGGTTCTGAGTATCCAAGCCCGGATTTGATCCAGGTCATCCCGACACTGGAGCTGGTGCTCTTACTCGCTGAGCCACCTGGCCGCCCCTAAGCAATTGGGGTTAAGTAACTTGCTCAAGGTTACACGGCCAGGTGTTTCTGGGTGGGTGCTAAGCGTCTGAGCCCGGGATTCGATCTCCAGGTCTTCTCAACACTGGAGCCGGTGCTCTTACTCACTGTGCTACCTGGCTGCCCCCATTGGCCAGCTTCTTGGCCTGGCTCCTCCAAAGGTCACTTTGCCCTCCCAAAACCTCAGAGTTGGCAAGGACTCCATTGATCCTCTGGTCCAACTGTACCTGACCCAAATTCCCCAGGCTAACATGTCCAGCCAGAGGCCATCCAGCTCTTCATTGACAAAGGGGAGCCTCCAAGACAGCTCATTTCACCTGGGCACACTCCTATTGGTAGGAGGGTTTTCTGGACACCAGGCCTAAATTGGCCTCTCTACAACTTTCTCCATTTCTGACTCTTCCTTGGGGACAATCAGAACAAGGCTAACCTATCTTCCCCCCACCCATGTCAGCCTTTCAGATCCTTGAAGGCAGCTATCCTCCCCCCCTCCCCCAAGTCTTATCTCATCCACACTGACCAGACCCAACTCCTTCAACCAATCCTCAATTGACAGGGACTCAGGCCCTCCACTAACCTGGTTGCCATCCTCTGGGAACTCTGGGTACTGAGCAATGTTTAATATTTCACACCCAGAATTGACCACAGCACCTTGAATGGCAGGGTCAGACTAGGACAGAGGACAGCAGGATTTACAGCTCCTTACTCCTGGAACGTGGATTGTTGGCTCTCTTTATGGAGCCCAGGATCTCTCCTGTCCTTGACAGTAAAAACAGTTTCATCTGAAACTTACAGGCTCTGAAATTTCCTTACCTGCGTGACCTTGTACAAATCACTTCCTGTCACTGGGCCTCAGTTTCCTCATCTGCAAAATGAGGAGACTGGCCTTGAGTGCCTCTGAGGTCCGGATCTAGGATCGTGTGATCCTATGACCATCAGAAATGTCCTCTCAGGATCTCTTCAATGTACCTTCCCTTCCTGGGTTGAGCAATTATTTCTTGCATGTGTATTTCTCAAGGCCAGACAGCTTGATAATATCCTGAATGACATGCTGCCCCCCCAAAATACTTCCCTGATCATTTGCAAAGTCAGGATGCGAGGACACTATGGTATCTTGTCTGTTCCCCAGGGCAGTCATCATCCCTGGTCCCCCTTCCAGTACCCCACTCTGTCCTCAGCTGCTAGGGGCCCCACCAAGGCCACTTCTCTATGTGTGGTGGGTCTGCTGGACTTCAGCAAAAAACACCAGCTGTCACCCACTTGAAACCTCTTGAGATTGGCTGGCCTGGAGAAAGCCAGAATCTTCTCCCTGTTACGATTGGGCATCACAGTTCTAGTCTACCAGTCTAGAGCTCCCCACAGCAAAGGATCATGGGTCTGCTACTACCTAAATGCATGCAGCCTTGGGCAATTCAAATGACCTCTCAGGGTCCTCAGTGCCCTACCTGGAAGATGGGGGTACAGGTAGACTAGGTGAGCTCTGAAGACCCTTCACTTAGGTTTGTGCTCTCTTAGGAATTTCCACTCCACTAATTTGGAATTTGTGAAAATTTCATTAAGGTCATAGATTTTTGATTTTTGAAACAGGGAAATTGGCACATCTTAGTAACAGTGAAACCTACTCACCAAGGGTACCCCCTGCCATTTAGTAGCATCTTTCCATGCATTGGCAAGATCTAACTCTTCTTCCAAAATGACTTCAACCAAAAAAAAAAAAGTACTATCTGCTGGGAGACACAGACAGTAAAGTATTATGTACCCGGACCTCAGATTTGCCAGAGCTGAGGCCCTGGGCCTAAAGTTGGGCATCCAGGAGGGCAATCTTCCCATTCCTTGTTCACCATCCAGCCAAGCATGGTTCCAGGAGCTAAGCCCTTGGCTAGTCAAAATCCCCATCCCTATCATCCAGCAACCCCTTGAGATCACTGATGGAGGAGATTGTGGTTGTCCAGTCTGTACCAGGGGGTTGGGCCAGAGGGGTGCTGGATGGGCCAAGGGGAAGACAAGGAAAGCGACCAACTGTGTGTAAACCCCTGCAGGTCCTCTGATGGTCATTGTGGAGTTCTGCAAGTATGGAAACCTGTCCAACTTCCTTAGAGGAAAGAGAGGAGACTTCATAGCCTCCAAGGTGGGTCCTCCATGTCCTGTTCTGTTCTCAGCCCTGAGAGGTAATGATAAGGAATCCAGGGGTGTCAGGTAAAGACAGCCCTGGGGAAGAGGCCGCTGGGCTTCTCTGCCGCTGCGGGAAACGTTGCTCTGGCTGGGGAAAAGACGAATGCCTTGAAATGTTTGAATGGGCATCTCCTCTTTCTTATCCTCAGAGGACAGAGCTGTAGCTAATACAGGGAAGGGGTCAGGTTTTCAGTCAGGGGGAAATTCCTGGCAAGGAGAGCTGTCCCAAAGCAAAGGAGGTGGGAGCTTCTTCACTTGAGGGCTTTCAGCACCAGCTGGATCACTGCTTAGTAAGGGGGCTGCAGAGGGGCCTCCTGCTTAGGGCAGGGCTTTGTGGTGGAATCTGAACACAAAGGAAGACCTGCTCCACCAAGTTCTTAGCATTGCACCCATTTGGGCCTATCCTCATCCTTGCAATAACATTGGGAGTAGAGCCAAAGTAAAGCCAGGGGTTTCCCATTCTCCAGTCTGAGACACCTTTGTACTAGTCCTTAACACCAGCATCCTTCCATCACTCCCTCTTCCTTAAAGCTTTTTCTTTCTTTCCTTGTTAATCATTCTTCCTTCCTCTCTCCTTCCCTTCCCTCTCTTATCTTTTCTCTCCTCTCTTCTTCTCTTTCCCCTCTCCTTTCTTCTCTCTTATCGTCCCCTCCCCTTTCCTCTTCTCTCCTCTTTCTTCTCTTCTCCTGTCCCCTCCCTTCTCCTCTCCTTTCTTCTCCTCCTCTACCCTCCCCTCCTCTCTCCTCTCCTCTCTTCTCTTTTCTTCTCCCCTATCCTCTCCTCTCCTTCTCCCCTCTTCTCTCTTCACCTCCAGTAGAACTGCTATCTCAGCCATGGAGATGGTCCTTCCAACAGTGCAGATAGCAACTTTACCAGGATTTGCAGTCCCATAATTTCACCACAGGGAGTCCCCTCAGCCCCTTGGAGGCCCCCCTTCCTTGCTTGTTCTTCACATTACCAGGAGATCAATAGAACATCTGGGACCACCCTTCCTCTCAACACATGGGCAGCTCATTCCCCTACTGAGAATGTCAAGATTGCTATGGTTTAGATCTTCCACTGATATGTCCACTCTTTGGTCATTAGATACAGATCAGACATTTAACCAAAGTTTATAGATGTTCTAGGAAGGTGGGATCACCCTTTACCACTATTCATCACCATCTCTACAGAGGCAGGAGGGGGCCAGATGGGAGGGATGGCCATTTGTTCTTTGTTTCATGGGTTGCCATGAGCCAGGAATTCACCATCACTTGGTGCCAGACCTCTTCATCCTTGGCTTAGATTTACTCAGTGTATTTCTGGGAGTCTATTGGAAGTCATTTTAGCATAGTAGAGTCTGGCAGGGCCATTGACTCCTTCCCCAAGACGTCATGATGAGCTAAAGCTCTAAGCCTTTCTGGCAATCTCATTTTTGAGAAGAGGGAAATGTAACCCCAGCTCCAAGCCCTAGGAAGACCTAATGACCTGGGCAAGGCAGCTTCTTCCCATGTCCAGGCCTAGGGGTTTTCCCTGAGACAGAGATTAATTGTGATGAACTAACGCTCAGACCCAAGAAACGTCTGAACAAGGGGAGAAGAAAGCAGAGGACTCTGATTGTGACCTCACGGAGCTCACCAAGCGGCGGTTAGAGAGTGTGGCAAGCACCGGGAGTTCGGCCAGCTCTGGTTTCATTGAAGACAAGACCTACAGCGACTCGGAGGAAGAAGATGAAGGTGAGTTCTACCCAGTAACCACCTAACAGCCTGGCTGTGAAACACTGACGTGCTTTGCTAATGGCCTGGCCCATCATCCTTCCCCAACCCTCATTTTGAAACTTGGGGGAGAGCCCTGAGAAGCTGGGCTGAATGGTAACTGATTAAAGGAAGGGCAGTACACAGAGCTCTGGGCTTCCTCCTTTAGCCTTATCGACTTAGGAGATTGACAGAATCTTTATGACTCCCTCCACATTCTAATGTCCTAGTTTTGTTGAGTTCACTCAGTGCAGAGTTCAGTATAGGTCTTCCATATTATTCCATTTTCAATTAAAAACCCCACTTAATATAGACATTTTCTCCTGATGTGGCATTGCCATCATCAAAGTATCAAATCCTCAACAGGAGTTGCAAAAATATCCCATACATAGGTAATCAAATGAGCATCTGTTTAACCCTGTTGTTTCATCCACTTTTGACACAGAATAGGAAGGTTTTCATTTCTCAGTTAATCAACTGCCAAGACAATTGCCAAGAATTGGCAATTCGTCCCATCTACAGGTGGAACCATTCAAAAATCACTTTGAACCATTGAAATAATTTTGCATGTGCATCACCAGACATCATTTCGACGACATCAGTAGCTGCAGATGGCACCATTTCAAATGAGGTTTTTCATACTTTCCAGTTCTGTAAGGAACCATATATATGATACAAGCAAGCCCTTTTGATGTTAGAAGCACGACTTTTGAAAAAGTTTGGTTTGGATTATTAAAAACATCGACTTTTGTCTAGGAAAACCCTTTGGTCTCCCTGATGTGTTCTGAATGTACATTTTCAAGATTGTGGTTCAGTAGACTGAGTTTCATGCTGTCTGCTCTGTTTGCTTTGTACAAATAGCAGTTTAGATAGAGTGATTCACTTCCACCAATAATCAAAATGATAAGTATCACATTTCCTGGATTTGGGCTGTTATGTATTTTCCCTTCAGAAACTGTCTCTATTGTCTTTGCTGAAGCTAGTCCAAGTGGCTCCAGTGAATTTTCTATTCAAAGTAGTTATATATCATAAAAGGATGTTATTTCACTTTGAAAATGAGATAAAAAATTTTTAAACCTTAGGACAATTTCAACTTAATTGTTAAAAGTTCCTGATTATTTTCCTTAATTGAGTTATTTGGATTTTTTTTAAAGTATGCTAGCTATCATGCTGTTAACTTTGTATAAATTCCAATTTAGATATAGTCATTTGTCTAGAAGTCTGGCTTTCTGGGGAAGCCAGCTTATTTTGTTATACTTCTCAAAATGAATGAGAAACATAACCGATGTTATGGCACTTTTAACTTCCAGTCAAAGATTATTTAGTTGGGAGTTTTCTCATTTAATATTGAAATGCAGTGAGGCACTCGCTATGTCATGATCCTAGGCTCGCTGTGGGCAGCTCCTGCCCAGGAGCCAATTCCAATTTGACCTCGTTTGGTCATGGGATGTTAAATAATCACTGTTCACCAGCACTTGGAGGGAATTTGTGTTAGGCTCACTTTTATCAACTTGGGTTCATTCATTGGAAAAAGTGTAATATTTACATTGGAGTTGTACTAGGAAACACTTTGCTTCATGCCCTACCTCTAGATGGTAGTGTACTCTGGCATCAGATCGTGAACTCTGCAGCCTGAGACTCCTCCCCTGAGTCCTAGTGGGGTTTCAGCATAATAATACCCACTGGGATCCCATTAGCAAAGGGACAACAGTTGGCTGTCTGTGAGAATGGAGAGAATGCCATTGTTCTCTCTCCTCTCACCATTAAATTCTCAGGGGAATCGATTGGTGCTCTCAGTTCTCCCCCCTCCTCTTCTCTAGCTGTCCCTACTTCTAGCCATCCAGGTGGATGAAGCTGGCTCTCTAGGGTCCCCTTTCCAGCCACGACCCTTCTCACTGGGCCTCTGCTCTTCCCTAGACTCTGAAGACCTGTCCAAACGACCTCTGACCCTGGAGGATCTGATCTGCTACAGCTACCAAGTGGCCAAGGGCATGGAGTTCCTTGCCTCCCGAAAAGTGAGCATGTGTCCTCCTCATGAACTTTCCTGCTCCATTGATCTGGGGGTTTCTGTGGCATAGGCCATTGATGTGTTGTCTCTCCCATGCTCCCTAGTAGTTAGAGAATTGCCATCTATACCCCAGATAAAAAGTGGTTGTCAGACAACCCCACACAGGCAAACACAGGGCTTGGTATGTATGCTTATTAAATGAATGGATCAGTGAATGATTCTAATGACCATCCCCTAAGGGTGAGGAAGTGGGGTCACTCCTGATACTTCAATATGCCAAGCTGTCTCTTAAGCGATGGTTCCTGCCCCTTTGGACACTTTGCCACTCTAAGTTAAGCAGAAGCCAGTGGGGTATTGCTATTATCATGTCAATTCCATCACTGGGCCTCCTTCACCCAGTTTCAGATAGGACCAAGCTTGGTCTTCATTTGTCTTTGGTCTTGGGGTCCCTTTTATTTTGTTTTGGGCAGGTTCCCAGACACTGTCTTTTCCCTATCTCCCTGTCATGTGCCCCTCTCATCTCTAAGAGCTTCATCAACCCTCCTCCTGACAGGGCCATGGTCCTGCAAGCACCCTTTCACCCCACCCCCCACACCTTTGGTTTCCTTAGTGCATTCACCGAGACCTAGCTGCTCGGAACATCCTCCTGACTGACAATAATGTGGTAAAGATCTGTGACTTTGGCCTGGCCAGAGACATCTACAAGGACCCTGACTATGTCCGGAAAGGAGATGTAAGTATGACACCCACCAGCCAGCTAGCCTGATGGCCCTGCCCCTCACCCAGGCACAGTTCCTGCTGGTCTGGTGAAGCTATGACACATTCCAATGATGCGTTCCCTCCCCTCC